>NC_047103.1:121923961-122268961 GCF_902500255.1 Thalassophryne amazonica | reverse complement strand
CATTTAGAAAAGGCGGGGCTATTCACGCTACCAACATGAGAGTAGAGAGCAACTGACCACATTTGAGCTGTCTGTGAAAATTGTGAAAAGTGCAACATGAGTGTGGCGTGCCAGGCAGGCTGATGTCACTTCGACCACGTAAATTGTAGTTTACATGACAGACAGAAAGAGTGGAGATTAAATAAAACAAATAAGGGTAAAGGCTTGAACTCATTGTAATTGCTTTGCTGATATGCTTTGCTTTGGACATACGGCGCATGTCAGCTGACCGCCGACTGTCAGCTGGACTTGACTGTGCACACAAGGTGGTACAGTGGTGCCAAAAAGTATTTAGTCAGTCCCTGATTGTGCAAGTTCTCCTACTTAGAAAGATGAGAGAGGTCTGTCATTTTCAACATAGGTACACTTCAATTATGTGAGACAAAATGAAAAAAAAAAAAAAAAAAATCCAGAAAATCACATTGTAGGATTTTTAAATAATTTATTTGTAAATTATGGTGGAAAATAAGTATTTGGTCACCCACAAACAAGCAAGATTTCTGGCCTGTAACTTCTTCTTTCAGAAGCTCTTCTGTCCTCCACCTGTATTTATGGCATCTGTTGGAACTCATCTGTATAAAAGACACTTGTCCGCAAACTGAAACAGCCAGACTCCAAACACAACCATGGGCAAGACCAAAGAGCTGTCGAAGGACCCCAGGAAGAAAAAGTGTAGATGTGCACCAGGCTGGGAAGAGTGAATCTACAATAGTCAAGCAGGTTGGTGTGAATAAATCAACTGTGGGAGCAACTGTAAGAAAATGGACAACATACAAGACCATTGATAATTTTTTTCTTTCTTCACAGACTCAGTTTGTCGCGGCCACCTGGGGGGTGTCGGCGGGGTCCCTGGGTCCGAACTGCTGTGGCTCTGGACCGTTTGCGCTGCTGAGAGCGCACCGTGTTTTCACCTCACCAGACCGCGGACATTTTTGGTTATCACTGCACTTATTATGATTATTAAATTCTGTTATCTTTTGAACCGTGCTCTGCTTATTTCGTGTTGGGTCCTGTCAAACGCTGGGTTGGTGCTCCGACCGCGTCCGACACATAACATTCCAGCATGACAATGATCCCAAACACACCGCTCAGGCAATGAAGGAGTTGCTGCATCAAAAGCATTTCAAGGTCCTGGAGTGGCCAAGCCAGTCTCCAGATGTCAAACCCATAGAAAATTTGTTGAGGGAGTTGAAAGTCCATGTTGCCAAGCAACAGCCTCAAAACATCACTGCTCTAGAGGAGATCTGCATGGAGGAATGGGCCAAAATACCAGCTACAGTGTGTGCAAACCTGGTGAAGACTTACAGGAAACAGTTGACCTCTGTCATTGCCAACAAAGATTATGTTACAAAGTACTGAGTTGAATTTTTGTTACTGACCAAATACTTATTTTCCACCATAATTTCCAAATAAATTCTTTAAAAATCCTACAATGTGATTTCAATCCCGGAACCCGGTGGTGGACGCCGGAAGTAAGGGATGCCGTCAAGCTGAAGAAGGAGTCCTACTTGTCTTTGTTGGTAAGTGGGACCCCGGAGGCAGCTCACAGGTACCAGCAGGCCAAGCGTGCTGCAGCCCGTGCGATCGCAGAGGTAAAAACCCGGGTCTGGGAGGAGTTCGGGGAGGCCACAGAGGAGGACTATCGGTCAGCCTTGAAGAAATTCTGGCAAACCATCTGACACCTCAGGAGGCGGAAGCAGCTCTCCACCGGCACTATCTACGGTGCGGGTGGGGAGCTGTTGACCCAGACTGGTGATGTTGATGTTGGGCCTGTCTTGGTAGACACGCCTCTGCAACATCGTGTGGCTGTCGGGGACAGTGCCTCTGGATTGGCAGACTGGGGTGGTGGTCCCTCTGTTTAAGAAGGGGGACCGGAGGGTGTGTTCCAACTATAGGGGGATTACACTCCTCAGCCTCCCCATTAAGGTCTATTCCAGAGTACTGGAGAGGAGAATTCGACCGATAGTTGAACCTCGGATTCAGGAGGAGCAGTGTGGTTTTCGTCCTGGTCGCAGCACACTGGACCAGCTCTACTCCCTCCATCGGGTGCTCGAGGGTTCATGGGAGTTCGTCCAACCAGTCCACATGTGCTTTGTGGATCTGGAGAAGGCATTTGACTGTGTCCCTTGGGGCACCCTGTGGGGGGTGCTCTGGGAGTACGGGTTCCGGGGTCCTTTGCTAAGGGCTATCCGGTTCCTGTATGACCGCAGAAAGAGCTTGGTTCACATTGCCGGTAGTAAGTCAAACCTGTTTCCAGTGCACATTGGCCCCCGCCAACGCTGCCCTTTGTCACCGGTTCTGTTCATTACCTTTATGGACAGAATTTCTAGGCACAGCCAGGGTGTAGAGGGGGTCCGGAGTGGGAAATACAGAATCTCATCTCTGCTGTTTGCAGAAGATGTGGTTCTGTTGGCTTCGTCAAATCAGGACCTTCAGTGTGCACTGGGGCCGTTTGCAGCCGAGTGTGAAGTGTCTGGGATGAAAATCAGCACCTCCAATCCAAGGCCATGGTTCTCGACCGGAAAAAGGTGCCTTGCCCTCTTCAGGTCAGTGGAGTGTCCTTGCTTCAAGTGGAGGAGTTTAAGTATCTCGGGGTCTTGTTCACAAGCGAGGGACGGATGGAGCGTGAGATCGACAGACAGATCAGTGCAGCGTCAGCAGTGATGTGGTCGCTGTATCAGACCGTTGTGGTGAAGCGAGAGCTGAGCAGGGGGGCAAAGCTCTCGATTTACCGATCGATCTATGTTCCGACCCTCACCTATGGTCATGAGATTTGGCTCATGACCGAAAGAATGAGATCACAAGTACAAGCGGCCGAGATGAGTTTCCTCCACAGGGTGGCTGGGTGCTCCCTTAGAGATAGGGTGAGGAGCTCGGTCACTTGGGAGGAGCTCGGATTCGAGCTGTTGATCCTCCACGTTGAAAGGAGCCAGCTGAGGTGGCTCGGGCATCTTTTCCGGATGCCCTCTGGACGTCTCGCTGGAGAGGTATTCTGGGCACATCCCATTGGGAGGAGGCCCCCCGGGGAAGGGAGGGACTACGCTTCTCGCCTGGCTTGGGAACGCCTTGGGGTTCCCCCGGAGGAGCTTTGCTTGAGCTGCTGCCCCTGTGACCCGTCTCCGGATAAAGTGAAAGAAAATGGATGGATGGATGGATGGATGGATGGATGGATGGATGGATGGATGGATGGATGGATGGATGGATGGATGGATGGATGGATGGATGAGTGCTTGATGACAGTTATGAGTGTGTTATTATACAACCCCAGTTCCAATGAAGTTGGGCCATTGTGTAAAATGTAAATAAAAACAGAATACAATGAATTACAAATCCTCGTCAACCTATATTTAATTGAATACACCACAAAGACAATATATTTAATGTTCAAACTGATAAACTTTATTGAGTGTTGTTAGAAGGAAAGGTGATGTAACACAGTGGTAAACATACTACTGTCCCAGCTTTTTTGAAACATGTTGCAGGCATCCATTTCAAAATGAGCAAATATTTATATAAAAACAATAAAGCCTATCAGTTTGAACATTAAATATCTTGTCTTTGTGGTGTATTCAACTGAATATAGGCTGAAGAGGATTTGCAAATCATTGTATTCTGTTTATATTTACATTTCACACAATGCCCCAACTTCATTGGAATTGGGGTTGTATTGCCCAGTGTTCTGATAAACTGTAAATTGGTACTGGTTCAGTAAGCTATGGGTACTTTCATTCATTTTCTATACTCACCTATTCCCTTCAAGTATCACAGAGGTGGAGCTGATACCAGCAGTTATAGGACAAGAGGTGTGGTACACCCTGGACAGGAGGCCAGTCTATTGCAGGGCCACAGATAGACATACAAACTCATTCACACAACACAATCGCTATCAGTAATGCAGAAAAGAGCTATAAGAATTATTCATAATACTGGCTATAGAGATCATACAAATCCACTATTTTTACAATCCAAATTCTTAAAATTCACAGACTTGGTTCATTTTCAAACAGTACAAATTGTGTATAAAGCAATAAACAATTTACTTCCAGCAAATATTAAAAATATGTTTTTTAACAGATCCGAGGTTTTACTGTCTGAGGGGGAAATTTAATTTAAAGCATCAATGGGCACGAACAACATTAAAAGGTTTCTGTATTTCTGTCTGTGGGGTGAGGATGTGGAACAGATTGGGAGTGGGGCTCAAGCAATGTCCAAGCATGAACCAGTTCAAACAGCGGTACAAAAATATGGTTTTTTCTGGGTATAGGGAGGAGGAAGGGTAATGAGGGTTAGGGTGTTTTTGTTGTTTGCTTCGGCTTGTAAATATATAGTATTTTGTATGTAAGTAGGTATGTGTAGGTGTATATTTATGTTTGAGTATATATATGTGTATATATGTATATGTGTATATATGTGTATGTTGATGTGTATATGTATGTGTGTGTATATATATGTATATATATATATATTGATATCGGTTTAGGTGTGTAGGAATTTATGTGTATATGTGGCAAAGGGTATTACTGGTTGTGGGGAAGAAGGGGTAGGGATAAATAAGCTGATGCTTCACCCTACCCCTTTTCGGACATGTTGGGTACACAGTAGGAACTTTTTTGTTGTTGTCTTTACTGATCTATCTTGTAATTGTTGTTGTATCAAATGTTCGAAATAAACAGTTTTCATTCATTCATTCATTCATTCATTCATTCATTCACACCTCCCAGCATCCTGTACTGTATATACCACCAGGACCCTTTAGTTGTTCTGGCTGCCTAACTGAAAACAACATTCAGTGATAGTGAAATACAGTGCCCCCCAAAAGGACACTTATTATTTCACATATTTTAATTTATTTATGCCATTTTGAATACAATAAATAAATAAAAAGATTTTAAATTTAAATTTTCACCTCCCTTAAAATCAAACTCTAAGCAAATCTCTACAACTTGATAGAAATTAATTAAAAATATAAAAGCCAAGATGATGGGTTGCATAAGTAGTGGGCCCCTTTGGTATAATACCTGTAACTAATAATTGTTTTTTTGCCAGTTTTCTTCAGACAGGAGATGGATACATGAACATTTCCAAATCAATGAATATGTCTTGGTCTTTATTTGCATCAGTTGTGAAGAAATACAAACAGTATGGCACTCTATGGTAAATCTGTGTGGAACAGATAGTTATCAAAAACTGAGTGACCACAAGACAAGCCAGAAGAAGTTATCGGCTTCTCTGGCTGTGACTGGAGAAACTGTGTGTAGTGCATGTGTTGTATTTTTGTATCACCAGTTATACAGCTTCATGATGGAGTGGTATAGAGGAGGATTTTCTTAAAAAGAAGAACTTAAAGTTCAGCTACAATTTGCCAGAAAGTACATCTGAGATGCAAGCCTAGATTTGAAAATATCTGGATCAAAGCATCATCATGGAGACTTGACTGGAGGGGAAAAGTATGGTTGGAAAAGATGCACAAGCAACAGGGATGGGCACAGCCTTGAGAAGATTGTCAAGCAAAGCAGATTACAAAACTTGGTGGAGCTTCAGAAAGAGTGGAGTGAGGCTAGAGTCAGTGCATCAAGAGCAACCTTGTACAGATACGTCCAGGCTACATGTGTTGTGCCACTCTTGAACCAGAGACAATGTCAGAAAAGGCTTACCTGGGCTAAGGAGAAAAAGAACTGGACCAGTGCTCAGTAATCCAAAGTCCTCTTTTCAGAGAAAGTAAATTTTGTATTTCATTTGGAAATCAAGGAGTGTGCCAGTCAGTCTTGAGCCAAGCCATGCCAGCTGTGTGGAATGCAATCATCCGATTGTCATCACAGTACATCACATTTCCATAAAATGATGGTGAATAGGCGGGAATCAAAGTGCAATTTGCAGCTAGACCCAGTTTCCCTTATGTAATCGGAGCTATTGACTGCACATATATTGCCATAAATGCATGATGAATTTGTTTTTGTTAATAGGAAGCAATTCCATTCCATCAATGTGCAGATCATATGTGATGGGCAAATGCACCTGACTAACATTGTGGCTAGGTGGCCTGGCTCAACACGTGATGCATTCATACTAACCAATAGCATGATCGGGGAGAGGCTACAGGCTGGCACTGTGTGCGACGTGTGGCTGCTTGGTGAGTACGTCTCCAATGGAAATCAGGTGCAGTCACATGTGGCCATGCGCACAGCCTAACATGGTGTGTGTTGTCATATCTTGTGTCTATGTTGTTTGTGTGTGACATGATGGTGATGCTTCAGCTGCGGGGATCCTTAACATGCCCCCCGACTGACTCGCTGTGTTTAATATGTGCCAATGAATGCATGTGTAAAGTTATGGATGTCACTGACATCCAAGCGCAGTGCACCGCTGCATTCATTAACAGTGTGGTCAATATTGTATTCTGCCTTTATCTGACCCCAGGGGACTGTGGCTATCCACTGCAGACGTGGCTGATGACCCCGTTAATGAACCCCGTCACTGAGCAAGAGAGGTGGTACAATGACCTCCACTTCCGCACCTGTGCAGTCGTGGAGAGGGCAGTCAGCCTGCTGAAGGGCCGCTGGCGCTGCCTGGACAGGTTGGCGGGTGCTGCAATACTGACCAGAGAAGGAGTGCCATATTGTGCTTTCCTTTGGCATCCTCCATAACATTGCACTGCGCCACAGCATACCACTACTTGAGCAGTACATCCTCCCACCAGAGGAACCGGATGTCGGATCCGTCTAATTCAACACGCCTATGGCTACCATACGGGCTCGGCAGCATGTGCTCTCAACCATGTGAAGAGACAAGGACACAAATCACTTATTACATGCCTTTATTGCTGAGCATATTTCACTCAGAATGTGGATCATGTGATCCAGACGCTCAGTGATGCCACCCATAGCACTGATGGTGTGCTCCTGTGACTCCAAAACAGCTTGGGTGAGGACACACCCAGTCGGCTGGACAGCAGCGGCTGCCAAGGAGATGCTGGGGCCAGCGGAGCTGGAGGAGACGCCGGGGTCAGCAGAGGCTGTGACGTCGTGGGGGTGTCAGTGCTCTTCCATGGCTCATTGTCTAGTCAGAGAAATACAGATCTGACGTAATTACACATGTGCCAGAGTATTTAATAATCTGCCATCTTTACAGACGAGCTATGTGCATTGCGAAAAGCAATGTATGGCAGCTGTGATGACAACATAATGTGTCCAGCATATTTACCCTCATCGGCTCCCACCACTCCGGTGAGGGCTGTGCCACCCATAATCGCAGCAACCCTTACCTCGAAATTGCTGACGTCCCCCACACCTGTGCCCCTGCCTGTTGTGGCCACGCTTCGGCGGTGGGCTGCGATCTGCCGCTTTACGCCCACCTTTATGTCCAACCATTTTTTTCTTAATCTCCGCAACTGTGCACCGCTCTGAGCCCACGACACTCACGGCATCACACACGTGCTCCCACTCACATCTCTTTCATTTAGTGGGGACAACTGTTGAAAGGCTGCCAAACAGGATCTCCCTGTGTGTCTCCACTTCAGTGAGGCGTGCCTCTTGCTCACACTTGGTGAAATTGCATTTCTTCCCTCTGCTCATCGTGTCTGATGTCCCGCAGTGGGGAATCCAAGCCCACAGGGCCTATTTACATGGATTTGCATATTTAAATTGGGGCATGGCCAGGACTGGGTTTGCTGCCAGTGCATGTGCTCTCAATTCCACATTGATTGGGATGCATGACCGGCATGTGCGTGGATATTTGTAGTTACGCCTGATTCAGAGTTTTGGCGTACATCAGCTTTTAGTAGAAAGTCCACGCAACTCTTTGTGCATGATCCCCAGGAGATGAAGACACTGGTGGATGGGCTGCAGGTGCGGGAAACTGGAACTGGTGGTGGCTGCAGACTGCACAAAATCAAACACATAATTACAATTCATTCATAAACTAGAAAAAAAAAAACACTGTAGTTCAAGATCTTTTCCAAGACAAAACATATCACTGGAGGCCAGTATTACCACTCTAGGGAACGGAGTAATCTGGCAGCGTCCTTCTGTTCAGCCGAGGCTGAAGTAGGTGCAGGTGATTTGATGCAGGTGTGCCACAGCCACAGGTGTTGTTAATGATCAGCTCCACTAACAGGGAAACACAGGAAGGAAAGCAAGCAACAGGCCTGGCGCGCGCTGCTCTCCAGTTTAGCCAGTGCGTCCTCATCAAGCTGGCTGCTTTAGCTGCTGTTCATTGTCGTACTATCCATGAGAAAATCATTCGGAATATCCATATTGGGACCAAAACACACTTCTCGCATTTTCATCTTTTCCTCTGCTTACAGTTCTTGGGCTGCGCGCACTATGATGTTGTTTGTTTATGCATAGCGGGCGGGTATAGCCAGGTACCGTTGACGTAAATCTACGATACCGGCCCAGCAACGCCCCAGGAAAGTGATAATAATATTGAATAACTAATATTTTGCTATATTTTCCAGTATTTCTTTTTCTTTTTTTTTTTGTTTTTATTTTTTTTTGATAACTCTCACATCAGAGGGGGCGGGATTGATGACGTGAGGGGGCGTCACCCCAAACGCCCCCTCGTGGCACCGGGTCCGGCAGGCAAGAAACAGGAGCCAGACCAATTCTCCAGACCACAACACAACCTGGATTTCCACAACACCTCAGCAGTGCCACAGGCTGTATGCCTGTATGCCATGCTACTCCCATGCAGGAATTCACCCAAAAGGAGCCACAACCAAGTACTGAGGGCATGAATGAACATACTTTTCAGAAGTTAGACATTTCAATATTATTAAGCCTTTTTTTAAATGACTGACTTACTGAAATATTTTTAATATTTTGAGATGTGCATTTTCTATTTTTTGGAGCTGTGGGCCATAATTATCAAAATTAAAATTAAAACAAGATCAATCAGAGATTTCTGATGCCCACCAATCCGTATCTGGATCACCTCCAATATTCAGTGGAGTCTCATGCCTTAATATCTATCTGTGGTGCAAAGTTGGTGAGAATCCGTGAAGTAATTTTGATGTAATCCTTCAATGCCAAGATAAAGAGAAATCTTGAGCCAGAATCTGGATCCGGATCAGGATCACTTGTTAAATTTTGTGGATTCTTCCATGGCATAATATGTGTCTGTGGTGAAAATCTGGGGAGAATCTGTGAAGTACTTTTGACGTAATCCTTCAAAGCCTATATAAAGTGAAACTTGATCCAGAATCCAGATCCAGATCATCTCCAAAATTCAGTGAAGTCTTCCATTTCCTAATATCTATCTGTGGTGCAAATATGATGAGAACCCATGAAATAGATTTGAGGTAATCTTTCAAAGCCTATATAAAGTGAAATCTTGTTTCAGAATCTGGATCCAGATCAGGATCACTTCCAAAATTTAATGGATTATTCCATGGCCTAATATGTATCTGTGGTGAAAATTTGGGGAAAATCCGTGAGGTATTTTTGACTTAATCCTTTAAAGACTACGAGGTCTGTCCATAAAGTATACCGTATTTTCCGGACTATAAGTCGCACCGGAGTATAAGTCGCACCAGCCACTTTATCCATTATAAAGAAAAATAAACCATAGATAAGTCGCACTGGAGTATAAGTCGCATGGACATACAGGTATGTTAACTTAACATGAAAGTTCAGATGATAATATTATGATCTTATGATGATAATATCTGCACATTGTTCGAGCACCCATGTGCGGACTCGTTCCTCTAGCTGTGGCCGTCTAGCTTTTAGCCCGCGATTAGCTTTTTTTGTTTTTTTTCATGGTGGTTAGAGTAACCTCTGCTTTCCTCCAGTCCCTCACAAGTTTCTCACTCACTCCAAACTCTCTCTCTGCTGATCAATTACCATTTTCGGATGCATATTTCACCAGTCGCAACTTGTAATCTGCAGAGTATCCTTTTCTTTTTGGTGGCATTTTTTTCTGGCCTTCTCCATTGTCTTGTTAAGTTATCAGTAATGTTGAAATTTCTATTTTTCTATGGTAGTCAGAAGTCGCAGGAACAGTCACACAAGCCTTGAGCACCCTCTCGTGAGCTGCATTTTACCTATGGATATGTTTGCATTTTGCGGACCACATTGCGAGCCGAACCATGCAGCACCTACCTGCGCAGCTCATGACCTCCCTGTGGTGTCGAAGCCAGCTCCTTCCAAGTGCAGATGCTAATCCTCCGCCGTCGCTCACCCAGTGCTCCCACACAGCTCTGAGCATCAACTCTGCTCACCCTGATATCCAAGGGTTGAAGCTGTTTTGTTAGCCCTCCCGGAATAAGCACCGTGTTCGTCTGCTTCACACGCTGTTTCACAATCATTGTCTGGGTGAAGTGAGGAATACGCGTCCAATGTTCTGTTCTCTGATTGGTTATCGCGACCAGCGTGACCTATAGGACGGCTGCCATACTACAGTGCCCATGATGCATTGCATTTCCGGCCATTTTAAATCTTAGAGCGACTCTGTCACGTAAAATTGTTTTATTACGGTAAATTAATTAAGAATCTACCGATATATTTTTCATTTATAAGTCGCACTGGAGTATAGGTCGCACCCCCTGCCAAAACATGTAAAAAAGTGCGACTTATAGTCCGGAAAATACGGTAGGTCCTTTTTATTTTTTTCAAAAACTATATGGATTTCATTCATATGTTTTTACATCAGACATGCTTGAACCCTCGTGCGCATGCGTGAGTTTTTCCACGCCTGTCGGTGACGTCATTCGCCTGTGAGCACTCCTTGTGGGAGGAGTCGTCCAGCCCCTCGTCGGAATTCCTTTGTCTGAGAAGTTGCTGAGAGACTGGCGCTTTGTTTGATCAAAATTTTTTCTAAACCTGTGAGACACATCGAAGTGGACACGGTTCGAAAAATTAAGCTGGTTTTCAGTGAAAATTTTAATGGCTGATGAGAGATTTTGAGGTGATACTGTCGCTTTAAGGACTTCCCACGGTGCGAGACGTCGTGCAGCGCTCTCAGGCGCCGTCATCAGCCTGTTTCAAGCTGAAAACCTCCACATTTCAGGCTCTATTGATCCAGGACGTCGTGAGAGAAGAGAGAAGTTTCAGAAGAAGTCGGTTTCAGCATTTTATCCGGATATTCCACTGTTAAAAGAGATTTTTTTTTAATGAAAGACGTGCGGACGGGTCTGCGCGTCGGGATGCAGCCGGCGCGGTGCGGCGGCACAGGAAAAACACCTCCGTGTTGATAACCATTTGTAAAATCCAGGCGGCGTTTGATGGCTTTCAGTGGAGTGAGTATAGGAGAAATTGTTTAACAGCTGGACATGTTCCAACTTGTCCTTAAGGCTTCCAACAGAGGTGTTTTTGGTGTGGCGGAGCGTCGCGGCGGCTGTGAGCCGATGCTGCAATCCGTCCGCACGTCTTTCATTAAAAAAGTCCTTAAAGCGACAGTATCACCTCAAAATCTCTCATCAGCCATTAAAATTTTCACTGAAAACCAGCTTAATTTTTCGAACCGTGTCCACTTCGATGTGTCTCACAGGTTTAGAAAAAATTTTGATCAAACAAAGCGCCAGTCTCTCAGCAACTTCTCAGACAAAGGAATTCCGACGAGGGGCTGGACGACTCCTCCCACAAGGAGTGCTCACAGGCGAATGACGTCACCAACAGGCGTGGAAAAACTCACGCATGCGCACGAGGGTTCAAGCATGTCTGACGTAAAAACATATGAATGAAATCCATATAGTTTTTGAAAAAAATAAAAAGGACCTATACTTTATGGACAGACCTCGTATATAAAGTGAAACTTAATCCACAATCCGAATCCGGATCACCTCCAAAAATTAAAGTAACGTTCCCATGGTGTAATATGTATGTGCGTTGAAAATTTTGTCAAAATCCGTGTAGTAGTTTTGACATAATCCTGCTAACAGTAATCCTTCAAAGCCAATATAAAGTGAAACTTGATCCAGAATCCATATCTGGATCACCTCCAAAATTTAAGGGATTCTTCCATGGCCTAATATCTAGCTGTTGTGAAAAAGTCATCAAAATCCGTGCAGTAGTTTTGACGTAATCCTGCTAACAGTCAGACAGACAGATAGACAAATAAATAAATAAACAAGAGCAAACACAGATTTCTGACATCTGCCAATCCGGATCCAGATCACCTCCAAAATTCAGTGGTGTCTTCCGTACCTTAATATCTATGGGTGGTGCAAATTTGGTGAGAATCCGTGAAGTAGTTTTGACGTAATCCTTCAGAGCCTTTTAAAAGTGATAGCTTGATCCAGAATCCAGATCCAAATCACCTAAAAAATAAATAAATAAATAAATAAATCAGTGGAATCTTCCATGCCCTAATACCTATCTGTTGTGCAAATTTGTTGAGAATCCGTGAAGTAGTTTTGAAGTAGTCCTTCAAAGTCTATATTATGTGAAAATTGATCCAGAATCTGGATCCAGATTTGGATCATTTCCCAAATCCAATGGATTCTTCCATGACCTAATATGTGTCCATGGTGCAAATTTGGTGAGAATCCAAGAAGGAGATTTGGTGTAATCCTTCAAAGCCTATATAAAGTCAAACTTGATCCAGAATCCAAATTCGGATCCGGATCACCTCCAAAATTCAATGGATTCTTCCATGACCTAATATCTAGCTGTACTAAATATTTTGTCAAAATCTGTACTGTAGTTTTGATGTAATCCTGTTGATGAGTTTATTACATCTTTGGTGGATGTAAAAATTACAGAAACATTTTAGTTTCTATTTACGGAAACTAAAATATGCCAAAAATATTGAAATTTTCATGATATTCACATTTTTACATCCGCCAAGGTCATAATAAATTCAGCACTGTTTGTCTGTCTGTTTGTTAGCAGGTTCCATTAAATTTAGGAAGTGATCCAGATCCGGATCCAGATTCTGGATCAAGATTTCCCTGTAGGTTTGGAAGCATTACTTCAACACTACTTCACGGATTTCACCAAATTTGCACCACAGATAGATATTAGGGCATGGATCCAGAATTTATTATCGGACACATATTTTGGACGGATGCAGAAGAAGTCTGAAGCAAGTTTCAAGTAATATGTGGTCTTGGCGGAGGAACTCACTCTCTTCATGTCATGTTGCACATTTTATCACTGTAATTTGTTTGTAATTGTGTTTAGTGTATAGTTATGTATGCCGTACAGAGAGTGCATTCTCAAATCAAAGTCAAATTCCTTGTTTTCTGTGGATACTTGGCAAATAAAAGCTATTCTGATTCTGATTCTGAAGTGGAAACATGAGAAACTGACATCACGTGACCTATCAGTGCCTTCTTCCAACAGCCTCCTTCTTTGTTACTTTGATTTGATGCAATAAACCTGTAAAACTCAGAGAAAAGTGAGTTCAAATTCAAGTCATAATCATACACTGACCTCTACAGGCTTGATATGGGATTACAATGAATTAAAATGAAGTATGATTCTATTGGATTGGTCTGAGAAATGATACTTCTATTTGTAAAAGTGACTTCTGCAGATTAAAAGTGAGACAATGCTTCATGATGTAGTTACATAGAAATCAAAGGATTTTCGATGTTTCACAACAAATATAATTACACTCATCTGACAGAGCAGCAGTGCTGTTCAAGAATGTTACACTTTGACTTATTTTCACTTATGTGTGTCCTTGTGATGTGTTCTCACTTATGTTCTCACTTCTAACTTATCAAATTTTAGTGGTGATCCGGATCACGATCCGGATCCAGGAATCTTTTAAAGGATTCTTCACCATTGCGGGATTGGGGAATTTTGACATTCTAGTTTTTAACTCCACAAAAACAAGGCAGAAAGGCTTGAAAAAAATTAGGGTGTAACATAGTCAAATGTTCTATCAAACAACAAAGTTTGGTGATGATCGGATCCGGATTCCGGATCCGGTGATCCAGAATATGCAAAAATATAGGGAAAATAGAAAATGTGTCAGTGTGAGGTGACAAATGAAGCTAGAGATGCACAACTAACACCAAATTGTAGCTGAATCTGTACTGATTCAGTAAGGTGTCATCAGATTTGATGTAGCTTCAAATGTTATGGAACTAGATCCAGAAGAAAACTGCCATTACCAAAAAATCGTTTTTATACAATAATTTTTGAACTAATAAAGACATAAAAGTGATTCCAAGTTCTAGTGGTATGTTTTCATGGTCAAGGATGTCAAATATACAGGAAAGAAAAGTGTATGTATCATAGTTTTGTTTGTAACACTGAATTGTTGAATAGATCACTGTGACAAGGAGGGAATCTCTTTAGGGTCAGTGACCCTATGGCCTTGTGTAGCACATGCAACACTTAAAAAATAGTTCTATTTCAGAATTTACTGTTATTTATTACCTCCGCCAAGGAGGTTATGTTTTCGATCGAGTTTGTTTGTTTGTTTGTTTGTCTGTCTATTTGTCAGCAGGATAACTCAAAATGTTTTGAACAGATTTTGATGAAATTTTGTGGAGTGGTTGGAAATGACAAGAGGAACAAGTGATTAAATTTTAGTGGTGATCCGGATCACGATCTGGATCCAGGAATTTTTTTAATGATTCTTCACCATTGCGGGATAGGGGGAATTTTGACATTCTAGTTTCTAACTCCACAAAAACAAGGCAGAAAGGCTTGAAAAAAATTAGGGTGTAACATAGTCAAATGTTCTATCAAACAACAAAGTTTGGTGATGATTGGATCCGGATTCCGGATGTGGTGATCCAGAATATGCAAAAATATAGGGAAAATAGAAAATCTGTCAGTGTGAGGTGACAAATGAAGCTAGAGATGCACAACTAACACCAAATTGTTGCTGAATCTGTACTGATTCAGTAAGGTGTCATCAGATTTGATGTATCTTCAAATGTTATAGAGCTAGATCCAGAAGAAAACCGCCATTACTGAAAAATCATTTTTATACAATAACTTTTGAACTAATAAAAACATAAAAGTGATTCCAAGTTCTAGTGCTATGTTTTCATGGTCAAGGATGTCAAATATAAAGGAAAGAAAAGTGTATGTATCATAGCTTTGGTTGTAACACTGAATTGTTGAATAGATCACTGTGCCAAGGAGGGAATCTCTTTAGGGTCAGTGACCCGATGGCCTTGTGTAGCACAAGCAACACTTAAAAAATAGTTCTATTTCAGAATTTACTGTTATTTATCTAGAGAAGTGTTTCATAAATGTTAAAAAATTTATATATTTGCAGTTTAGTTGAATAATAAATTGAATTTTGTCTTTTATTTGTTTTTGTCTGTAAGCACATGCAATATCAATATCAGTGCTCAGATGACAGTAGCTTCTGGGAAAGGTGCAAGTTGCAATAAACTGTGATGCCAAGCGCTAAGGATACATGCTATCCAGTCACAGCAGATGAAACTTTTTTACTAGCAAACATCATTGTTAGACTTTTTTAGGTTCAACGATTCCACGGCATGTAGATGTTACGGCGTCAGTGACCCCATGGCCTTGGCGGAGGTTTGCACTCTCTGAGTGCTTCTAGTTGTGATATGTACTCACTTATGTGTGTCCTTGTGATATGTTGTCATTAATGTGTGTCCTTGTGATATGTTCTCATTTATGTGTGTCCTTGTGATATGTTCTCATTTATGTGTGTCCTTGTGATATGTTCTCATTTATGTGTGTCCTTGTGATATGTTCTCATTTATTGTGTGTCCTTGTGATATGTTCTCACTTATGTGTGTCCTTGTGATATGTACTCATTTATGTGTGTCCTTGTGATATGTTCTCATTAATGTGTGTCCTTGTGATATGTTCTCATTTATGTGTGTCCTTGTGATATGTTCTCATTTATGTGTGTCATTGTGATATGTACTCATTTATGTGTGTCCTTGTGATATGTTCTCATTTATTGTGTGTCCTTGTGATATGTTCTCACTTATGTGTCCTTGTGATGTGTTCTCATTTATGTGTCCTTGTGATATGTTCTCATTTATGTGTCCTTGTGATGTGTTCTCATTTATGTGTGTCCTTGTGATATGTTCTCACTTATGTGTGTCCTTGTGATATGTTCTCATTTATGTGTGTCATTGTGATATGTACTCATTTATGTGTCCTTGTGATGTGTTCTCACTTATGTGTGTCATTGTGATATGTTCTCATTTATGTGTGTCATTGTGATATGTACTCATTTATGTGTGTCATTGTGATATGTACTCATTTATGTGTCCTTGTGATGTGTTCTCATTTATGTGGGTCCTTGTGATGTGTACTCACTTATGTGTGTCCTTGTGATATGTACTCATTTATGTGTGCCATTGTGATATGTTCTCATTTATGTGTGTCATTGTGATGTGTTCTCATTTTTGTGTGTCCTTGTGATATGTACTCATTTATGTGTGTCCTTGTGATATGTTCTCATTTATGTGTGTCCTTGTGATATGTTCTCACTTATGTGTGTCATTGTGATATGTACTCATTTATGTGTCCTTGTGATGTGTTCTCATTTATGTGTGTCCTTGTGATATGTTATCACTTATGTGTGTCCTTGTGATGTGTTCTCACTTATGTGTGTCATTGTGATATGTTCTCATTTATGTGTGTCATTGTGATATGTACTCATTTATGTGTGTCATTGTGATATGTACTCATTTATGTGTCCTTGTGATGTGTTCTCATTTATGTGGGTCCTTGTGATGTGTACTCACTTATGTGTGTCCTTGTGATATGTACTCATTTATGTGTGCCATTGTGATATGTTCTCATTTATGTGTGTCCTTGTGATATGTACTCATTTATGTGTGCCATTGTGATATGTTCTCATTTATGTGTGTCATTGTGATGTGTTCTCATTTATGTGTGTCATTGTGATGTGTTCTCATTTATGTGTGTCCTTGTGATGTGTACTCACTTATGTGTGTCCTTGTGATATGTACTCATGTATGTGTGCCATTGTGATATGTACTCATTTATGTGTGTCCTTGTGATATGTTCTCATTTATGTGTCATTGTGATGTGTTCTCATTTATGTGTGTCCTTGTGATATGTTCTCACTTATGTGTGTCATTGTGATATGTACTCATTTATGTGTGTCCTTGTGATATGTTGTCATTTATGTGTCATTGTGATATGTACTCACTTATGTGTGTCCTTGTGATATGTTCTCATTTGTGTGTCATTGTGATGTGTTCTCATTTATGTGTGTCATTGTGATATGTTCTCACTTATGTGTGTCCTTGTGATATGTTCTCATTTATGTGTGTCCTTGTGATATGTTCTCACTTATGTGTGTCCTTGTGATGTGTTCTCATTTATGTGTCTCCTTGTGATATGTTCTCATTTATGTGTGTCATTGTGATATGTACTCATTTCTGTGTGTCATTGTGACATGTACCCATTTATGTGTGTCCTTGTGATGTGTTCTCATTTATGTGTGTCCTTGTGATATGGTCTCACTTATGTGTGTCCTTGTGATGTGTTCTCACTTATGTGTGTCATTGTAATATGTTCTCATTTATGTGTGTCCTTGTAATGTGTTCTCATTTATGTGTGTCCTTGTGATGTGTTCTCACTTATGTGTGTCCTTGTGATGTGTTCTCACTTATGTGTGTCATTGTAATGTGTTCTCATTTATGTGTGTCCTTGTGATATGGTCTCACTTATGTGTGTCCTTGTGATGTGTTCTCACTTATGTGTGTCATTGTAATGTGTTCTCATTTATGTGTGTCCTTGTGATGTGTTCTCACTTATGTGTGTCCTTGTGATGTGTTCTCACTTATGTGTGTCATTGTGATATGTTCTCACTTATGTGTGTCCTTGTGATGTGTTCTCATTTATGTGTGTCATTGTAATATGTTCTCATTTATGTGTGTCCTTGTGATGTGTTCTCATTTATGTGTGTCCTTGTGATATGTTCTCACTTATGTGTGTCCTTGTGATGTGTTCTCACTTATGTGTCATTGTGATATGTTCTCACTTATGTGTGTCCTTGTGATGTGTTCTCATTTATGTGTGTCATTGTAATATGTTCTCATTTATGTGTGTCCTTGTGATGTTTTCTCATTTATGTGTGTCCTTGTGATATGTTCTCACTTATGTGTGTCCTTGTGATGTGTTCTCACTTATGTGTCATTGTGATATGTTCTCACTTATGTGTGTCCTTGTGATGTGTTCTCATTTATGTGTGTCATTGTAATATGTTCTCATTTATGTGTGTCCTTGTGATGTGTTCTCACTTATGTGTGTCCTTGTGATATGTTCTCCTTTATGTGTGTCCTTGTCAGTGGTGGGCACAGATAACCAAAATTAGCTTTGATAACAGATAATCAGCTAACTGAAAAGTTATCTTGTTTAAAGCTAAACTGATAAACCACCCAAAGATTTATCAGAAGCTACAGATAACTGATGATTTCCAGTATTGTCTCTGGTACACTTGCAACTACTTCCAAGCTGATTTTCAGTTTTAACACCACGATCGCTTCTGGTAGCATCAAAGGTGACTAAAAACCCAAAAAATGAGTCAGCACTTCTGTCTTATTGCTCCCTGCCCACTGCTGGAAGCTCCTGTTTAGCAGCAAAGCTCAACTCTCTACTCAATAACAGCATTGCCGTGAGGCGGAGGTCTTGAAAAATAAAGCAGTGCTGACTTATTGTTTGGTTTATAAATAAAATTAATAATGAGAGAATAACTCCATTAATGTCAATTCTGTCATTTGTACAAAGTTAAAATATAACATATATCTTTTAATGTTGAATAATGCACTAATTTTGAAGTTTTGTAACAAACACAGACAGATGCGAAAGGGATTATGGGTAAAATGTGCCTCTGCTAACAATGTGTCGTCTGTTGGTGTTTACAGATAAATGTGTTTTTGTAAAATATGCCATTTTTTATTTGTAAAAAAAGCCATTTTCAAAAGCCAAGTTATAATTAGATAACCGTCTGATATAACCGGTGTCAAAATAAATAGAACACTGCCATAATCTACTGGTGCGGGGCGAATACTGCCATGAACACTACTGGCCAGTAAGTGTCAGTAGAGACCGTGAAAACTTGCCAAAACAAAATACGAGATAATCCATGTCTGCTACATTTAAGATGTGTGGAATTTAATGAACGCAAACTGAATTTCAGACATCTTATATATATTACTCTGGAACAAAGGCGACAGACAGTGTTTGACATAAGCAGGACTCGAACAGGAATCGATTGCAATAATTCAAATTGAAAATAATGAGAAGCAACCTGAGCTTGTTCTGGCATTTTTACATAAAACAAACACAATAACAATGTCTATAAACCCAGAGAATATGTTCATGAGAGTTTTAGGCACAATATACAAAGGGTTTAATGCTGTGGTCCGTGTGGAGCCTGATCAGAGCTTCTCAAATTCATTTCTTCTGTAGTGAATGTACTGACATTACCCATAATGCACTGCTGGGAACAGCATCTCCACACTAAAACCTTCAAAAGTAGTGCATTACAATAAAACTAAAACATATATCTGATATTTTCACTGTATGAGACTTCAGAAGTGACGTTAATTTAAATAACCTGTCTGAAATTAGTTTGGTTAAAATTTTAACCATAAGTTAAAACTGTATGCCTCTGGATGATATGGGTGATATTGCCAGCGTATTAGTATTGGGTCAAAATAAGTTAGCTTATTTCTTTTCTATGACCAGTTCTCTTTTACCTGCAGAGGATAGAGTGGTTTCTTCTAGAACCAGCTGTCCTTTGTTTAGGGAGGGGACAGAACTGCACATCTAGTACAAAGCATTTAGCAGGTAGGTACTCAACTGATTTCAAGTTTCATAAATGCTTGTAACTATTCAGCTTTGTTTACCATGTCTGCAAAAATACATTAGCAGTCTAAAAATTGTCTTATTGGAAAACTTACTGGAAGATAATTAGTCCGATAATGGTTTTCAAAGTTATCTGAAAAGCTAATCCGATAATGAAAACATTATCTTCGATAATTAGCGGATTAGCGGAACTGTGCCCACCACTGGTCCTTGTGATATGTTCTCATTTATGTGTGTTCTTGTGATATGTTCTCACTTATGTGTGTCATTGTGATATGTTCTCACTTATGTGTACTTTTATATGTTCAGAAAATAAAATCATTGGATAGCATGTTCCCTCATCAGGGACTATCAGAAACATCTTTCTCAATACTGGCCTACAAAAATCCAGATGCAGCCTCATCCATGGTTGGCTTGGCCACTCCCATGGATCTAACGGTGCTGGTGCTGGAGTGGCCTGGTTGAACTGACAACCATGACACCTGCACACTGTTGCCTCCAAATGTGTGTCCATGTTCGGCCACCACACATAACTGCGTGCTAACACTTTCAATTATGAAACTCCTGGATGGGCCTCATGCAAATCTTCAATAATAATATGTGTTCCTTGAGGTGGTATTATCACTCTATTCCTCCACAGTATGCACCCATCCTCCATGGTCATTTCATGTTGTCTTCTTGCATGGACCTGCATTTCTGGGTAGTTGCACTCTGTAAGCCAAGAACCTTGCATCAGCCATTGCTGTATTCTGGACAGTACATGATCTCTATATGTCCAAACAGTTTTTCCTATCGCTATGGTGTTCCTTTTCTCATGCATTCATGTAGAGCAGGGGTGGGCATCGAGGGCCGAGACACTGCAGGTTTTCCATGTAACCAATCACCTCAGCAGGTGAGTTGCTGATGAGCTTCTGCTCTGAACATAAACACCTGGTTGTCAATGAAATCACCTGCTGAGACACCTGATCATTAATGAAATCACCTGCTGAGGCAATTGGTTGCATGGAAAACCTGCAGTGTCTCGGCCCTTTATGGCACATGATTGCCCACCCCTGATGTAGAGGCTCGAGCTGGGTGGACACGTTAGGCAAGAATCGGTGATAATAATTAAGCATGCCAAGGAAAGACTTCAGCTACGTTGCATTTTTTGGTTGAGGGGAATTCCATGTGAAAATCCATGTGTCTGTCCTGAGATGGATTCCTGTTGCAGTGAGTCTACCCAGTACTGCACCCAAATTCTGCAGGTGGCTGGTGTCAGCATCCTGGTTACAAGGATGCCGTCCACTTTCACCACTGCCTGAGGACTTTTTATCCAAAGGAAGTTGCTGGTAGGTCTGAGACATGCCCAGTTTTATAAACTTCTCTCCCCCTCCAAGCACTGCCAACAAATCCTCTGTCTTTGGAATAGTGTTGTTGTCCAACTTGGACACCAGATTCACAGTGACTTTGTCATCCCCACAGATTCTCATGGTTTTGTCTGGTTTTACAATGGGAACAATTGGGGCTGCCCACTCAGAAAAACTCACAGTATATATATATATATATATATATATATATATATATATATATATATATATATATATATATATATATATATATATATATATATATACAACCCCTGGCAAAAATTATGAAATCACCGGCCTCGGAGGATGTTCATTCAGTTGTTTAATTTTGTAGAAAAAAAGCAGATCACAGACATGACACAAAACTAAAGTCATTTCAAATGGCAACTTCCTGGCTTTAAGAAACACTATAAGAAATCAGGAAAAATAATTGTGGCGTCAGTAACAGTTACTTTTTTAGACCAAGTAGAGGAAAAAAATATGGACTCACTCAATTACTGAGGAATAAATTATGGAATCACCCTATAAATTTTCAGCCCCAAAACTAACACCTGCATCAAATCAGATCTGCTCATTAGTCTGCATCTAAAAAGGAGTGATCACACCTTGGAGAGCTGTTGCACCAAGTGGACTGACATGAATCATGGCTCCAACACGAGAGATGTCAATTGAAACAAAGGAGAGGATTATCAAACTCTTAAAAGAGGGTAAATCATCACACAATGTTGCAAAAGATGTTGGTTGTTCACAGTCAGCTGTGTCTAAATTCTGGACCAAATACAAACAACATGGGAAGGTTGTTAAAGGCAAACATACTGGTAGACCAAGGAAGACATCAAAGCATCAAGACAGAAAACTTAAAGCAATATGTCTCAAAAATTGAAAATGCACAACAAAACAAATGAGGAACGAATGGGAGGGAACTGGAGTCAACATCTGTGACTGAACTGTAATAAACCGCCTAAAGGAAATGGGATTTACATACAGAAAAGATAAACGAAAGCCATCATTAACACCTAAACAGAAAAAAACAAGGTTACAATGGGCTAAGGAAAAGCAATCGTGGACTGTGGATTACTGGATGAAAGTCATATTCAGTGATGAATCTTGAATCTGCATTGGGCAAGGTGATGATGCTGGAACTTTTGTTTGGTGCCGTTCCAATGAGATTTATAAAGATGACTGCCTGAAGAGAACATGTACGAGGTCTGTGAGAAAAGTAACAGACCTTTTTAATTTTTTCAAAAACTATATGGATTTGATTCACTGTAAACCCGGACAGTCATACTAACTCGTAAATTTTTGATATACGTGAATCATAAAAAGACAATTTGTTGATTTAACATTAATATTTTGAGTACACAAAGTGACAAATCTGGATTTACTTTGAATACAGGCAATAATCTCTGAATTGACATCTTAACTTTTGAGTTTTCCGTGGTTACGTCATGACGTCACATACACCTCCTCTCCGTTCACGCACGCGAGTTCGAGAAGCAAGATGGCTGCTTGAAGCGGAGGACAAACCCTCATCGCCCGCACCATAAAGGTAACGTTTATTATCTTTATTTCTGCATGTGTTTGTGTAAAACTGTGCTACTATGTTTATTTAAGGGTTGGACGTTGACAACACGAGGTTGGAATAAAGTTGGAGGACGACGTAACGTTAACTAGATTGTCTGTCTATCACTAGCATAGCAAGTTTAAGCAACATAGTGAACGTTGTATTTTATACTTGTTCATTACATACAGACTGATTTATTTCAAATGTTTTTGTTTTAATTTTGATCATTATAACAAACTGACTGGTGATAAAAGCATGCATGCATCCACGTGTTGGCCTGAGACAGGCCTGAGGCAGGCTCTGGCAATGTTTTTTAAACATGGCTAAAACCTATTTTTGGGATGTTGTTAATGTGAGGAATAAAAGTCAGCTCAGAATCAAAAATCATGCCGAAGTCTCTCGCTTGTGGAAAGGGATTAAAAGACAGGAACTGTAGTTTGGTTTAAAGTTTCACTCTTTAACCTCATAGAAAATCTGTGGTGTTTTATGAATAAGATGCTGTTAATTATCTGTATTTGTTTTAATAAATCAAGTGTAATTTTTTTCCACTTTGTGCTCCTATGTCTCAGAATAGACCACCATCATTGTCGTCTGGCCTGGAAGCTGATACAGCTTCACACCTCTACATTTAAATGACTGAGGTATGTATTGACTTGCATTCAAACAAATTCTTAAGCACTGTATTTTCTAGTTAGGGTAGCTAGTGCTAGTGTACAGGAGGAATGAACACTTTTGCTCCGATGATGATAATAATCTTTAGTTCATTATTAGACAATAGACTTTTTAAAATACACAGAATGACTCATTTTACATATTCATGCTGCATGTGTTGTGTTGCATTTGTTGTGCAAGTCAATATTTGATTGATTAAATTTAGAAAAGTCATGTACTGTCCACATACTGTGTGGTTATGTAACTAAAGTGACTCAGGAGCAGAACTGTCTCTGGTTCATGGCCCCTCTCTGGGGCCCGACGGAGTGAGCCCTGGAGCGTCAGACTAAGGTGGAGACTGTAAAGTATTGCTTACTTGCATGCAGAGTTACAGCCGCAAGCTAACATCGCAGAAACATGGATGTGTGCTAATGTGTAGCAGAGAGCCACAGTTTTATCTGTGTGAAATAAAGGCCATGAACCTGGCTCCTGTGTCATTTTACTTGCATAAACATACTGTATGAGGTGGTACATTACTCTTCTAAAATTCAGTCAATCAAATATTGACTTGTACAACACATGGAGCTGCATGAATATGTAAAGTGAGTCATTCTGTGTATTTTAAAAAGTCTATATTGTCTAATAATGAACTAAAGATTGTTATTATCGGAGCAAAAGTGAGCATGAGATTTTGTGTTTAAAAAGGCCATTACATTGGTTTTAAAATGCTGAAATTCCTGCTGCTTCCAGGCTGCGGCTCCCTGGACCCCCAGCAAATTGTCAGAGTTTGGATGCATTTTCTCATCTCCCATTCTCTTCCCTGTGATAGCCAGCTTCAAGCAGACTTGTAGATCAGTGGTTTGCAGCCATAGTAGTTGAGTAGAGTACAATTTTTTTTTTTTTTATAAAACGTTTAAAATGTACCCTTATTACAAGAGAAACCGCCCAACCTTTGCAGCTTACCACCATCTAATCTGCCTTGCAACAGAAGAAAAGGGTAACTCTTCTGAGTGATGTTTGGAGAAAAATTATTTCTTTTTTTCATCATTCATCAACAGTCTCATTAGGACAGTTTCACTACAGCACAATAGGTGCTAATTGGAGGTTTTGTTAGTCACTAGCCTCTCGACAGGAGGGGTATGGTTATGTTTAAAACTCCAGCTTAAAGTTACGTCTGCCTTCTTCTCTACAAGAGTCAAGACAGAAGTCAGACTACTAGAGCAAGAAATTTAGCTGAGGAAGCTTCTGTGATTAGAAGCGAAACGTCCTCGCGTCAAGCAACCCAGTCCAGTTGAAGATTCAAGTTTCTCTACGACTAGTCAATGATTATTTTTGCGACTAATCGACTAGTTGGACCATATGGCAGCTATTACACAATTATACAGCTATGTTAATTATGACAGCGTTTAGAATGTTCAACCCAGACAAAAGTTAATACATGTGTTCACTTTTAAGCATATTCATTACATTATTTCAATATGTGGACAGACTGAAAAGAGGCGGTTTGCTGTGTTGTTGGCCTGTCGGTGTGCGGGCAGACAGACCAGCTCGTGTTGTGCATGTATTTGTGTTTACTGACTGATTTAGATCAAAAATATTAAAACATATCAGGCATTACTTTCGGATGGATGCAATTTTACTTTAAAGTTTGAGCCATGGCGTTTAATTTAAGGCGAATTTTCCGTTTTGTCTTATGGGACTTGTGGCACTGACGTCTGGTTCAATCATATTTACGGACACATTATGTAGCTGTATGTTTGCCTATTGACTTTTCTTTTGCTTCAGTATTCAAAGACGTGTGTCGTGTACAGCAGCCATTTTGAGTGAAAAACAACGACTGTTCAATTGTTTGAATAATAGCCTAAAGGTTTGAATTGTTTGAATATTGTTTTGAATTGTTTGAATATTGTTTTGAATTGTTTGAATAATAAATGCCATTGCTTTGAATATTTGGCCTTGGGTCTTATGTTGACCTGATTATATTATTTGGATGTTTTGTGCAAGTGTATAGATTTTAAGTCAAAAGTTCTGTAAAAGTAAATATGATATGCTAATATAACTTAAAAACTATTGGCTGAAATTTTCAGAAAAAATGAAATTCAATAAGTCAGGATAACTTTAAAATTCTAGGTTGAAAGTGACAGAAGAAGTTAATGTTACATGTTAGCCAAACTTTAAAATTTAAGTTTAAAACTGACAAAAAGTCAATGTAATAAGCAAGCTGAACTTTAAGGTTTTAAGTTTAAATTGGGAAAAAAAAGCATATGCAATAAGCTCAGTAAACCTATACAAATAAGGTTGTATGGGTCTCTTGAACTTGTAACTTATAAGTTGGACATGACTTAAAAATTTTAGAACATTAACTCAAAAATTATTTCGTAATTATTTTGCCATTAAAATTTTGAGTTTACTAAACTTTTTCGGATTTACAGTGTATGTTTTTACGTCAGCCAAGCTTGAACCTTCGTGCGCATGCGTGAGTTTTTCCACGCCTGTCGGTTGCGTCATTCGCCTGTGAGCACGCCTTGTGGGAGGAGTGGTCCACCCCTCTCCTCGTTGTTTCATTGCGAGGAAATGGCGGAATGATTTGGGCTTTTTTTTCCATCAGAATTTTTTCAGAAACTGTTAGAGACAAGCAGCTGGAAACCATTCGAAAAATTTATCTGGCTTTCGCTGAAAATTTTACGGGCTTCACAGAGAATGACTGTTACTACAGCTTTAAGGACGCCCCACAATGGCCACTCCGAGCCGCCATCGAGAGGCAGAAAACACCACATCATTTCTAAACGGATCGCTGTGTGGAGCCGGGACCGTCGTGTGCAATTTCTCTGGTTATCACAAGACCTGGACATCAGCCATTTTCTGGCAGATTTCACTTTTAACAAGAGATTTTGTCATGGAAAGCTGCGCGGAGACTTCGCGTGTCACGACTGATTCGCTGATCGAGCGAGACAAAGGAACACCTCCGTTTCGGAGTGCCAAGGGACAAGTTGGGACATGCCCAGCTCTCCACAATTTCTCTTATACTCACTGGGCTGGTAAGCATTGAAAGCCGAGATAGGCATAAAAACATATGAATCAAATCCATATAGTTTTTGAAAAAATAAAAAGGTACGATACTTTTCTCACAGACCTCGTAAATTTCCACAGTCATTGATGATATGGGGCTGCATGTCAGGTAAAGGCACTGGGGAGATGGCTGTCATTACATCATCAATAAATGCACAAGTTTACGTTGATATTTTGGATACTTTTCTTATCCCATCAATTGAAAGGATGTTTGGGGATGATGAAATCATTTTTCAAGATGATAATGCATCTTGAAACTGTAAACATTCTGTGAAAACATTCCTTGCAAAAAGACACATAGGGTCAATGTCATGGCCTGCAAATAGTCCGGATCTTAATCCAATTGAAAATCTTTGGTGGAAGTTGAAGAAAATGGTCCATGACAAGGCTCCAACCTGCAAAGCTGATCTGGCAACAGCAATCAGAGAAAGTTGGAGCCAGATTGATGAAGAGTACTGTTTGTCACTCATTAAGTCCATGCCTCAGAGACTGCAAGCTGTTATAAAAGCCAGAGGTGGTGCAACAAAATACTAGTGATGTGTTGGAGCGTTCTTTTGTTTTTCATGATTCCATAATTTTTTCCTCAGAATTGAGTGATTCCATATTTTTTTCCCTCTGCTTGGTCTAAAAAAGTAACTGTTACTGACTGCCACAATTTTTTTTTCCTGATTTCTTATAGTGTTTCTTAAAGCCAGAAAGTTGCCATTTGAAATTACTTTAGTTTTGTGTCATGTCTGTGATCTGCTTTTTTTCTACAAAATTAAACAACTGAATGAACATCCTCCGAGGCCGGTGATTCCATAATTTTTGCCAGGGGTTGTATATCTCTGGTTCCAGATCCATAGATGTATTAAAATATAAGCAAGACTACACAATTCTTAATTTTTGCTGAAAGAGGCAGCTAATCTCAAGAGTTATTATTTTGCCAAAGGTTTTTATGTTTTGTGTGTGTGTGTGTGTGTGTGTGTGTGTGTGTGTGTGTGTGTGTGTGTATAGCCAAAGGTTTTGATGTTTTGTTTTGTTTGTATGTGTGTGTCAGTAAGTAAATTATTCTGACATTTTGAGCTTTTGCAAAACAATGACAACACTACTTGTGGACTGAAAGGGACAAATTATACTCAGCTGCAGTTTTGTTTATCAGAAAGGCTGTGGGTTTTGTCAAGTACTAATTTTATGCAAACAAATTCAGTTTTGTTTTTGCATTTAATTTTAGTGTTGTCATCCAGGACGTTGGTGGTTCTGTCGTGCTGAGGATGTGGCAACTATTGGAGCAGTTGTTTTGAACTTCATGTTGTTCCACAAAAACCCTTGAGACATTCAGCAGAACAGCCTCCACAGTCTCTTAGATGCATGTATTGGAATTGTGTGAGTTCTAAGAAGTACATACAAGCACTGCACCAAAGATTCTTTATTCTCAGCATTAGAAAAGAAAATAATAAAAAAACACACACTATTTAACTTTCAACATGTCACAGCAAACTGTAAAAGTGTGGTTACTGCAATGTGAAGTTCACAGTGCAAATGTGAATGCAGAATGTGCACATAAATTATATGCTTTATTTATTTATTTATTTATTTATGTGTTGCTTTTTACTTTTCGAAGGGAAGTTGTGGACAAAAAAAATCACCCTTTAGTTGAAGCTCTCAAGTTATTCACCTACAGGGTGAAGGGATTCAGTTTAAGGGGACACATCACAAGCTAACTCCCCCCCCCACCCCACCCCCCCCCCCACACACACACGCACACGCACACGCACAGACATACAGAAAATGCATGTGTGTGTGTGTGTGTGTGTGTTGCGAGACTAATGGGGAAATATGCAGAAATGCTGCCCCCTTGTGGATAAAAATGGTAAAAAATGTAATGAAGAAAGTTATGAACGCTCGGGGAGTGGTTAGTTTCACAACATTTAGGCCACCCTGTCATGAAGTGCTGCTTCATGTCTTCATGTCTGACTCTATGCTGGCAACTCCAAGCAAAATATCTTCATCCACAGAAGACCTAATCTACTCAGCAGTCCCTCTAAAATGAGCTAAACTGCACCTTGGCCCCATTATGAGTAGGGATGGGTATTGATAAGATTTTATCGATATCGATGCCATTCTGCTTATTGATCCGATTCCTTATCGATTCCCTTATCGATACCGCTTGTGAATTTTGTACTAAAAGTAGGCTTTACAGGTTTTCTATGTATTTCATTGAGTCTTAAAGTAAATAAATATGAAATTGGTCACTGTATCCTTGATCTCTGGACATAAATAAAAATAAACAAAATGGTGTTTCGCTTTGAAGTTATTAATTCTGACTGGACTCTTATCGTTCTAACTTGACTCGACAGAGAGCGGCACAGCGTTTGGAGCTGTGTGAACAGAACAGAGGATGATTCTTCTCGTTTCTTTCTCGCAACAAGACAGGAGTCCCAGTTAGCAACTTTAATCTGCACAAAAGTGACTCACGATTTCACATATTCGGGGATGAAAGTGGTGAAAAACAAAAAAAAGCTGAAACCCAAAATTATCCCCCAACACCACCTGCATGAAAATGTTCTAGAATTCTAGAAGCTCTGAAATGCAATCTGGGACTATTCCAGATGATAAACTGCAGTGAGTGCAGCATCCATTTTGGTGAGAAAAAAAAACCCAACTTTCCTTATTCAAATTCATTCCAGTAGTATTCTGCTCTTAGTAGATGCAGCAGGTTTCTAGCTTGACAGATAGTTCTGGAGGAAATCACTGAAGAAATTAACACATTGAAAATATGGTTTGACCGAAAAAATTGTCATTAAACTTAAATAAAACAGGGATGAAGTGGAGGTGTAAGAGTCACTAGGTGTTCACAGGAAACACTTATTTATTTCTGTATGTATGTATGTATTTATGTATGTATGTTCATTGTTAGTTGGTTTTATATTTTCTGTTGTGTTTCTATTCAGGTTCTTTTTGTCTCTTTCTCTAAAATTGTATATAATCATTAGATTAGTTATTATTACTATTATTGTTGTGCTTGCTATTATTAATAATATATAAACAAAAATAAATTTAAAAAAATATTACAATTTGTAATACATTTGACTCTTGTACAACAATAAACATTTGACAGCTGCAACTGCTTAATTTAACTTTAACATTGAAAATGCCACAGACATGCTAACGTGTTAGCAACTGTCCCGTTTTTAAGTTATAAAATACATCTATCAACTGTTTCACAAGACCATAACAGGTCGGTTTAACATAAAAAAGGTAAATAATACTCACAGCCATATGCTCTTTAGGGTTTTAGCGGGGGAAAGCAAAAGAAAAAAATTAATCAACAAAGCAATGATCGAAGCACTGCTTCGATCTGCGAAGCACTGCTTCAATTGGTTCAAGGTTCAAAGCAAAGCCGCGCTGCAGAAAAGTTGATTACAGACCCGCTGCAGGGTCTTTAATCAATGTAGAGAAATTATAATTTTCCTGACAAACACCCCCAAAAACAATGGCCACTCCGAAGGACCGATAAGGGAATCATTAAGTAAAAAGGTTATTGATGTCGGTGGATCGAACCATTTCTTAACGATACCCGAAAGGAACCGGTTCTCGATACCCATCCCTAATTATGAGTCACGTATTGTTAGTATGGAGACACGCTGAGAACGCAGCTAATATTACATATAAATGGTACATAAAAAGCTGAAAAGCGGTGGTGGCCAAGTGGTTAATGCGCTTGGTTTCAGTTCAGAAGGCTCTGGGTTCAAATCCCACCCCTGCCACATTTCTCCATGTTTCACCTGGGGCAGCCTGTCAATGTGCACACCGTGCATTCGCTTGCTGCAGTCCGTCGCAACAGCGATATATGTTTTTACGCAGACACACGCACATCACAGTGGACAGTTGTTAGTTCATGTCCATCAAAACACAGTACGTGTTCCCCAGCTGGGACGTCCAAAACCAGAGATCTCAACAGCTGCTGCTGTCGGCGGACATACCCCCTCTCCGTCCAGCGCACACACCAATGTGTCACTCTGTTTCTGTGTAATGTTATCATTAGTTATTTGTTGTGTAATTGTGTATGTAGGTAGTGTAGTACTTATTAATATATCTGTCCTAGCTGTGGTCTGTGTTTTTAATGTGACACGTCGTGTGCACTGAGCCGTCATCCAGCAGTCAGTGTTGTGTGATCAGCTGACAGGTGGCTCGTTGTGCTGTGTGCATTCTGACCTGGCTGTCTGCCCCGCATGTGATCATGTCTGTACATACATACGCCATATGTGTGTCGGGGGGGCGTAACACATGCACCACATGTGTGACGCTTTTTGCAATGCCACACTCGTGGGACAACTTAGACAAATTTCACATCCAGCTCAAAAGTGATCGTCTGCTGACTGTTTTTGTGCTAACAATGCAAATGGCCACACATTTTCTAAGTGTCAAGCAAGTGGTGTTGGATGTTCATGTGTGTCACTTGGAATTTGGCTGACACCTGCCACGAGAGGGATCGAATGGGCTCTCACAGGGCACACTCTATCTTTCAGGTGCTGGTGTGACAAAATGAGCTAAATATTAAATGAATCATTTTCCATGTTTCTGTACAAGGCTGGTGAACCCTGCTCTACTTTAAATATATATTTTGTAATATGCTAGCACAGGGGTCACCAACCCTGTTTCCTGGACAGGCCCTGCCCTGCATGTTTTCCACATCTTCTTACTCAAGTCACACCTGATTTTTTTAGAAGTGGTGCCTTCCAGCTCTTGACTGGCTGAGCACACTGATATAGTTAGTTTCCTGAGAGTGGAACAGGGAGAGTTAGAAAACATGCAGAGCAGGATGTCCCTGGTCGTCTCGCAACTAGGTGGACACACTGGCATTATCATGATGTTGAACAAATGAACAAACAAATAAATAAATATAGCTGACACAGCTCCAGTCTGCACAATGCCAACCTTTAACTATGCCAGTCTGTGGGACAGTAGCCTCCCCCGTCCTCCTCTCCTCTCCTCCTCCTGCCCCCTCCACTCCCTGCGGTGACTTTGGAGCCCTCCTCCAACACACATAACGGAGGGGATAACAGCCTTTAAACTATAAAATAAACTATTAGCGTTTGTAGGTAACAGCAGTTATGAACACAGTCGCCTCTGGAGAATTTATTGTTTTAATCACTGCTCTGCTTCACCAGGCTTTTTTTCTTTGTTCAACGCTGAACTGAAATTTGACATTGAATCCTGCAGCTCTTCTTGTTTCACTCAGACAGAGAGACTGGGCTTTTCAGGGGAAGAAAATATGAGTGCTGTCTGGACCGGACAGAAAAAGATTCAAGGCTGCCACAAGCAGCCAAAAGCAAAGCACTCTGACCACATTGTTGGGGAAAGTGTAGTGACACGGACCCACAACAGGGGGCGCAAATGAACGGTCAATAGATGAGCCAACAGGTAACAATTTAATGTTGTGAATGTGCACAACGACTATACAGACAATCTCAGAATATGATAGCAGTCAATACACAAAGGTGACGTGTGGGCAGGCTCGAGGATAGAAGACGTCTGTCCTGAGAAGAGCCGGAACCACACGATTTCCGCCGCCACCGAACCTGGTGAATACTGGAGCCGCCAAGTCCCGAATTCCCAGGTGATCACCATCCCCGACTGTCGGATCTGGTACTGCTGGTGAGGAGCACAAACAGTGAGATGTGGGTGTGTGCACACCCAGTAACAAAAACAGTCAGAAGGTGGAAAGTCACCTCCACCTCTAATCACACACTCGTGCAGCTCCTGTTAACCACTTATCTGGTTGGAGTGTGAAGCGAAGCCATCGCTGATCACACCAAACGCCAATCCCACAGATAAGGAAACACTTACAGGAAAACAGCTGCAAAGAAGTTCAGACTATTAGTCAGTGTTTTCAGTTTAGCAGAGAATTACCTTCACAGGTAGATGATATCTCGGCAATGAGGTGGAGATGACGTCCGGGTTTTATGGAGTAGTATGATGAAGCGTAGATGGGTGACAGCTGTCATGAGATAATGAGTGACAGCTGTCACCCCCGGCTGTGTCCGTGGCAGCAGCGCCCTCTCGTGCCTGAAGCCTGCACTTCAGGCTGGGCGCCCTCTGGTGGTGGGCCAGCAGTACCTCCTCTTCTGGCGGCCCACACAACAGGACCTCCCCCTCAACGGGCGCCTCCTGGCGCCCGACCAGGTTTATCCGGGTGTCAGCGGTAGAAATCGGCCAGGAGGGCCGGATCCAGGATGAAGCTCCTCTTCACCCAGGAGCGTTCTTCGGGTCCATACCCCTCCCAGTCCACCAAATACTGGAACCCCCGGCCCATTCGACGGATGTCCAGGAGCCGGCGCACTGTCCAAGCCGGCTCCCCGTCAATGATCCGGGCAGGAGGCGGCGCCGGACCGGGAGCACAGAGGGGTGAGGTGAGGTGTGGTTTAATCCAGGAGACATGAAAAACAGGGTGGATCCGCAGTGAAGCCGGGAGCTGGAGCTTCACTGCAGCAGGACTGAGGATTTTGACAATCTTGAATGGTCCAACGAACCTGTCCATCAGTTTGGGGGAGTCCACCTGCAGGGGAATGTCCTTGGTTGATAACCACACCTCCTGCCCTGGCTGGTATGCAGGGGCTGGGGACCGCCAGCGGTCTGCATGGGCCTTAGCCCTCGTCCGGGCCTTTAACAAGGCAGAACGGGTGGTGCGCCACACCCGACGGCAACTCCGCAGGTGGGCCTGGACCGAGGGCACACCGACCTCTCCTTCCACCATGGGAAACAATGGGGGCTGGTACCCCAGACACACCTCAAATGGGTAGAGGCCGGTGGCAGAAGACACCTGGCTGTTATGTGCATACTCGATCCAGGCCAGATGGTTACTCCAGGCCGTCGGGTGTGTGGATGTCACACAGCGGAGGGTCTGTTCCAACTCTTGGTTGGCCCGTTCTGCCTGTCCGTTCGTCTGTGGGTGGTACCCGGATGAGAGGCTCACGGTGGCCCCCAGTTCTCTGCAGAAACTCCTCCAGACTTGAGAGGAAAACTGGGGACCACGATCCGAGACTACGTCAGTTGGTATCCCATGCAGACGGACAACGTGGTGGACCAGGAGGTCTGCTGTCTCCTGGGCCGTTGGGAGCTTCGGGAGGGCCACGAAGTGGGCCACCTTGGAGAATCGGTCCACTATCGTGAGGATGGTGGTGTTGCCCTGGGACGGCGGGAGGCCTGTGACGAAATCCAGGCCGATATGGGACCAGGGGCGATGAGGCACAGGAAGCGGCTGGAGAAGTCCTTGGGACCTTTTGTGGTCTGCCTTGCCCCTGGCACAGGTGGTGCAGGCCTGGATATACTCCCAGACGTCGGCCTCCATAGACGCCCACCAGAAGCGCTGCCGGACAACTGCCACGGTCCTTCGCACCCCTGGATGACAGGAGAGCTTGGAACCATGACAGAAATCCAAGACTGCAGCTCTGGCTTCTGGTGGGATGTGCATACGATTCTTCGGACCAGTTCCGGGGTCCGGGCTCTGTGCCAGGGCCTCCCGGACGGTCTTCTCCACGTCCCAGGTGAGGGTGGCCACGATAGTGGACTCCGGAATGATGGGCTCCGGTGGATCCGACAGCACAGTTTTGACTTCATCTTCGTGTACCCGGGACAAGGCATCCGATCTCTGGTTCTTGGTCCCGGGGCGATAGGTGATCCGGAAGTCAAAACGTCCGAAGATGAGTGACCAGCGGGCTTGCCTGGGGTTCAGCCGCTTGGCGGTCCTGATATACTCCAGGTTCCGATGGTCAGTGAAAGCCGTGAATGGCACAGACGCTCCCTCCAACAGGTGTCTCCACTCCTCAAGAGCCTCTTTCACCGCAAGGAGTTCTCGATTGCCGACGTCATAGTTCCGTTCAGCGGGGGTCAACCTGCGAGGAAAGTAGGCACACGGGTGAAGAACCTTATCGGTCTCCCCGCTCTGGGATAGCATGGCTCCTATCCCTGAGTCAGAGGCGTCCACTTCAACCACAAACTGGCGGCTAGGGTCGGGCTGCACCAGAACTGGTGCAGATGAGAACCGGCGTTTCAACTCCTTGAACGCGGCTTCGCACCGATCCGACCAGGTGAAGGGGACTTTTGGAGAGGTCAGGGCTGTCAGGGGGCTAACTACCTGACTGTAGCCCTTAATGAACCTCCTGTAGAAATTTGCAAAGCCGAGGAACTATTGCAGCTTCCTACGGCTTGTTGGTTGGGGCCAATCTCTCACCGCCACAACCTTGGCCGGATCAGGGGCGACGGAGTTGGAGGAGATGATGAACCCCAGGAAGGACAAAGAGGTGCGGTGAAACACACTTCTCACCCTTCACAAACAGCCGGTTCTCCAACAACCGCTACAGGACCTAACGTACATGCTGGACATGAGTCTCAGGATCCGGGGAAAAGATGAGTATGTCATCCAGATATACGAAGACGAATCGGTGCAGGAAGTCCCACAAGACGTCATTTACCAAAGCTTGGAACGTCGCGGGGGCATTGGTGAGGCCGAACGGCATGACCAGGTACTCAAAATGACCTAATGGGGTGTTAAATGCCGTCTTCCATTCGTCTCCCTTCCTGATCCGAACCAGGTGATACGCATTCCTAAGGTCCAGTTTGGTGAAAATTTGGGCTCCATGCAGGGGCGTGAACACTGAATCCAACAGGGGTAAAGGGTATCGATTGCGAACCGTTATGTCGTTCAGCCCCCTGTAATCAATGCATGGACGGAGTCCGCCGTCTTTCTTGCCCACAAAAAAGAAACCTGCACCCATCGGGGAGGTGGTATTCCGGATCAGCCCGGCAGCTAATGAGTCCCGGATGTAGGTCTCCATTGATTCGCGCTCAGGACGTGAGAGGTTGTACAGCCTGCTGGACGGGTACTCAGCACCCGGGACCAAATCAATGGCACAATCGTACGGACGGTGCGGGGGAAGGGTGAGCGCCAGATCCTTGCTGAAGACGTCAGCAAGGTCGTGGTACTCAACCGGCACCGCCGTCAGATTGGGAGGGACTTTAACCTCCTCATTAGCATTTACACTGGGAGGAACCGAGGATCCTAAACAATTCCGGTGGCAGGTTTCGCTCCACTGAGTCACAACCCCAGACGGCCAATCAATCCGGGGATTGTGTTTAATCATCCATGGGAAGCCCAAAATCACGCGGGAGGTAGAAGGAGTTACAAAAAACTCAATCTCCTCCCAGTGATTCCCAGACACTACCAGGGTTACAGGTAGTGTCTTGTGTGTGATAAAAGGGAGAAGAGTGCCATCTAGTGCTTGCACCTTCACTGGCCACCAGAGGGAGCCCTACCTCCCTTGCCCATCTGCTATCCAGCAGATTCCCTTCTGACCCCATGTCCACCAGTGCTGGGGCTTGAAGGGTTAAATCCCCACTCAGGATTTTAACTGGGAGTCATGTAGACAGATGTGTATGACCCATGTGAATGTTTTGACCCCCCCTCAGCCCAGTCTCTAAGGGCGGGCGTTTGTGTTTTGACCGTTTGGGGCAGTCTCTCTGCTGATGCTCACTCGAGCCGCAGACAAAGCACTCTCCACGGAGCAGCCTCCTCTGTCTGAATGCGGCCCTGCTCGTGTCCCTAGCACCGTCAGCAGGGGGAGCTGTAGCCACACGGAGCGCTGTGGCTGTGGAGCGTGGGGAAGACGGCTCCCTTTCGGACCCGGGAGGAAGAGGGACGGCTTGTGGCTGACCACGCCCTTCGCCTCGCTCCCGTCGGCATTCTTCTAACCGGTTGTCCAACCGTATAACCAAATCGATAAGCTCAGCCAAATCCCGCGGTTCCTCCTTAGCCACCAGGTGCTCCTTCAGGACCGACGACAGTCCGTTTATGAAGGCGGCGCGGAGCACAGTCATATTCCAGCCGGACCTCGTAGCCGTGATGCGGAAGTCGACTGCATATTCGGCTGCACTCCGACGCCCCTGTCTCATTGACAGCAGCACGGTAGACGCGGTTTCAACTCTGTTAGGGTGATCAAAAACGGTCCTGAGCTCCCTCACAAACCCAGTATAAGTGGTAAGGAGCCATGAACCTTGCTCCCAAAGCGGTGTAGCCCAAGCGCGTGCCTCACCCCGAAGCAAATTAATCACGTAAGCCACCTTGCTGGAGTCAGACGCGTACATCACGGGACGTTGTGCAAAGACGAGCGAACACTGCATAAGAAAGTCCGCGCACGTCTCCACACAACCTCCGTACAGCTCTGGGGGGCTTATGTATGCTTCAGGGGATGGTGGGGGGGGTCGTTGAATGACCAGTGGAATGTCTGTATTCGGCACTGGGTCGGCAGGAGGAGGAGCTGCAGCAGCGCCCTGAGCGCGTGCTTCCACCTGCGCGGTGAGAGCCTCCATCCTGCGATTAAGGATGACGTTTTGCTCGGTCATCAGGTCCATCCGAGCGGTAAAGGTGGTGAGGATATGCTGCAACTCACCAATCACGCCTCCAGCTGATGCCTGTGCACCCTGCTCTTCCATTGGCTGTCCAACAGATGGTTGACGCCCCTCGGGATCCATGACATTGGCCGAGATATCCTGTTGGAGAAAGTGTAGTGACACGGACCCACAACAGGGGGCACAAATGAACGGTCAATAGATGAGCCAACAGCTAACAATTTAATGTTGTTAATGTGCACAACGACTATACAGACAATCTCAGAATATGATAGCAGTCAATACACAAAGGTGACGTGTGGGCAGGCTCGAGGATAGAAGACATCTGTCCTGAGAAGAGCCGGAACCACACGATTTCCGCCGCCACCGAACCTGGTGAATACTGGAGCTGCCAAGTCCCGAATTCCCAGGTGATCACTGTCCCCGACTGTCGGATGTGGTACTGCTGGTGAGGAGCACAAACAGTGAGATGTGGGTGTGTGCACACCCAGTAACAAAAACAGTCAGAAGGTGGAAAGTCACCTCCACCTCTAATCACACACTCGTGCAGCTCCTGTTAACCACTTATCTGGTTGGAGTGTGAAGCGAAGCCGTCGCTGATCACACCAAACGCCAATCCCACAGATAAGGAAACACTTACAGGAAAACAGCTGCAAAGAAGTTCAGACTATTAGTCAGTGTTTTCAGTTTAACAGAGAATTACCTTCACAGGTAGATGATATCTCGGCAATGAGGTGGAAATGACGTCCGGGTTTTATGGAGTAGTATGATGAAGCGTAGATGGGTGACAGCTGTCATGAGATAATGAGTGACAGGTGTCACCCCCGGCTGTGTCCGTGGCGGCAGCGCCCTCTCGTGCCTGAAGCCCGCACTTCAAGCAGGATGCCCTCTGGTGGTGGGCCAGCAGTACCTCCTCTTCTGTTGGCCCACACAACACACATAGAAAGTTTAAATTGCTGACTGGCCATCTGTTTTAAAAATGTATGCATCAGTATTGAAATCAAGATAGAACTGGTGACCAGGGAGTCATCATCTAAGGTGCTGCAAAATGAAACTGTCATATCGACAAATCAACTTCATCAATGCCCAATCGCAGTAACCATAAAATTTTGAATATTGGCAGTGATAATCGACCAGGCTGATTATTGGTCAACCCCTAGTACTAACAGCTGAGAGATTGGTCTTCCTGGCTGTTCATTCCACTAGATGTGCAGTATGTCAGATTGCCAGAGGAAACAATAAATAATCTCTGAAAAAAATGGAATGTATTCTTGTAAATTATTGTGAAAACATACAACCAAGCAAACTGCATAAATCTGTCAAACCTTTATTTCCAATTATGTAATTGTTCACAACTTGTGCAAATGGTCATAACAGAAAATCATTGTATTTACATGTTCCATGCCAAAGTCTGAGCAAATGTCATGCAGTACGCTGTGCAGCATGCCTGTTGAATGTCAGTCCTGTGCTGGTGTCACAGTGTTTCCTATTCAAACTGAGGACTGTCCTTCACTGATGAAATTCAGCTGGGCAGGGTACTCATCACAGTCCACCTGCTGCAGGTTCAGGAGTTGTTGCCAAGGGTGTGATACCAATGCTCGGTGTGTGGAGATGGGACAGGGATGGATGATGAAGTTGGGGCTGTGAGGGAATCTGTAGATGATGTTGGGTAGAGGTCTGGGGATTGGGCTGAGAGTGTTGAGGGTGGAAGCTGGAGTGGACACTGAGAAGAGAGATGAGCTGGGATTCAGACTGTGACTGGAATCTGGGTGGTTGTGTCTGAATGCCAGGTCTCGTTATGTCTGCCAACAGGGGTGTAAGTGCTGACAGATGGTTCAATGAGGAGAATGTGGAGAGAGATGGGATGGAAGAGTGAGAATGTGGCACTGTGGTGTGATCAGGGGGAGAACTGTTGAGTGACGGAGGAGCTGAGTAATGACAGTCCGGGAGTGTGGCACCGCTATGAGACAGACTTGCAATGTTATGTGAGGTGAGGGTTTGAGATGTTAAAGATGGTAAGTTCTGGTCAATCTTTGTGCTGCTGCAAACATCAAATGCCTCCATCATTTTAGGCTGCGGGGACAATTGCTCAGAGGGAAGGACAGACTGGGGAGTGTGATTCTCTGAACAGACACAGGGTGCATTTTGGGTTGGAAAGGGTGGGGGTGGGGAATAGCCGCTTGAAGACATGCTGGGAGGTGGAGTCTCAGCAGCAGGTATCAGGAGCACGGAGGAAGTACGGAAGAGTGGTTTGAGAAGACGAGTCATTTCTTGCAGCTCTTGACTCACTGATGTTATCTGACGGGAAAGCATGCTCATCTGAGGGCAGAAGGATAAATGAAAAAGAGAAAAAAGAAAAACGTGATTTCAAGGTCTGTGTGATACCATGGGTGTTGTTGAAACAGTGATTAAAAAAAAAAAAAAACATGCTAATGTTTTCACAATAGCAAGGCAAGAACAGTTTCACATTATAACCAACTAATCCCAAATACTGTTTGAACAAGATTATTGCTATTTTAATAATATGTATAAGTCGCAGACATGAACGAGCGAAGCGCTTCAGCATCTCATCTCATGTCACTTAGGTCCTTCAGAATTTTTTCAGTAAAATGGTTCTTGGGAGCATGAGCATGACTAAAACCTTTCAGCTTGACCCCACCTTTTTGACCATTTTTAATTTTTTATCATATGTCAATATTGTCATATCAATATGATATACGATATGACTATGATTTCACACAAAGTGCAGCAAGAGTGAAAATTAAACATTGTTAAACAAAACAGTAATAATACTGCACTCATTTTGCACTCATCATAAGGTTAGGATACTGTGCCCTCCAAAAGTATTGGAACACTGCATTTCACACATTTTAATTTGATTATGCCATTTCAGATACAAGAAATACAAAAAATATAAGGAATAAAAATTTCTAAAATTATTTTCCTCAAACTCAAACTGAAAGCAAATGTCTAAACCTTGATAATACCTGTAAATAATAATCAGTTTTATTGCCAGTTTTCTTCAGACAAGTCAGGGGATGGAAACATGAACATTTCCAAGGCACTGAATTTGTCATGGACTTTATTTACATCAATTATAAAGAAATACAAAAGTTTCTTTCACCAAAACTTCAAATCTAGGCTTGCATCTCAGATGTACTTTCTGGCAAATTATAGCTGAATGTTCAGGTCTTCTTTTTAAGAAAATCCTCCTCTACACTACTTCATCAGGAAGCTGGATTTTATATTTTTAATTCATTTATATCAAGTTGTAGACATTTGCTTTCAGTTTGAGTTTAGGGAAGATAACTTTAGATTTATTTATTTATTTATTTGTATTTGAAATGGCATAAACAAATTAAAATGTGTGAAATACCAAGTGTTCCAATACGTTTGCGTACAGCTGAGAAAACACCCTGTGTCATTTTTAAGTGAAATGCATCATCCTGGTGTCATTCAGAAAGCAAAATTAAGATGTTATTTAAGTCCTTCAGACAGCAAAATTAAAAGGTTATTTAATCAACAGCTGCCTGCTTGTTTAAAAATCACTGGAGACATATGCATATATAAGACAACCCGAATTAAATGAGAAATGCCACTTTTAACAACCTGGACCTCATTTCTGATATACAATACCAACCTGGTCTCACGACAAGTCGTGATTCAGCAGCACGAAATATACATTAATCTATTGGTTCATGATATTGTGACGAAAAGAGCCTCATTTCTGTCACAGCAGCATGAATTCATTCTAATTCATTCCGTGATGGCTGCACGAAATTAAAAGTGAAGCGGGGGGGGGGGGGGGGGGGGGGGAGTTGGGGTGGTTATGGTTGGGGGTAGGAGTAGTGTTAGGAATAGTGAGTTAGAAACCCCCCCCCATGAAAATTTGAATAATTTCATGACGGGGCGCACGAAAAAAAACAAAAAAACAAAAAACATGAGACTGGCTGAAAATACAGTTGTTTACTCACCACTATAACATTGGTGTCATTATTAGTCCATGGTTCAAACGGCGTGTTCAGCTCAAATCTCGGGCAAACATTTTTCTGCTTCAACTAAAGTGGATTAGAACTTTTTGTGGTACACAGCACCAACTACTGGACAGGAGGAACCGAGCAGTCAAAATGACTCTGATTTCAAAATGCAGCTCTTTTCAACCAGACGCACGGTGCAGTGATATGGCAATCATCTGTGTCCAATCAGATTTCAGGGGAGTCCAGAGCAACCCTGGCCTCTGCTCTAGCTTCACCCATGCCAGGAAGTGTTCAACATTTAAGATTTCCTGTTTCACTGTGGACTCAAAATTTGGCACTTCCTGTTTGGAACTCCCATTACCATGAGCTGCGTGGCGCAAAGCTCGTATAATGCAGATGTACACCAGCCACTCTGCTTTGTGCACACCTGATCCTGTTAGATCTCAGCAATGAAGCAGAGTCAGTCCTATTTAGTGCTGGCACTTGGCTCAGGAGACAGCTGCAAACAACTGATATGCCAGGAGAATGATTCCTCTTTTGCTTGCCCCTGATTTGTGACCACATCTGCTTAAAAGTAACTGTGCTGTGAGGAAAATCCTGATTTCCACTTATTGGCACACACTGTAACTATAGTAACGGGTGTCTTCACAGCAAAGGTGGACTGGGCGCAGCTCATACAGGCCAATGGGAAACAATGAAGCTCGTGCAAACCCACCGAGGTAATAATGACTGACCATGATTCCCTCCATCAACCACAAGAGGACAGCATCTCAAATTTACATTTTTATCCCATGACATGCTTGTAATGCCTTAAAGAAAAAAAAAAATAAGAATGAGATAGAAGCAAATCTGAAGTAAAAGAAATCCCAAAGTAAAGAAATAACAGGAATGCATTTTGAGGCTGATTATGATCACCAAAAATTTGCTCAAATATTCCCTAGTGCAAGAACTATCTCACCACATTTTTTAAAATCTACAATGGGGTTAATGGTTTTTGAAGCATCATAGCAACTTCTTGAACCATCTTTGTCAATCTTGAACAAACTTGGTAAACACAGTAGTTGCGGCCATCATTGGCACCAGTTTTGAAATCGGGGTCAAATTTTCAGACTGTTCAAAAATTTCATCCCTATTTGCAAAATTGTCAGTAGTGCGCGGTAATGTCCGGGCATTCATAGTCTTATTGGTGTTATGTGCCGACGCGGGTTGAGGAGCGGACCTGCGTCTGACTGAACCCAGCGCTAAATAACCAGAACGCGCTTCCAAAAACAAAACTATTTTATTTTCCCCTCTTGTGCAATACTCGGTGTACAACATAAAAGTGTGTTTGTCTGGCGGAGTGAAGGACGGCGCGCTCTCCAGCGCCCAAAGGGATCGAAGCCCGGCGCTTCTGGACTCACATTCACTGCCAAACACCCCCCAGGTGGACACGACAAACTGACTCTGAGAAGGATAGAAGAGGTGAGGTAAGTCAACAGCTACAACTAATATCCTTCAAAGGCACACACTATCAGCAACACATTCAGGTCTGAATTTAAGCTTTATGTAATGAGCAGCTTCTCACAACAGGTGGAGGATCATCAGTCCGCACGCCACGGCCGTGAGAAGCGAGCTGTACAATTCTCATCAATGTTCAAATATACTGCGTAACAAAATACCAAATTACTATTAACACTTATTCAGACAATCAATCACCTCTGATGTGTGCTGACAGCATGTGTCCCTCACCCGTCCTCCTTCACAGGCACGATGTGTCAAACCCAGGCGCGGTCCTCAGCGTCTCACAAACGAACGTCACAAGGTCGAGTTCCCGGCAATTCTGCTTGAATCACTCATGGCTTAAATGCAGAACGCCATCTCATTATCTGCTTCAGCTGAAAGTCTTTAAGTCTGCACGTGAGCATCATCCACAGGTGCTGCGAGTCATTAGGCATGCACATGAACATCCTCCACAAGTGCAGCCAATAATGTTGATGAAGGTGAAGGATTCTTCTGCCAGCACCTTCTCCACAGACAAAAACCAGTTTGCATACCACCTGGAGAGCAAAGAAAAGAAAACAACACAAAAACATCCAGCCAAACCCCCCAACACACAACAATTGGCTTCAATCATGTCAAATGTCTTTCAACAGGGAATTCCTAGTGAGTAGAGCTAGAAACATGTTTGATTGTGCTCCATTGGGGTAAAAATTTGAAGCAGAAGCAGTGTTTGATGCAGTCCTGTCCGAGGGCATGGCTCCTTTATGGGGCAGTTATTGTTGCAAAACTATTTGCAAATGTGTATTTCGATCTGTAACTAGATCCACAAATGTGTAAAAAAATCTGTGAGTGTATTTCAATTTGTGTGTGTAACCAGATCTACAAATGTGTAAAAAAAAAAAATCTGTGTGTGTGTAACCAGATCTATAAATATGTAAAAAAATCTGTGTGTGCAAAAGTATTTGGAAACATGTATTTCTATCTGTGCATGTGTAACCAGATCCACAAATCTGTAAAAAATAAATCTATGTGTGTGTATTGGCTATGTTCTTAAAGCAGTGATTTGTGTGTGTGTGTGTGTGTGTGTGTGTGTGTGTGTGTGTGTGTGTGTGTGTGTGTGTGTGTGTGTGTGTGTGTGGAGACTTGTCTGTGCCGCCGTGGCTATTCAGCTTCACACCATCAGGGGGCGAAAGCACCAATGATATTGGTCACCCCTCCCGTTTTAAGTCTGGCCACCACTTCAAGTTGGATGGAATGCATTCTGGGTAAAATGAACTGATAAATAAATGTGTGCTTACTCTGCCGATTGCAGTGCTTTATGCTACTGCTGTGGTGAACATGTTGAAGTTTCTTAGAGATTGTTAAAATTATTTCCAATCATCTACTCCAGTTAAGGGTTGCGGGGGACTGGAGCCTATCCCAGCAGTCATACAGCATGAGGTGGGGTACACCCTGGACAGGACGCTAGTGTGTTGTCACATATAGACAAACAAACACATTCACACCAGCACGCATACCTACAGCCAATTTTTAAAGTTCCCAGTCCACCTAACCTGCGTGTCTTTGGATGTGGGAGGAAGCCAGAGCACCTGGAGAGAACCCACGCAAACATGGGGAGAACAAGCAAACTCCACACAGAAAGGCCACAGGTGCGAATCAAACCCATGACCTCTTCCCTGTAAGGCAACAGTGCTAACCACTATTCCACCATGCTGCGCTGTACTCAATACTTTTTAATCAAAACTGTAGAACTTATAATCTATTAAATTATATTATGTGTCACTTTGCTGCCACAATTTTTTAAGTAACTATTGGTCAAATTTTTTTCAGTGCAGCGGGCACTGTAACATGACTGGAGTGATGTGAGTTTGGATGTGAATTCAGTTTTTTTTTTAAGAGCAATATCATTTCAATGTCACAGCCAACATGTGCACAATGATTGGAGCTGTGTGCCATGATTTTTATGAATAGAGTTCATTTTATACAGCCCTGTTATAAACACAAAATGAATTCCTTGTCAACTGATGCCCACTGAGATGGTGAGAAAGTTTTGTGTGCGTTCAAAACTGAGTGAAGATCAGGCAGACAGATTTGACTTCTACTTTCCCTGTGGCTGATGGTTCATTCTGTGCTTCTGGTGTCAATTCAGCACAAGCAGGCATGCAGGTCAGCTATCACAGAAAGCGTGTCTCACATCATACAAGTAATTTGCACTCCAATTACTGTTATGATGACAACCTGTAGCATTAACTACCTAACAAGCAGTCACCACAGAAAAAAAACAACCTAAATATTAAAGGAATCCTTATTCCACATTCCTGAACAGTGAAGTTTCACATTTGATTTTGTGTGTGTACATGCCCCCCACTGCCATGTCCCTGACAGCACCTGCATGAAAACACCTCATGTGAAAAATTTCAATATATAAGTACACTCAACAAAAATATAAACGCAACACTTTTGGTTTTGCTCCCATTTTGTATGAGATGAACTCAAAGATCTCAAACTTTTTCCACATACACAATATCACCATTTCCCTCCAATATTGTTAACAAACCAGTCTAAATCTGTGATAGTGAGCACTTCTCCTTTGCTGAGATAATCCATCCCACCTCACAGGTGTGCCATATCAAGATGCTGATTAGACACCATGATTAGTGCACAGGTGTGCCTTAGACTGCCCACAATAAAAGGCCACTCTGAAAGGTGCAGTTTTATCACACAGCACAATGCCACAGATGTCGCAAGATTTGAGGGAACGTGCAATTGGCATGCTGACAGCAGGAATGTCAACCAGAGCTGTTGCTCGTGTATTGAATGTTCACGTCTCTACCATAAGCCGTCTCCAAAGGCGTTTCAGAGAATTTGGCAGTACATCCAACCAGCCTCACAACCGCAGACCACATGTAACCACACCAGCCCAGGACCTCCACATCCAGCATGTTCACCTCCAAGATCGTCTGAGACCAGCCACTCGGACAGCTGCTGAAACAATCGGCTTGCATAACCAAAGAATGTCTGCACAAACTCTCAGAAACCGTCTCAGGGAAGCTCATCTGCATGCTCGTCGTCCTCATTGGGGTCTCGACCTGACTCCAGTTCGTCGTCGTAACCGACTTGAGTGGGCAAATGCTCACATTCACTGGAGTTTGGCATGTTGGAGAGGTGTTCTCTTCACGGATGAATCCCGGTTCACACTGTCCAGGGCAGATGGCAGACAGCGTGTGTGGCGTCGTGTGGGTGAGCGGTTTTCTGATGTCAGTGTTGTGGATCGAGTGGCCCATGGTGGCGGTGGGGTTATGGTATGGGCAGGCATCTGTTATGGACGAAGAACACAGGTGCATTTTATTGATGGCATTTTGAATGCACAGAGATACCGTGACGAGATCCCGAGGCCCATTGTTGTGCCATACATCCAAGAACATCACCTCATGTTGCAGCAGGATAATGCACGGCCCCATGTTGCAAGGGTCTGTACACAATTCTTGGAAGCTGAAAATGTCCCAGTTCTTGCATGGCTGGCATACTCACCGGACATGTCACCCATTGAGCATGTTTGGGATGCTCTGGACCGGCGTATACGACAGCGTGTACCAGTTCCTGCCAATATCCAGCAACTTCACCCAGCCATTGAAGAGGAGTGGACTAACATTCCACAGGCCACAATTGACAACCTGATCAACTCTATGCGAAGGAGATGTGTTGCACTGTATGAGGCAAATGGTGGTCACACCAGATACTGACTGGTATCCCCCCGCAATAAAACAAAACTGCACCTTTCAGAGTGGCCTTTTATTGTGGGCAGTCTAAGGCACACCTGTGCACTAATCATGGTGTCTAATCAGCATCCTGATATGGCACACCTGTGAGGTGGGATGGATTATCTCAGCAAAGGAGAAGTGCTCACTATCACAGATTTAGACTGGTTTGTTAACAATATTTGAGGGAAATGGTGATATTGTGTATGTGGAAAAAGTTTTAGATCTTTGAGTTCATCTCATACAAAATGGGAGCAAAACCAAAAGTGTTGCATTTATATTTTTGTTGAGTGTAGGTAAATTAAGTTCATTGTGGACTCACCACAGTTTTGTCCTTTTTTCAATATAACTGTGTAATCGAGAGTTTGACTCACAGAGCACTGTGTGAAGCGCCGGTCAAAAGAGGACAAAGTGATTTTTCTGAACAGGACAACAGTCATGACTTTTTTCAGTCTTATCAAAAAAGAGGCAGATCTCCATGGAAATGTGATGTCATCTGGAGCACACCAACTCCACAGGAGACAACAACACTGCACAAAGCCACTGAAGCGGTTACACGGAAAAGTGTTTTCACATCCCCTTTGTGGATCTGTGCTTTTTAATCCATACAGAATTAATAAATAATGCTATATAATATTAGTTGAAAATGTAAACTTAACCATTTGTTAACTGTTTATGAAAGTTATGTTTGATTCTTGAACATATTCTTTAAATCCACTTAGGTTTAAGATCATCTGCCTAACATTTGCCTCAACAGTCAATAACTATCAACAGAAAAGTGATCATTTCTGCCCACCTTTGAATTCAGTGAAACAAGAAGCTTATGCCACCATATGCTCCATATTTTGAAGAACCACAGAGTATCAAAGTCATTGGACCTTGTTCCACAAGGTTCTGTGCTAGGACCAATTTTATTCACTTTATACATGCTTCCCTTAGGCAGTATTATTATACAGCATTGCTTAAATTTTCATTGTTATGCAGATGATACCCAGCTTTATCTATCCATGAAGCCAGAGGACACACACCAATTAGCTAAACTGCAGGATTGTCTTACAGACATAAAGACATGGATGACCTCTAATTTCCTGCTTTTAAACTCAGATAAAACGGAAGTTATTGTACTTGGCCCCACAAATCTTAGAAACATGGTGTCTAACCAGATCCTTACTCTGGATGGCATTACCCTGACCTCTAGTAATACTGTGAGAAATCTTGGAGTCATTTTTGATCAGGATATGTCATTCAATGCGCATATTAAACAAATATGTAGGACTGCTTTTTGCATTTGCGCAATATCTCTAAAATTAGAAAGATCTTGTCTCAGAGTGATGCTGAAAAACTAATTCATGCATTTATTTCCTCTAGGCTGGACTATTGCAATTCATTATTATCAGGTTGTCCTAAAAGTTCCCTGAAAAGCCTTCAGTTAATTCAAAATGCTAGAGTACTGACAGGGACTAGAAGGAGAGAGCATATCTCACCCATATTGGCCTCTCTTCATTGGCTTCCTGTTAATTCTAGAATAGAATTTAAAATTCTTCTTCTTACTTATAAGGTTTTGAATAATCAGGTCCCATCTTATCTTAGGGACCTCATAGTACCATATCACCCAAATAGAGCGCTTTGCTCTCAGACTGCAGGCTTACTTGTAGTTCCTAGGGTTTGTAAGAGTAGAATGGGAGGCAGAGCCTTCAGCTTTCAGGCTCCTTTCCTCTGGAACCAGTTCCCAGTTCGGATCAGGGAGACAGACACCCTCTCTACTTTTAAGATTAGGGTTAAAACTTTCCTTTTTGCTAAAGCTTATAGTTAGGGCTGGATCAGGTGACCCTGAACCATCCCTTAGTTATGCTGCTATAGACTTAGACTGCTGGGGGGTTCCCATGATGCACTGAGTGTTTCCTTCTCTTTTTGCTCTGTATGCACCACTCTGCATTTAATTATTAGTGATTGATCTCTGCCCCCCTCCACAGCATGTCTTTTTCCTGGTTCTCTCCCTCAGCCCCAACCAGTTCCAGCAGAAGACTGCCCCTCCCTGAGCCTGGTTCTGCTGGAGGTTTCTTCCTGTTAAAAGGGAGTTTTTCCTTCCCACTGTCGCCAAGTGCTTGCTCACAGGGGGTCGTTTTGACCGTTGGGGTTTTTCCGTAATTATTGTATGGCTTTGCCTTACAATATAAAGACCCTTGGGGCAACTGTTTGTTGTGATTTGGCGCTATATAAATAAAATTGATTTGATTTGATTGGGCACATCCTTGCACTGTCCATGTTGATCCATTATGGTACTTTGACACTGCAGATATCCACTACAAGTTCTGTTCCAAGGGAAGAGCTTTTGTTTTGTCTTGCTAGTTTGGTTCAGTGCTTTTGGTTCTGTTTTACGTAGGGTGAGTATTGAAAGTTCTAATCTCTGCAAAAAGGTAAACAACAGATAACAACAACAACTACAACAATAATAATAATTTTATTTGTATAGCACTTTTACAACATCCATTCAAAGTGCTGATCAATAAAGGAACATTAAAACCAAACAGCAAAATGTAAAACCTACATGTAATAACTAAAAGAATACAATAAAATATACATATGAAACAAAAGCAATAAGGTACCAAATTGCACACCCCCAAGGCCAAAGAGTATAGCCAGCCCAAAACAAATGACTCCTGTCTACTCTTAAAGGCCTTTCCAAAAGCAATGGTGCATAAAAGGAAAAAGCTGTGCCATCTGTAGGCTTTTTCTTAACCTGACATGTCAGCCCCCTGGGATCACAGAGAGTGTGCTGCCACGTGTGGCTCAGCCAATTCTGCCCTAAGCCAGCACACAACATTTCAGTGTCTTGTAGATCAGGAAAAAAATTCAAAATCTGAATAACCAGTGAAGTGAAGCCAAGACAGGAGAAACAAAACTTGAGCACGTCCATTCCGAATAAACTGAAGATTTCTAATAGTTTTAAGTGGTAAGCTTGACAATAAAACATTGTAACAAACAGTTCTGGAAGACACAGAAGTATGATTCAAAACAACAGCATCAATCAGAGACAAAATTGATCTAATCTTTGCAACATTACACAAATGAAAAACAGCAGTCTTAGTCACCCTCCTCATATTCAAAAAGATAAAGACTGATCAAATAAATCACACCAAGATTCTTAACTGTCTTGATGTGGTGGATCACACAGCCACCCACAGAGTGAAATTATCAAAGATTTCTCATCTTAGCAGGTACAATGATCATCATGTAAGTTTCTTATGAGTGCAGCAGTCAGAAATGAGTTAACAACTGGTTACTCACTGCAAACAAACAAGCAATACTGGATTGCTGTCTTGTGAGCACTGCAAATCATTGGAATACGTAGCAATGAAAATCAATCCAAGAGCTATGGACAGTGTTTCCTAAGAGTGCTATAGACAAAGAAAATTGAGGTGGGCCAAGAACCAGTCCCTGTGGAACACCATGCTTCACATTAAAGAAACCTAAGGACATATTATTGAAAACAATACTGTGATTGACCCCACTGAAATAATACAAAAGCACTCTACTGGAAACATCAAAAATTTTCTCAAGTCTCCCAACATAATTCTGTGATCAACTGTATAAAATGCACTCCTAAGATCAAAAACAATAGATACATTTTTTAAATTAATTTTTAGAAACATTACAATGACCTCTACGTACAGTGAGGAAAATAAGTATTTGAACACCCTGCGATTTTGCAAGTTCTCCCACTTAGAAATCATGGAGGGGTCTGAAATTTTCATCTTAGGTGTATGTCCACTGTGAGAGACATAATCTAAAAAAAAAAAAAACATCCGGAAATCACAATGTATGATTTTTTAAAAATTTATTTGTATGTTACTGCTGCAAATAAGTATTTGAACACCTGTGAAAATCAGTGTTAATATTTGATACAGTAGCCTTTGTTTGCAATTACAGAGGTCAAATGTTTCCTGTAGTTTTTCACCAGGTTTGCACACACTGCAGCAGGGATTTTGGTCCACTCCTCCATACAGATCTTCTCTAGATCTTTCAGGTTTGGAGTTTCAGGTCCCTCCAAAGATTTTCAATTGAGTTCAGGTCTGAAGACTGGCCAGGCCACTCCAGGACCTTGAAATGCTTCTTACGGAGCCCCTCCTTAGTTACCCTGGCTGTGTGTTTGGGGTCATTATCATGCTGGAAGACCCAGCCATGACCCATCTTCAATGCTCTTACTGAGGGAAGGAGGTTGTTTGCCAAACTCTCGCAATACATGACCCCATCCATCCTCCCTTCAATACGGTGCAGTCGTACTGTTCCCTTTGCAGAAGAGCACACCCAGAGTATGATGTTTCCACCCCCATGCTTCACGGTTGGGATGGTTTTCTTGGGGTTGTTCTCATCCTCTAAACATGGTAACTGGAGTTGATTCCAAAAAGCTCTATTCTGGTCTCATCTGACCACATGACCTTCTCCCATGCCTCCTATGGATCATCCAGATGGTCACTGGTGAACTTCAAACAGGCCTGGACATGTGCTGGCTTGAGCAGGGGGATCTTGCTGCCCTGCAGGATTTTAAGCCATGACAGCATCATGTGTTACTAATGTAATCTTTGTGACTGTGGTCCCAGCTCTCTTCAGGTCATTGACCAGGTCCTCCTGTGTAGTTCTGAGCTGTCTCAGAACCATCCTTTCCCCACAAAGTGAGATCTTGCATGGAATCCCAACCGAGGAAGATTGACAGTCATCTTGTGTTTCTTCCACTTTCTAATAAGTAATCATAACAGTTGTTGTCTTCTACCAAGCTGCTTGCCTGTTGTCCTGTAGTCCATCCCAGCCTTGTGCAGGTCTACAGTTTTGTCCCTGGTATCCTTAGACAGCTCTTTGGTCTTGGCTATGGTGGACAGGTTGGAGTGTGATTGACTGAGTTTGTAAACCAGGGCTGTGAAATGAAAATTGTGAAATCCAAGGAAAATTTGTAGTGGGGGGACTGCTCCCCAGGAGCTGGGGTCTAGAGCCCTGTGGAGCCCCAGAATTAAATTTTTATCTAATGATACTTCTTCAGCATTTCCTGGAAGAACAAATCTCAAAATTAGTGCATATTTAAATGATCCTACATTCAACCTTTTATTTGACCTGTCAATGATGATGTTGAAATAACAGAATATGACGTGGAAGTAGGACCTGGAATTTTCAAGAAAGCTTTGCGATAAGCATTTTAAAAACTCAGTGATATCCACGATTAGAGAGTACATCACTAACACCCCCCCCCCCCCCTCCCCATGATGTAATCCGCGGAATCCCATGGATCTGTGGAGTTTTCACAGCCCTGGTGAACAGGTGTCTTTTATTCAGGTAACAAGTTCAAACAGGTGCAATTAATACAGGTAAAGAGTGCAGAATAAGAGGTCTTCTTAAAAAAAAATTAACAGGTCTGTGTGAGCCAGAATTCTTGCTGGTTGGTAGGGGATCAAATACTTATTTGCAACAGTAACATACAAATAAATTATTAAAAAATCATACATTGTGATGTCCGGTATTTTATTTTTTTTTTTAGATTATCTCTCTCACAGTGGACATGCACCTAAGATGAAAATTTCAGACCCCTCCATGATTTCTAAGTGGGAGAACTTGCAAAATCGCAGGGTGTTCAAATAGTTATTTTCCTCACTGTACATGCACAAGCATGTATCAAATTGGAATTATATGGCTCCGTGCCTCACTGCACTGAAAGTTGCATTTTGTCATCTGTCCTCCCTCACCGCTGATGCAAAATACGTCAAATGTGACCTTGGTGGTATTCAAGACCCCTTGAGTGGAAAAACATCTAGCAACAAATCTATGCTCAATTTTTTTAATTCCAAATATTATTTGTAACTTTAAAATGTTATACTAAAATAAATTATGCTAAAAAGAGAAACAACTTTCTTACCAGACACATATGAATGTTCAAGTGTCTGTTACCCAACCACAAGATTTATAGGCTTTCCGTTCTCAATGCTCTGCACAGACAGAATAACATTCCATGTTTGAGTTATCACCATCTCTGTTGATGAAAATGGTCAGGTAACATGCTTCACAAACCTGCAAGGCTTTCTTTTATTGTGTATGCAGTTTTTTCAGTCATTACGACACACATTTGGTCATTGTTGATTATTTTCCATTGGGTCATAAGAGGTAGTATGTGGTCTTATATTTTATTAGTTGTCTCCTCTTGATCAGGTTCCTCTTTAGAGAGCAGGCCATGCCTTTTCACAGCTGCCTGCAACGATCCCACATCCTTGTTTTGTCCCACGATGTACAGATCTGTGCAGAGTGCATGGTTTCACGATTCATTGTTGCTTCTGTACAGTATTTCCATTAAGGTGATATGGTGATATTTGCCCGTAACAAAGCCTGAGTTGCCCACTTTGTTCTGCCATATGTAGTACTTGCAATACATCACGTTTTCCTTGAAAATGAGTTATTTTCACAAAGCTGGCTAAACTGAAATCTAGATATTACATATGAAGTGCCATTATTTCTGCATTATACGTATTACAGAATTATAGATTATTTTATTGGATGTGGTTACAGGTATGAAATTCATATCACAAACAGGAGTGGCTACAGGTACAAGATATTTCTGCAAATGCCTAGTACGAGCAATGAGTGCATGGTGCTCCAACACTGTGAGCTGACATGACAGAACCCAGTAGTATTAAGTATTAGTAACACTGGTATACAAATATTTAAACATTGTCTGCTTTAGAAATAAAATGTGCTATTATTATGGTTTTTGGAATGTTGAATGAAAATATGACAATAACAATGGCTTAACTGGCTACTGTTTCCAAGATTTATAAGGTTTTGCATTTTGCGTCTACATAATTATATTGTGTTAACAGTAGAGTTTTCATGAAAAATCATAAACATAGGTCCTTTTTTATGTTTCTCTAACTGTTTGTATATTTCACCTGTTCTCTTTTTGTAACACTTTAAAAATCAGCAAAAGGGTTATATATTAATCCTTAGTATCATAGTAGTAGCATTTCTTTCTCCGTGGCCCAAAATTAATAAAGTTTGACTATCTTTATTTCAGAAGCATTTTGGCTGTAGACCAGTGTAATGTATTACTTAATTACTTAAGTATCACAGACACAATGGAGCTGTAAAAGAGGTGACATCTACATTCTGTCAGGTGAGCAACATCTACAGCCTGCACAAACTTCATAAGATCAGTTTTAGTAACAAGAGAAGCATTATAGCAGAGTTTCGGGCAGACAGTGAGGAGACCCAGCTCCCCATGGATCAGAATCCCCAGGGGCAGGCGACGTAGACAGCAAAGGGAGAGGAAGCAAAAGCGAAGCTGCAGGACCAGTGTGCTAGCAAGACTATGGAGGCAGCCTGCTAAACCACTGCTTCCAAGTACTTTCGTCACCAATGCCAGATCCCTAGTCAACAAAATTGATGAACTGAGGCCACGGGTGGTGACTAAGAACATTGTCAAGAACAGCTGCCTTCTGCTGATCACAGAATCCTTTCTCTACTCATTGATTCCCGGAGAGTTTACTGTGGTCCTGATTGCTGTTGTTTATATAGCACCAGATGCTAATGCTAGCACAGCCACTGGACTTCTACACTGTATCATTAATACTCAGCTAACCAAGAGCCCTGATGTTGTGCATATCATCCCGGGGGAATTTAATCATGTCGATATAAAACCAATGCTCCCAAAATGCTAAGTGTGCTACCAGAGGAGCCAGCACATTGGATAAAGTATTCATGAACATCAAGCAGGGCTACAGGGTTAAACCATTACTGCATCTGGGCCAGTCTGATCACTTATCTCTCTAATCCCTGTGTACACCCCAGTGTGCACACCACTCAGGAGAGCTGCTCCCACCACCATAAAAACAGTCACAACATGGCCAGAGGGATCCTCCTAGCAGCTACAAGACTGTTTCAGGAGGACTGACTGGGGTTTAATGAAGGTCCTAACCTATTGTATCTCTGCAATGTTCTCTAGTTGCACAGTAGCACAGAGGAAAGACCTCCAGGGGGTCATACATGCTTCCCAGTGGATACTCAGAGTCATCCTCTCTCACTTGAAGAGCTGCACAGCTCCCGTCGCCTCAAGGGTGCTGTGAGCATCTTTTAGGAACCTTCACATCCCGGTCATGGACTGAACGTCTGCGTCTAGGCATACGCTTCAGCGCTATAAGGTCAAAGACAAACAGGCTAAGAAATAGGCTCTGTCCATCAGCCATTACATCATGAAATGCTGCCTGAAGCTAATGCAGCACACAGCAGTCTGCATGTGGAATGGACATTGCCACAGGAACAGGCCCACTGATGGCATGAGGAATGCTGGATGACCCGTGCCTGCGGCATAACCATCTGCATGGACTTCTCATCAAATAGATATTCTTTTATTATGTCATGTTATTTTCATTTCCTGTTTTCTGTTTCTTCACCTCTATTGTCAGGATTTGGATTTTTTTTGTGTCTTGTTTGAATCGTGTGCTCTGTTTGGTTATTGTGTTTTTGTAGTTTTTCTAGGTAGTTTGTTCTCTTGCTGGTCTTTTTCTGCTTGGGTTTTGTCTGTCCCCTTTTCTCTCATCTTTTCCTTGGTGCGTGGTGGTGGGCGTTTCACTTTGTCTGGCCACACCCTTGTTCTAGTGCTTTCCACCCACACCTGTCCCCAATTTGTAGCTCAACACCTGGGTGTATTTAAGGTTCTCTGGTTTCATTTGTCACTCACCAGATCAATGCGCCTTTTGCCTTCTTGCCAGCTCTACTCTGTGCATTTTCTCAGTCCTGTTTTTCCTCATCGTTTTTTAACTGCCTCCCTGTGTACCTGACTCCGACGCTGACTGATGTTTTTTGTACTGCTGCTTGTTTTGGACTGCCTTAACATGTACTGACCTCTGCCTGAATCTCTACTAAACCTTTTTGAACCACAGAGCTGTGTGCCTGAGTTTTGCATTTGCATCCAGACGTCTTTAGCCACCAAGCTTGTTAGATCAATCTGGCCAGCAATGGACGCAGCAGACTCAGATGCTTTTCAGCGAGCGGTACACCACCACAGTAAGTAGCTTGTGCAGCAAGAGGATCAGTTGACTACGCTTAACACCGGTATAAATGAGCTGGCCAAATGCCAGGACTTGTTTATGTCCTCTGTAAGCGCACAGATGCAGCAGCTTTTGTCTAAGCTTAGCCATCAGGCAAGCCCAGCAGTGTCTACCAGCACCCCTCTTCTGGGGTTGTCAGCAGCCACGCCAGCTCCCGTACCTACACCTGAATTTTGCAATCAGCTGTCTCAACCTGAGTGATTCTCCTGAGAAACGGGTGACATCAGACCCTTCATAACCCAGTGCGAGTTGCACTCTGTCATCTATGTTCCTGTTTGAAAGAACAAAAATAGCATACATGATATCACATCTTACCAGTCGAGCAGCTGCATGGGCCATGGTGGAGTGGAGTCATCAGTCGACTTCCGGCACATCCCTGAGTGCTTTCATGCCGGCTCTGCAGCAGGTCTTTCAGCACACCTCCCCAGGGTCCGAAGCTGCATGCTCATTGATGAGGCTCAAACAGGGCAGCCACCGCATTTCTGACCATGCAATAGACTTTTGAATTCTGGCAGCAAAGAGTGAGTGGAATCCAGCAGTCCTCCTCAACGTATTCTTTCAGGGGCTTGCCGACAACATCCGGGATCGGCTCATTGCCGTGGAACTTCATGAAGATCAAGATCAGCTTATTGCCTTGGCCATCCGAACTGACCATCGGCTGGTGGAACGTCCACGCCACGAAGCACGTAATCCAGCTCGCCATTTTACCTCGCCTCCGAGCTGCTCTGCAGCTCCCAGCCATGCCGTGTCTATCGCTGTCTCACACAACATGGAGGAGCCGATGCAGCTGGGCAGGACTTGCCTGTCCACAGAGGAGTGACAGCGACACTGTGTGGAGGGCTAATGTTTGTACTCTGGACAGATGGGTCATATGATCGCCGGTTGTCTGGTCAAGGGTGCCTCCATGCAGCTGAATACCAGTTTGCCGGTGAGTCTAAATTCTATTGAACACTGGCTCTTAATTTGATTTCAGCTAAATTAATTTCTGACCATTCATTCTGCGCTGTTTCTGCATTTGTTGACTCAGGCTCTGATGCTGATTTGTTATTGTCCTCTCTTGCCAGGACCCTCCAACTTAACCTGTTTCGGCTCTCCCGCCCTCTGGTGGTGCAAGCAGTGGATGGTTACAAGAATCACTCTGAACTCATTAGCGTCCACATTTTTGATTTTACCACCCCTCATGACTACAACTGCACCACTGAGCTCCTCCCCAGGGCTAGTCCTCCTCAAGGGAAATTATTTTCACTATCTGCCCCTGAATGCGTTGCCATGAACGAGTATATTCAGGAGCCTCTGTTGGCCGGCTTGATTTGCCACTCCTCCTCACTCACTGGGGCAGGATTGTTTTTCGTAGAAAAGAAAGATAAGTCTCTTCATCTATGCATTGATTACCGAGGGCTCAACGACATTGCCGCTCATCTCCACCGCATTCGAGCTTCTGTAGGATGCCAACATTTTTACCAAGCTCGATTTATGCAATGCATACCATTTGGTCAGGATCAAGCAGGTAGACAAGTGGAAAAGTGCCTTTAACATGTCCACGGGGCACTATGAGTACCTTGTAATGCCATTTGGACATTTGAACGCACCAGCCGTTTTCCAAAATCTTGTTAATGTTGTATTATCAAAGTTTCTAAATAAATGTGTGTTCATCTATTTGGATGATATACTAATTTTCTCCTCGGACCTCGCCTCACACATCTGACACATCCGCGCTGTGTTGAGAGACACTCTTACAGAATAATTTGTATGTAAAAGTGGAAAAATATGAGTTTCATCAGCCCACAGTCTCCTTTTTAGGTTTCACCTTAGCCGATGGTAAGATCAGGATGGACCCAGCCAAAATAGCGGGCATGCAGGAATGGGCAGTTCCTGGGAGTCGTAAGGAGGTTCAGCGTTTCCTGGGGTTTGCGAACTTCTACCGCAAATTCATTCTGAATTTTAGTACCATCGCAGTTCTGCTTCATGAGGTAACAACATCGCCACTCTGACCGTTCAAGTGGACGCTGGAGTGTGATAAAGTCTTTCAGGTCCTAAATCATCGCTTTACCACACCCCTGTATTGCTCCTCCCTGACCTGGCCCGGCAATTCGTGGTCTAAGTCGATGCTTCTGATGTGGGGGTTAGTGCCATCTTCTCTCAAATGAATCCCTTGGATAAATGGCTGCATCCTTCTGCATTTTTGTCCAGGAAACTGACTGCAGCCAAATTAAATTATTACATTGGAGACCGTGAACTGCTAGCCATTAAGGTGGCCTTGGAGGAGTGCCGCGACTGGCTGGAGGGGGCACAAATGGCATTTTTGGTTTACACAGACTATAAAAATCTGGCTTATCTGCATTTTAATGCTAGGCAAGCTAGATGGGCTATCTTTTTTTATCCATTTTGATTGTATTTTTTCATATCACCCTGGGTCAAAGAACGGCAAACCAGATGCATTGTCTCAACAATCCAGATGATCCAGAAGATGTGCCCTCTGACCCTGACAGTATTTTGTTGGAGTCCTGCTTCATGTCCGCAATTACCTGGGAAATTGAGTCAAGAGTTAGATCCGCCCTGGGTAGCGAACCATGTCCGCCTGAGTGCCCCAGGGTAAACTGTTTGTGCCTGCACTCCTGAGGGGAGATGTGATTAAATGGGGTCATGATAGCAGATTTGTGTGTCACCTGGGGTTTTTCAAGTCTTCAAAATATTTAAGATAACTTCCTGGTGGAATTTTTCAGAATAAGAGCAAATTTACAGACTTCCTTTTTGTAATTCACATTGCCGCTGTTAAAACTTTTTTCTAAATTCACAAAGACTTTCAATTTGGTTCCAACTTTTTTAAAGCTACCAGAAACGCTTCTCAAAAAATGCCTTCACCTCTTCGGTCAAACAAGCTGCAATGAACCTACCTACAAAGCATCAGCCATCACTACTGCCTGGGGATCACTGGGGAGACCTGCAATTAACCCCTGACCCGAGCGAGTATAGGCCGAACCAGGCCCATCAACGACTGACGCGGATCAGATTGTTTCATCTCTAAAAGGTTCCAGAACAAAAAAAAAAAGGTTTGTTGTTAATGGGTGCAAAGTGGTTTTAAACATATTCATATATTTGTTTGATAATTTCCTTAATAATAATTGGCTTCAAAATTCATCACTAAATTCAAATCAGATTTATTTACTTCATCCCTTAAGCTTTATTCCACTGCTTTCTTTCAGTGTCTCATGAGAAGCAAAATGTGTCCATAAATGAACTTATTTAATCACTGTCCAGACTAAAATGCCATTAAATTGTTCATTTTCTTGTATATTTGTAAATAAAATGTAAATATTTTGCTGTGGTTCATTTTTTTGTTCAGATGGAAACTCTTGGTCAGTCGTATCATAGAATTCATGACTTTCACATTTGAGACTGATTAATTAATTTGAGACTTATTAATTAATGTTTAAATCAAAGTTCGTATAGCTTAAATTATAGGGGGTGCTCTAAAGATAATTAACTATCATTCTAATTTTATTCCAAACAATTATCAATAAATCTTAAAATTGTCAATTATTTTGGCGACCCATTGAATGAGGTCCAGTCCAATTTAGGATTTTAGTAATTCCATTTGCTATAATCTTTTGGTCCTCAGCTTGAGGCCAATAACACATACGAGGCTCCTTATATTTGCTACATATTTATGGCGCTCCCGTGTGAGGTGCTATTAATCCCAAATTATTAAAATAATTATTTAAATTCACTACAAATCTATACAAAATTAAATAAATTGAAATTAAATTAAAATTGCTAATTAATGTATGTCATGCCCGGCCCATTTCCAGGTTTTCATCCGTATTTTGCCTTTTTATTTAGTTCATCCCCTTCTGCCCCAGCTTTGTTTTATTAATTATTTTCATGATTTGGTTATTCTCTGTTCTAGTTTTGCTGTTCTTATTTCGGTTGGTTTCTGTTGTACTTTTATATCGGGTTTTGATTTCTGTTTATTAGTCTGTTCCTGTTTAGTTTTGCTTTAGTATTGATTTCCTGATCAGTTCTTATGTAGTTTCTTTTGTTTGCATGCTCATGTTTGATTTCAGTTTCTGTTTTTGTAGTTTTACATTCTGTGTTAAGCCTGGTTCACACGACAGGATTTTAAAATTATCTTTAGGTTTCCAAAACCTGAGAGACCACACATGTGAAGATAAAAAAAATCATAGATCTAACAGTGTTGGTCGTACAGTGTGTGGTGTTCAGCCAAACGGTAAGGACAACACCACCACACATGAACAGATTTCACACACCAACATTCCCAGCTCAGACAGGAAATCTCGCAAAATCTCTCGAGATTAAACATTACTTCAGCTTAAACAAACAGAGATAGTTTGTGGACTATTTGAAACAGAGGGAAAAAACTATACAAAAAGAAAAAGAAAAGGCGTTCTTTAAAGGAGTGGAGACAGCGTGACCACTGGACTTTCAGGTAAGTCAGAACAGCTGTTTTGATTTTATTTTCCGCTCCGTACATCCGTCACCTTGCTTTCTGATTGGCTGCACGTCACATTCAACAGGCTGCATGCTCGTTTGTGGTCAGAGGACACCACACATGCTTCGATATTGGGCCAAAAAAATCCAACATGTTGAATATCCCCGATTTGCATTCAGAGCGCTCCTGACGTCCTTCCAAACAGATCAGAGCACTCTTAACACACCACACACGACAGGAATATTTGATAAGATTATCTTTAGCATCATCACGATTGTCAGGGCCTCCTTAAGATTGTCGGATGGTGAAGATCGGGTCTGATATCAGCCTAATTATCCTGCCGTGTGAACCGGGCCTTAGTCTGATCTCATGCCTAGTTATTTATGTTCTCACTCCACAGCCCTGCACCTGCTATTGTCTTTGTACTGTTCATTATTCCATTATTCCTCACACCCAGCTTATTATGTTCACATCACTGCACCTGCCCCATGTCTTTGTCTCTCACCTTGTTTATGTCTGCTTTGTGTTTCTGTTCACTCCCACTCTTGCACCAGCTCACATGTCTTTGTGTATTACATCACTTCAGTTTGTGCACTTCCCTCCTCACAATCTTGATTGTGCATTATCTTTGTTCACTAGCCACTCCCCTTCTAGATTGTTCCTCACGTGCACCTTGTTGACACCACCTGTCGACTTGTTTCACACTAATTAGTCCACATGTATTTAAACCCCACAGTCCTTCAGTTCCCCGCCAGATTGTTGTCTCAGTACACTTTCCAGCGCCCTTCACAGCCCTGTTTTTGTCAAGCCGTGTATTGACCTACTGCTCTGTGTTTCCTCGACCATGCCTCTTGTCTCATCCCAGATGTCGGTGTTTGCTTGTGCCTCTGACCCCTGCTCGTTCATGACTGCATCTCTGCCTAATCCTGCTTGTACTTCTGCTGCACTGACTGACCACATGTGTACCAAAACCAAGCCTGAAATAAAGACCATGATTTCTCCTACACTTAAGCCTAGTCTGGGAGTTTGCATTGCGGGTCCAGCCACCATGACAGCCGGGCAGCCGCCCATTCTGACAATGTACCATGTGCAATAAATCATCACGTGCAAAATGTGCAATATTTTTTCATATATTTTTATATACGAGGTCTGTTAGAAAAGTATTGGACCTTTTTATTTTTTGCAAAAACCTGATGGATTTGAATCACGTGTGCTTGCATGAGCAAACCTTGAACGTTCGTGCGCATGCGTGAACTTTTTCATGCCTGTCGATTGCGTCATTTCCTGTTAAGCAGCCTTTGTGTGGGACGCGTGCTGTGCGCTCGGCGGATTTTCATTTCAAGGAAAAAGATGGAACGACTGGAGCAGCGCCGCATCAAATTTTGCCAGAAACTGGGCGACAGCCAGGTGGAAACTATTCGGATGATTCAGACAGCTTTTGGTAACGACGCTATGGGCATCGCACAGATTAAGGAGCGGTACAACCAGTTTAAAGATGTCCGCACAATGGTGGAGAGCGAACCACGCTCCAGTCGGCCATCAACATGCTGAAATGACCAGATCATTTCAAAGTGAACGCTGTGGTGATGCGGGACCATCGTGTGACTGTCCTGAGAAATTGCGGAAGAGGTGGACATCAGCACTTTTTCAGTACATTCCACCTTAGAAGACAGAAGATTTGGCCATGAAAAGAGTGGCTGTGAAATTCATGCTGCTTCTGATGGCGGAGCAAAAGCGCCTCCTTGTTGAAGTCTCACAGGACATGCTGTGACATGCCCACCTCTTCCACAATTTCTCGGACAGTCACACGACTGAAAAGTCACCGAAAGCCATCTGAATCATCCGAATGGTTTCCACCTGGTTGTCGCCCAGTTTCTGGCAAAATTTGATGCGGCGCTGCTCCAGCACACGTCCCACACAAAGGCTGCTTACCAGAAAATGATGCAATCGACAGGCGTGAAAAAGTTCACGCATGCTCACAAACGTTCAAGGTTTGCTCATGCAAGCACACGTGATTCAAATCCATTAGGTTTTTGCAAAAAATAAAAAGGTCTGATACTTTTCTAACAGACCTCATATTTCCTGAATGTGTAATATTTTTCTGACATGTTTGACTGAATGATTGTATGATTAATGATATTCTAGGCTTTCGTTCCCATTTTTTAGATCCTTTGTCTAGCTACCTATTTATATTTTTACATATGGGTACTGTTGAGGTGGCACCTTAATTTCGTTGTACAATGTCACATTGTTCCAATGACAATAAAGAATTTTTGATCTTTGATTAATGAGCACAATCTACTCAGCAATGGTCATTTTCACTCAACTGTTGCTAGGAGCTATCTTTCACATCTTTAACAGTCAAAGTGGAGGGAAAAAATGAATGGATTATTGGGTTGTGTCATAGCCACTCAGAGCGTCAGAACATACCTGTAAGCCATTTCCATTTGAGGCATGACTTTTGAATCTGCAGCCACATTAAGTATTATTGCAGGTAGAAGAAAGTGCATGTGCAAGGTTTGAATTTTATGCTGCCATCAACAGAAACTAGGAACTTGGACTTCCTCACTTACAACTCAGAAAAATTCATCCAACAAAGCTGTGATGAAACATGTTTCTCCTCACCAGCTCATTTCGGAAAACCACGTCATAACATTGTAGCAATCATTAGTGCTGACAGCTGACGAAGATCTGTGGAACATCTTACCTGTCCAGCAGATATCCATTGCACATTGCTGTCTGATTGTTTAAAATTAACATATTGTTCGTCTTTTGGGTGCCCCGTTTTTTTTTTCTTCTTTTTTTCTCTCATTTTTTTTTACTTCAGGGTTACCACAGCAGGTCCAGACAGATCCACATCTGGATTTGGCAGACATTTTATGCAGGATGCTTTTGCTGACCAGTGGTGGGCACAGCTAACCAAAAGGTTGGCTTCGCTAACAGCTAATCAGCTAATTGAAAAGTTAACTTTTATGAAGCTAAACCAATAAACCACCCAAAAAAATTAACGGAAGCTACAGCTAACCGGTAACTTTCAGTATTGTCTCCAGTACACTTGCAACTACTAACAAGCTGATTTTGAGTTTTAACACCATGATCTCTTCTGGAAGTGTCAAAGGTAACCACAGACTCAAACACTGAGTCAGTATTTCTGTTTTTGTGCATCCTGCCCACTGTTGGAAGCTCCTGTTTACTCCATAGCTTGCAACAGCGAAGCTCAACTCTACACACACACACACACACACACACACACACACACACACACACACACACACACACACACACACACACACACACACACACACACACACACACACACACACAAATACAACATTATTCTTTAACAGAATATAACAGTGCTATAATAGTGAATATAATAGACCGCTGTCAGGCAGAGGTCTTGGAAAATAAAGCAGTTTTGACATGACCATCATTTCAGGCCACTGTCACATTTCTTTTAATATATTTATTATACTTCATGGACCATAGTGAACATTTCGTATTTGTATAAATATGATGTCCTAAAAAACAACAACACTATAACAAAAACTGACATGGAGGATCCTTGATCTCTGCACATGAATAGGAATAAACAAAATCTGTAGTTTTTGTTAAAAGCATTTCCTTTCAGCCATTACTGGCATGCATGTCTTTCTATATATCTGAGCTGAGCTCTTGCAGCTGCTGTGCTGCACATCAGGATGTAATTTGTAAAGAATATACAACACGTCTCATTTTGGGAGGAAAAAACGTTTTAGTCGATTGTAGTTTCTTGTCTGTATTACAACGTTTGTAAGAGGTGTCATTTTATTTAAAGTGGCAATTCATTTTGAAGTTATTAATTCTGACCGGACTCTGTCTCGACAGAGAGCCGCATAGCGTTTGGAGCTGTGCCAACTGAAAGGAGGACGATTCTCGTTTCTTGACTACAACAAGACAAGAGTCCCAGTTAGTGACTTTAATCCACACAAAAGTGACTCATGGTATTTTAATGGCTTTGAGAGGGGTTAAGAAGTGGACTTGCCGTTTCTGAAGAGCAGTGAATCAAAGAACCAACGAGCTAGTGGATCGAAGCATTGCTTCAATGGTTCACGCTTCAAAGTGGAGTCGCGCTGCAGAAACGGTTGATTACAGACCCGCTGCAGACCAAACCCTGAATATCCGACTTTATTTGTACCTCCATATGACTCTGAAACTCAGAAAAATCTGTATAATTTACGGACAATCCGTATAGGTTGACATGTATGATCGGAAAACCACCAAAAATGTAATTTCAGTCATCATAGAATGCCTTTCAAACACACTATTGTCTGAAAACTATTTATAAACCACTCACCGTTTCTTGCTGAAATAAGCACCCAATTTTCCTTGCACAACTTTTTTCCTGGATGCCATGATCATTGACTCGACTGAACTGACGCTATGTTTGTTTGATCCGGGTTGAATTTTCCTGTGTACACCTGCGTGGTGCATTGTGGGATCAAATCAAAAGCTGTGTTCACCGCGAGGACACGTTCGGCACTATTCGGAATTTTCCAGATTTTTTTTTACCGATGACAAACGATGCGTAAAAGAATCTGACAGATGCAACTGCATTGGTCCAAACTGGTCTGGATCCGGGCCTGGTGTTACAGTTTGTTTATGACCCGGAGCTCAAACATGTCGAGGTGGATGAGCAGGTGAGAGAGCACAGCTTCTATGGTTAGGTGTGTAGGCTAAAACTTACCAACATGGCCTCTCCCATTTGCCTCGTCTTCCCTTTTCCATTGGGGAAAAAAGTACACTTTTCACAACTGCTTCACTGATTGCAGCCGAAAACAAAACAGTGCATCATTTTTCAATATAATTTCAATTTCAATTTATTCATTTTATATAGCAACAAATCACAACAGAGTTGCCTTAAGGTGCTTCACACAAAACAATTCAAAAAACAAAATAAAATGAATTAAACGATTTAAAAAAGCACACTAAAAGATTTTAAAAAGCACAGTAAAAGAGTAAAATAAAAAGCATAGTAACATAATATGCCAGTATTCTAGCCATATGAAATTGAAAATAAGTGTGTCTTAAGTGTGGATGTAAAAATCTCCACAAACTCTGACTGCTTTATTGACGCAGGGAGATCATTCCACAGAACAGGGGCATGATAAGAGAAAGCTCTGTGACCTGCAGACTTTTTATTCACCTTAGGGACACAAAGTAGTCCTGCACCCTGAGACCGCAAAGCCTGGGCCGGTACATTAATTACATCAGCTAGGTAAGGAGGTGCCAGTCCGTGAACAATTTTATAGGCTACTAGTAGAACCTTAAAATCCGATCTCACAGAGAAAGGAAGCCAGTGAAGAGATGCCAAAATGGGTGTAATGTGGTCAAAGCTTCTGCTTCATGTCAAAAGTCTGGCAGCAGCATTTTGAACCAATTGGAGAGCCATAATGCTGGACTACACTAACCCAGAAAATAGAACATTGCAATAATCCAATCTAAAAGAGACAAATGCATGAATCAGGGTCTCAGCATCAGCCATGGACAGGATGGGATGAATCTTCGCTATATTTCACAGATGGAAGAAAGCAGTCCTCATAATATCTCTAATATGGAGGTCAAAGGACAACGTAGGATCAAAAATTACCCCAAGGTTCCTCATTTTGTCAGTATGATGTATGACACACAAGCCTAGGCTAGGTGCTAGCTGGTCAAACTGATGCTCAAGTCTCACGGGACCAAAAACCATCATTTCAGTCTTCTCAGAGTTTAAAAGTAGGAAATTACTAGACATCCAGCTTCTCACTGATGCAAGGCAATCTTCTAATGATTTTATGTGGATGAGATTACCAGTAGTTATCGGCATGTACAATTGTGTATCATCAACATAGCAGTGAAAGACAATCACAAAATGCTACAGTATATGCCCAAGGGGAGCTACATAAAGGGAGAAAAGCAGGGGGCCTAAGATGGATCCCTGTGGAACCCCAAATTTCATGTCACTAAGGTTAGAGGTAGTGTTACTGTACAAAACACAGTGAGAACGACTGGACAGGTATGATGTCAACTCGGCAAGGGTACTTCCAGTAATCCCAAAATCATTCTCCAGTCTATCGAGTAAAATATGATGATCCACAGTGTCAAACACAGCACTGAGATCTAGCAGCACCAGAACCACAGTGGTGTCTGAGTATATTGCAAGCAGAAGAGAGAGCTGTCTCTGTGGAGTGATATTTTCTAAAGGCAGACTGCAGTGGCTCAGAAAGATTATTCTCAGTTAGGTGGTCCACAAGCTGCTGTGTTACCACTTTTTCCAGAATTTTTAAGTGATAGATTTGATATCGGCCTATAATTTTTCAAAACACTGGGGTCAATAATAGTAATGGTTTAATCATTGCAAATATGAAATATTTATTAACAGATCCAGAAGTTAATGAGAGATGAACAATTTCCAGCACAGTCGGCCCGACACAGTTTTGTTGGTATAGGACCAAATAAGCAGATTGTGCTTTTTATAGACATTACGAGTTTTGTCAGCACGCCTAGAGAGATACTATCAAATTCTGTAAATCTAGGTAACACCTCAGTGGTAGCACCCACGTCAACAGCAGGGTGTTGTGGTTGGGTTAAGGCATGCTGGGATATGCTCAACCTAATGTTTTCTATTTTCTTCTCGAAGTAATCAAAGAAGTTCTGTGCTGAAAAGGGACAGCGACTTATAGGTGATTGTCCATGAATAAGTATTGCCATCGTGTTGAACAAGAACTTTGAGTTATGCTTGTTTTAGTTGATCAGATCAGAGTAATAGGCCTGTTTTGTAGTCAGCAGTGCATGCTTATTATCTAAAATAGCATTACGTCACGCAAGGTGGAATACTTCTAATTCAGAGCTATGTCATTTCCGTTCTAAACCTCTATCCTTTGGCCTGAGGTCACACAAGTAACCACTGAACCAAGGTGACTGTGTTTTAGGAAGGCGTGATTTTAATAAAGGTGGCACAATCTTGTCAAGTGTAGTTTTGAGCGCTGAGTTTAAACTATCCACAAGACTGTCTACTGATTGGGCATTCTCCAAACATGAAACTAAGATATCAGGTAATCTAGCTTCAAATTCAGTCATAGTGAGGAGTCAGTGTGTCGCCGCAGTAATAAACAAGGTTGTTGTTACACTTAACATGGCAGCGAAACTGTGAAACTAATAAATGAGTGGTCAGAGACCACTGGTGCAAGAGGCATGATGTCAATATTTGTGAAAGCAATACCACGTGCGAGAACCAAATCCAGGGTATTTCCGCTAATGTGCGTTGAGTCCTGAATGCATTGCCAGAATCCTAATGCATCCACAATTTCCATAAATGATTTCCAAAGGGGATCAGAAGGCTTATTTATGTGAATGTTAAAGTTACCAATAATCAGAATGTTATTTGCACTAGTTGACAAGTTAGAGATGAATGCACCAAATTCATCTAAGAATTCAGAGTGTGAGCCAGGGGGCCTATATACAGTGACAAAATAACATGGCTGATTTCCATTCTTCTGACCCTGGCAATACGTAGCATCGTGGTCAGAGCGGAGAATCAGATGCTCAAATTAATTATATTTGTGACCCCCAACAGCTGATAAGGTAAACCTAGATTTATAAATAAGAGCAACACCCCCCCCCCCCCTTGCTTCACATCACGAGGGACATGACTAAATGTGTATCCTCGTGGGCAGGTCTCATTTAAAGGAGAGACAACTGTAGGTTTAAGCCAGGTTTCACATAACCCAATCATATTTAAATAAATAATTCTATAATTATTCAACAATGATTTTGAGGAGTGATCTTATGTTAATGAGACTCAAACTAAGGACCTCAGTGGGGTTGATAGTTGGACAGTTCGGATTTAGGGGTGGTTCCAGAGTAGCATATATAAGGTGCCTGGAAGTAGGTTTTGTTATCTAGTTTGGCATTCCCATGTCTTTATATCTGTCTGTCCTGTCTTGTCTCCTCTTCTTTAGTTCTGCATTGCTGTCATTGTCTTGGTTAGGCTTCACCCTGAGTTTATGTAGTAGTTCCTATTTTTGCCTTTTCACTCACCTTCCAGTCTTGTCTCTCCTCTGGTGTTTGCTTCTGGGTTTTTTCCTATATTGTCTTTAGTCTCAATTGTGTCTGAGTCTTGTGTCACTTTGTATCTGCCTCCACGTCATTTCTATGCATATTCTGGTTCTTTGCTGCCCCCTGGTGTGCCCCCATCCCTGTGTCACTTTCTGTTTCATCCATATTCATGTATGGCCTATTCCTCTGCTGTCATAGGTTAATCATTACATCACTTCAGTTTGGTTCCAGCTGTGTTGAATTTACTCATCAGCCTTTGGTATTTAGTCTCATATGTGTTTGTGTTTCTTGGAGGTTCATTGTTTGTCTTTGTCCACTGAGTGATGGTGCAGTGTTCATGTCTGCTCTCCACTTCCTATTGTTTTTTGGCTCGACCTTTTGGAAGTCCTGGTTTCTCCACTACTCCACAGTTTGTAAGTAATTTATTTTGTTTTTGGACTTCTCTGAAGATTGACTGCCTTAGTTTGGTCCTTGATGTCTCACACTCTGGATTCCCATCTCCCTGAGTGGAAGAAGATTGTATTTTTGTTGTTCCAATCCTTCACCAGTTTTTGTGCCCTGCACCCCTGTTGTAAATAAATTCTACTGTTTTGAAATTCATTCCATGTTTGGTCTGACCTGCAACTGGGGTACATCCTTGACTCTGTTCCTGGCACCCTTTAACATAACAGGTTTAGGTTTAAGACATTCCATGCAGACAGTAGGTAGCAGACACAAAATATTTAATATTGCTGGAACAGGTAACGGGCCATCCTCAACTTCAATGTCGTCTAACATAGTAAAAGGAATTAAATTTGCAAAACATATCCCTCTATGATTTTTAAGGACACATATATGGAAGCAGGCCACAATCTCAACTTGATAAATTTCCCACCCTGAAAATCCACTGTCACCACAGTGGGTTTTCTGGATTAAATTCCCAGTGAAACTAGTAGATTCCACACCCACATTTGTCATAAGCAAGGCTCATAAGCAAGGCTTATGACAAATGTGGACAAGTTGGGACATGCTTATCTCGGCTTTCAGTGCTTACCAGTCGAGTGAGTATAAGAGAAATTGTGGAGAGCTGGGCTTGTCCTCTGGCAGTCCGAAACGGAGGTGTTCCTTTGTCTCGCTTCATCAGCGAATTGGTCGTGACGCGCGAAGCCTCCGAGCGGCTTTCCATGACAAAATCTCTTGTTAAAAGTGAAATCTGCCGGAAAATGGCTGATGTCCAGCTCTTGTGATAACCAGAGAAATTGCACACGACGGTCCCGGCTCCACACAGCCATCCGTTTAGAAATGATGTGGTGGTTTCTGCCTCTCGATGGCGGCTCGGAGCGCGGCGCACCGTGCGCCATTGTGGGCCGTCCTTAAAGCTGTAGTAACACTCCTTATTCTCTGTGAAGCCCGTAAAATTTTCACCGAAAGCCAGATAAATTTTTCGAATGGTCTCCAGCTGCCTGTCTCTAACAGTTTCTGAAAAAATTCTGATGGAAAAAAAGCCCAAATCATTCTGCCATTTCCTAACACAGCTAAAGTGAGTGATGGTCACTAACAGCCTAAATCCTAATTGTTATGATGTCGGTGTGGTATGAAAATGCAGTAAGGTATGTCTTCTATAATATATTCCAATTCTAAAGTAGAACTCTATAAGTGTGTAATACTAAGGTATATCTAAATATCTAAAAAAAGAAGAGTAGAATAGAAGAGTAGAATAGAGTAGAGTAGAGTAGAGCCACTTAGGTGCCTGGTCTTGAGAACCAGGGATGGTAGGTTGTCCTTTGAAAGGCCATACAGCTTTAATATAATATGAAACTGTGAAATACTGTGTCTAATATTTAAAAATCCCTATAAATACATGTAATTAAGGAAAATGTTTTTCCATCTATCACCTTAAAATTATGTACTTTTATTGATTAAAAGATGTATAATTTCTTTTAGGTAGCCCTATAACATGATTGGTCGAAGGTCTTGTGTTCATGACAGATGTCTGTTGTGGTCACTTAATTTGGTTGCTTGGTTTTGACTCGAATGGCTGTGAAAGTCAAACAGATATGTTTTTAGACCCCCTCCCCCAGAGCTCAGTTGTGCCTATGGTCTCTGGCGTTTCTGAGGGGATCATTGGTAGTTTTCATTTCATTCTCGTTTGTTCATTTGTTAACATTACTGAAAAATGGCAGAATCAAACACCTGGTGGAGAGGTTTGGCATGACCCAATGAAATATTATTTATATGACTGTGATACACAGACACACAGACAGGCCCTGACCTCACTTTTTCTATTTATTTAACTGGAAATCAGACAGAAAATTTAAGTTAAAATTCAGGTGTGTAGCTACCTACGTAGGTAGTGAGCTATTGGAAAAAGCAACATAGCACAGCCAAAAAAACAATAAATAAATAAATAAAAAATATTGTGAATCAGACGATCATAGCCAGATTTATAAGTTAAGTTATAAGTTAATAAGTTAAATGTTCTGAAATTCCTCATCACCCGTCTTAAGCCTTACCTCATGTTGTAGCTTAACTATGCTCCGCATGGTGTCATCGTTCTTGTGAGCTTCTGTGACACACACACAGACACAGCTTAATTCATGACATGTTGTGAAGTCAGAAATTACAATATCAAACTCTGATGAAATGGTTTGAACATAAGGTTGAAATGATTTTTGTTTTCCTCTAAAACCCGGGCAGAAATTCAGTACTCTGACTTTCTGTTTTGATGTCATAACAACTACAATCACGGTGTCCTCCCTCATGACTGTTAAGGCTGTAATATTGCAAATGCTATTTAATTACTTTTAACAAATCCTTTTCTTTTGTATGAGACATGTTTGCATTCATTATATAATAATACAGTTCCAATGTTGTTTTTTGCAAAGACATCTGCAATATGTGATATTGTCATTGAGTCACGATTATAAAGACAAACATATTGATCTAAAACATTTTTCATCTTTTTCACCCACAACCAGCAGCTGCAATGACTTTTAAAGAAACAAAGCATGGTTCTGTGAGCATGCATACTGTTTTCCAGGTTCATCAAATGAATGTATGCTTTTTGGAATTTGGACATTTCAAATGGGTTTTCTAAGTTGACAGCATGCAGCAGAATGGAATTCAGGAATTGCTGATTTTAAATCTTGTGGCTCATATTAGCCTACAGCAATAATAAAAGTGAGCTCTTCTAATTTGACATACTGAACATACTGAACAGGAAACAGGAAATATAATGAATAAATAAGTTTAAAAAGGTGCAATTGTTAAAGCCCCCATCACACATAGCAAGAATGTGCAGGAACCAGGCCGACACAGCAAATATTGCCATAATCGGATGCATTCGGAAGGGAAAGAGGCGTGGTCAGCACTGTCAGAATGCAGCCAGATTACCTCATCCACACCTGCTTGATGGTATCCAAAGCATATGTAGACAACAGGTAGATGACACATACTGCTGTCAGACGGCCATAAAAGGTGCTGAAGACTGCCCGATGTCAAAACATCTGGATGGCAAACATGGGACCGAAGTGGGAGGCAATGCTGCATTCCTCCCTTTGCACACTCCCTTTGTGTGTGCATGCTGAAATGATCACTCAATTGTTTGTTTGTGTGTGTGTGTGTGTGTGTGTGTGTGTGTGTGATGTCACCGTGATGTCAGTTTGGATTTATTTTTGCCATGGTTATTTGCAGCACACAGCACCCGGATGAGAGACTTTTCACCACAGGCTGTTTCTGGATCCTGTGCATGCTGCACTGTGAAATGATCTTGGTTCTGTGCTGGAGGTGAATTTCATGTTTAATAATGTTGCTATGGCCTGGCGATACAGTTCCATGTCACACCTCCTACAGAGCTTAGATGGTGATCAAGTAAAAAATATGTATATTACAGCAGTGAGATCCATTCAGCTCTGAAATGTGCGATGAGGCATTACTACGCAAGAGACCACAGAGAGGTGCAGCAGCACACAGTACTTTAATTGATTTAATTTTTTTTATATAGCACCAATCACAACAGAGTTGCCTCAAGGCGCTTCACACAAGTAAGGTCTAACCTTACTCACCCCCAGAGCAGCAGTGGTAAGGAAAAACGCCCTCTGAGGAAGAAACCTCAAGCAGACCAGACTCAAAGGGGTGACCCTCTGCTTGGGCCATGCTACAGACACAAATTACAGAAAAATTCACAAAACGAATATACAAGAAAAGCTGTTGGTGCACAGGACAGGAGGGTCTCCAGCACAAATACCACACCAATCTCTGGATGAAGCGGCACCTTAAACAGAGAGAAAAAAAACTGAATCAAGCATCAGAAAGACAAGAAATATAGTATAATTTTGCACAATCATATATACTGGGGTCCAGTGGAGGTGGACATAAGTGGAACAACATCCCGGCAGGCTTTGCCGTGATGATCCATCTCAGAGCTCAATCAACTGCAATCAGATTGTTTCAGATGCTGTTCTGATGCCATCAGAATATGTAGACTGCGATCAGATGATGCAAACACTGCACATCAACTGCCATCAGATGTGCATCCCATCTCAATGGCAAAAAGAGTGTTTTGAACATGTGCAACATAGCCGAGCAAATGGGACCAAATATGTAGACTGCTCAGAGACTGCCATCCGTTGGTCTTCAGACTGCACCTCCATACTTCCCGATTGTGGCCGGATGTGTCATTCTGACGCCATTCGGCCTCAATCAGTGTATGTGTGATGGGGGTATAAGGAAGTGACATGCTTGTTTGAGTCCAATTACATGTTTACCAGGAAGAATCACTATCATTTATACCAAAGGGATTGACTCCTGGAAGAAATGATAGCTTCCAAGATGACAATGCCTTTGTGCAGAGAGCATAAAGATACACTAAATGGTTTATTAATGATGATGTCAGTTAATGTTGTGATTTTCAAAATCCCAGCATCAGGTTATAGAGTGGTGCATCATACAGACAGCACTGTCCAGTACCATCATCAACAACATCTATGAAGGTCATGTGATTTGGAAGGATGGTGTTCATCCATCCACTAGTGTTCACATATGAGTAGACCCTCTGCCAGGGTAGGGTGAAACTGTTCTGGAGGTGTGTGGTGAACACCTTTTTTTATGGCATTTTATTTTGAGTGTTCTTTAGCGTGTTTCCAGACTACATACTATCTATACAGATTTACTACCTGATTCGTGGCTGGGCAGGAAACTCTGAGTTGCACTGGAAGAAAAGCCAAACTTCTCATCTGACCCACTTTGGATTCCTGTCTCGATCCCATCCACAAACCTGGCAACAGATAGGAAAAGAAAGTCAACAGCTGTTGTACCATCCATGTGTCCCTCACTTACATCTTTTGCTTTCATCCTGTTCCTTCCCACTAAAGATGCACAAAAGAAATAATGGAAAAAAGTCCAAAGAGGAACTGCACCTTTGAAGTGACCTGTTATAATATGTGTTCACTTGCTGTTGTGTTGGGAATGATGATGGCACAAATGACTAACTAAACCTCTGTCCATGGTGCTGAATTCCCTTGAATCATCAAAGCATGACACATTTTGTTGTGAATACTGTATCTATCTGTATGTATTGTATTCTGTATGTATTGTGCTGCTGAATCATAATCCAACCTGGTCTCACGGCAAGTCATGATTCAGCAGCACAAAATATACATTAATCTATTGGTCCGTGATATTGTGATGAAAAGCACCTCATTTTCGTCACGGCAGCACAAATTCATTCTCATTCATTCTGTGATGGCTGCACGAAATTAAAAGTGAAGTGGGGGTGGGGGGGTGGGGGTGGTTATGGTTAGGGTTGGGGGAAGGAGTATGGTTAGGTTATGGTTAAGGTTAGAGTTGGGGTAGGAGTAGGGTTAGTGACTTAAAAAAAAAAGTCACGAAAATTTGACTCATTTTGTGGTGGGAGCATGAAAAGAAACATGAGACTGGGCTGTCATAATCATAATCATGGTATTTATTTCAAACATGTTCATACATTTACATTTCACATTTCCTTCTCCCGACATGTTCAAAATGGAGTAGGTGGAAGTATTAACTTATACAACCCCAATTCCAATGAAGTTGGGACGTTGTGTAAAAGTAGTCCAACATTTGATTCCTTGCAACTGAATATTGAGAAACATTGTTCTGAAACTGTTGGACTATTTTTCCATGCAGTTGTTCACAAAGTGGTGATCCTCACCCCAACTTTGCTTGTGAATGGCTGAGACTTTTGGGGATGCTCCTTTTATACCCAATCATGACATTCACATGTTTCCAATTAGGTGTTATTCACCAACTTTCCCAGTCTTTTGTTGCCCTGTCCCAACTTCTTTGAAACGTGTTGCAGGTATCCATTTCAAAATGAGCAAATATTTGCACAAAAACAACAAAGTTTATCAGTTTGAACATGAAATTTCATGTCTTTTTGGTGTATTCAATTGAATATAGGTTGAAGAGGATTTGCAAATCATTGTTTTCTGTTTTTATTTACATTTTACGCAATGTATTGTATTGTTCCATGATTTTACCCCTGACACAGAAACACACATGCTTTTCAAAGCTGTCTCAACACATGCCATTTTTAAATTGAGTTCCCTTCTGAAGTTTTATCCCCCTTCTCTCTGTCTAAAAACAATTTCTTTATTTTTTTTGGAAGTAGATTAGTTCTTGCTTTAAATATTATTTGTGCTGTTTTAAAATAAATCAGACCCTGAAATATCATAGCTTGTGTTTTTAAAAATATTTCATTTGTATGGTCCATATATCCAGCATTATTTATTAATCTAATGGCCCTTTTCTGCATTGTATTTATTGTTTGTATATTACTTTATGTTCCCCCAAACCTCTACACAGTATCTGAAATATGGTAAAATCATGGACTGCATTTATATAAATGAACTGCATTTATATGGAGCTTTTTCCATCTGCATAAGATGCTCCAAGCATTTTACACATCAATGCCTCACATTCACCCCGATGTCAGGCTGCTGCCATGCAAGGCGTCCACTACACACTGGGAGCAACTAGGGGATTAAGGACCTTGCCCAAGGGCCCTTAGTGATTTTTCTGTCAGGCTGGGATTTGAACCGAGGATCCTCTGGTCTCAAGCCCAACGCTTAACCACTAGACCATCACCTCCCCTAATGTCAAAATCAATGTACAATATAAAGTATATAATGCTTTCTTATTTAGTATGTGTCTTGTTGTCCCCAGGACAGCAAAACTCCATGCTAACTTCCCTCAAACATATTTCACACGTGGTTTCTAACATATTTTGTGGTCTAAAGTCACACCAAGGAATTTAATTTAAATCACTCTTTCAGTTTCCATTGTCTAAACTTACTTTTAATTCTTCGTTTATCTTATGGTTTCCAAACAACATAAAACTAGTCCTGTAGTTCTGTCAAATTTAAAGACAATTTAATTATGTCAAACCAGTTGTTTAACTTTGCTGCTGCAATACCACACCAGAACAGAAAATATCTGTGTCATCTGCAAATAACACATTTTATAGTCATTGATACTCTACATACAGAGTGGTCAAAAGTTTACATACCTTGGCAGAATTTTAGATATTTTTGGCCATTTTTCAGAGAATATGAATATGAATAACACAAAAATATTTTTTGCAATAAATGGCTTCACACAACTAGTGTTGTGTGAAGCCATTTATTGTTATACAACTGCTTTTTTACTTTTTAAAATCATAATGACAACAGAAACTACCTAAATGACACTAATCAAAAGTTTACATACCCTGGTGATTTTGGTCTGATTACATGCACACAAGTTGACACAAATGGGTTTGAATGGCTAGAAAAGATAACCATCCTCAGCTGTGATCTGTTTGCTTGTAATCAGTGTGGGTGTGTGTATAAAAGGTCAGTGAGTTTTTGGGCTCCAGACAGACCCTTGCATCTTTCATCCAGTGTTGCACTGACATGTCTGGTTTCTGAGTCACGGGGAAAGCAAATGAATTATTAAGGAAAAGGTAACTGAACTGTATAAAACAGGAAAGGGATATAAAATGACATCCAAAGGACTTAGAATGCCAATCAGCAGTGTTCAAACTCTAAGAAGTGGAAAATTAGGGATTCTGTTGGACAAATTGTTGTCTGTTAAGTAAATAGCTCTGCAAACAGTTCAAAACAATACCTCAGAAACCACAATTCTCCATTTTTCTAAACAATATATCATGATTGACTGTGTCAAATGCTTTCTTAAGATCTAAGAAAACTTGGGAGGCTTCCAGTGGACATGTACAATGTAGGATGTGTTTTTTTGGTCACTCTGTGTGAATGTGATCTTAATATATTTTTATTAACATTCAGTCTGTCCATGTATTACCACAGCTATGTGTGTGATGAACTATCAAATATTCTACATTTTCTGAGTCATAAACGGGTAAATGTTCAGTTCTCGACAACAACCAAGTCTGCCAAGTTGAGCCGAGGAAGGCTGCTCCTTCAGACCCCGGACCCTGAGTCACCCGAGAGGTGGGATGCTAACAAGGCAATGCTAAATAGAATCAAGGAAATGATGGACAATCTACAGACTAACATTATCACCAAATTTGGGTAAATGAAATCAGAGTCAGTTATGCAGGCAGTGGTGACTGCTCTAAAACCGCTGCAAGAAAAGTCATTCTGCAAGGTGGGATTTATTTGTGATGTGGAGCACTTGACTAATGAGCACACTGATCAGCTAACTAGCACGTACACTTTGAGCAAGAAAAGTGAAAGCACACTCAAGGTGGAATAACATCTGACTTGTAGGCCTGACCGAAGGTTCAGCGGGTCCACGACTGTATGGCGGAACTTTTGAAAAACATGCTGAAACGTGAGGAGAGGCCTTTCCTGGGCAGCTAGTAGACAATGACTTTCATGTCATGTTCAAGGTCTCTGTTGTTGAAAACACAGGTGCAAAGCCTGCAGAAGGCAGTTCCTGCACACTTGAGCCGGTGTTGGATCTCGTCATTGATGCCAGCATTTCATGACACATGGTTGCCCAGTTATGGAAAGCAGGTCAGGTTGTCCAGGACCTGTCCATGCAGTTTCACAGCAGGAAGCTTTGGACATGTTGTGTGGGGGTTGATACAGGATCTGTGTCTTCTTCAGGCTGATGTAAAGGCCAAGCTCAGTGGAGGCTTCATTGATGGTTTCAAGGATTTTCTGAAAACCTTCTTCCATAAAAGATGACACGCAGCTGTTGTCAGCATATTGGAAGTCCAGGAGGGAAGTGGTGCTGATTTTCTTCTTGGCTGTTTAATGGTGGCACCTTGTCCTTGATCAGGTGGAGGATTGTTTTTGAAAATAATGAAGATCATAGGCAGCCCTGCTTTACTCCTGATTGAACACTGAAGGCTTCAGTTTTTGTGCCATTTACCAGAACTCTGGCAGGCATGTCATTGTGGAGAGGCCTCAGGATATTCATAAATTTCTCTGGACAGCACATTTTGTGCAGGATCTTCCAGAGAAGTGGGCATGACACACTGTCACTTTTTGTCAAGTTGATGAAGGTGAGGTACAATGGCTCGTGTTGCTCTAGCACCAGCAATTGCCGGACAATGAAGATCATCAGTGAAGATCATTGAAAATCTGCTGTCCTTGTTGATGCTCGGAAGCCACTTTTGGTTTTGATAAGGATGTGTTCTGCTCATGGTTTCAGATGGTTGTTAACGATCCTTGCAAGAACCTTTCCTGTGGAAGATAGTAAGGACATTTGACAATGGTTTCCAGAGTCAGACTTGTCTCCTTTATGCTTCTTGACAATCAGTAAATCTTGCAGATCTGCTGGCATTTCTTCTTGAGTCCAGATTTTGATAGTGATTTGGTGCAGCATTAGGGAAAGGGACCTCCTTCTTTAAAGACCTTAACAGAAATGTTAACATACAAAATCATTCATGCATTAATGCCTCACTATCTGGCCAACCTAATTCACCCTCAAGTGACTAAGTGGGTCATTTGTGACCCTGGACATATATTTTGGTGCACCATTTTTCAAATTTTAATTGGAATAAAGTTTCCTACCATAAATTTGTCAATATATCTGTCCTGGATTTGTTCATAGAATTTTGCAAGGATCGGCCAATCCATGTGGCAAGTATAATCCAAACTTGTGGTGGGTCACTTATGACTCTGGCAAGATCTATGAGATTTTTGACATTATAGCTTCTGACGGTATTGTAATTTGCCAACTCTAATCATTCTATTTTACTGTTTTGCAAAGAAACATGGCTAAGAGGCCTAGAATAGCAAGATTTACAGCAACACAATCATTGAGACTGATTCTTGATGCCCAGAGTGAGGATGAAAAGGATGATGGACAAATATATTAGAGAGTGAAATAAATGTGAAGAACCCTAAAACAATCATTTATATTGAAGTATTCCAATATAAAGTCAATGGGGTCATAAATAATCCCACTTGATCATATTTGTCACTAAAATACAACCCCAATTCCAATGAAGTTGGGATGTTGTGTAAAATATAAATAAAAACACAATACAATGATTTGCAAATCCTCTTCAATCTTTATTTAATTGAATACACCACAAAGACAAGATATTTAATGTTCAAACTGATAAACTTTATTGTTTTTGTGCGAATATTTGCTCATTTTGAAATGGATGCCTGCAACACATTTCAAAAAAGTTGGGACAGTGGTATGTTTACCACTGTGTTACATCACCGTTCCTTCTAACAACACTCAATAAGTGTTTTGGAACTGAGGACACTTATGATTAGGTATAAAAGGAGCATCCCCAAAAGTCTCAGCCTTTCACAAGCAAAGATGGGGCAAGGATCACCACTTTGTGAACAACTGTTTGAAAAATATTCCAACAGTTTCAGAACAATGTTTCTCAACGTTCAATTGCAAGGAATTTAGGGATTCCATCGTCTACAGTCCATAATATAATCAGAAGATTCAGGGAATCTGTAGAACTTTCTACACATAAGCGACAAGGCCGAAAACCAACATTGAATGCCCGGACCTTTGATCCCTCGGGCGGCACTGCATTAAAAAAAAATGACATCATTGTGTAAAGAATCTTATCGTGTGGGCTCAGGAACACTTCAGAAAACCACTGTCAGTTTGTCGCTACATCTACAAGTGCAAGTTAAAACTCTACCATGCAAAGCGAAAGCCATACATCAACAACATCCAGAAACGCCGCACCTTCTCTGAGCCCGAGCTCATTTGAAATGGACAGATGCAAAGTGGAAAAGTGTGCTGTGGTCTGATGAGTCCCAGTTTCAAATTGTTTTTGGAAATCATGGATGTCATGTCCTCTGGACAAATGAGGAAAAAGACCATCCAGATTGTTAGCAGCACAAAGTTCAAAAGCCAGCATCTGTGATGGTATGGGGGTGTGTTAGTACCCATGGCATGGAGAACTTACACATCTGTAATGGCACCATCAATGCTGAAAGGTACATCCAGGTTTTGGAGCAACACATGCTGCCAACAAAGCAATATTTTTTTCAGGGACGTCCCTGCTTATTTCAGCAAGACAATGCCAAGCCACATTCTGCACATGATACAACAGCGTGGCTTCGTAGTAAAAGAGTGCAGGCACTATACTGGCCTGCCTGCAGTCCAGACCTGTCACCCATTGAAAATATGTGGCGCATTATGAAGCACAAAATATGACAACGGAGACCCCGGACTGTTGAACATCTGAAGTTGTACATCAAGCAATAATGGGAAAGAATTCAACCTACAAAGCTTCAACAATTAGTGTCCTCAGTTCCCAAATGCTTATTGAGTGTTGTTAGAAGGAAAGGTGATGTAACAGAGTGGTAAACATGCCACTGTCCCAGCTTTTTTGAAATGTGTTGCAGGCATCCATTTCTAAATGAGCAAATATTTGCACAAAAAACAATAAAGTTTATCAGTTTCAACATTAAATATCTTGTGTTTGCGGTGTATTCAGTTGAATATAGGTTGTAGAGGATTTGCAAATCATTGTATTGTGTTTTTATTTACATTTTACAAAACGTCCCAACTTCACTGGAATTGTGGTTGTATGTAGACTGTGATCAAATGACGAAAAAACTGCACATAGACTGCCGTCAGATGGGTGTTCCATCTTGATGGCTCCAAAAGTGTTTTGAACATGTGCAACACACTTGGGACAACTGAGTGAATGGGACCAAATATGTAGACTACTCAGAGACTGCCGTCCCTTGGTCTTCAGACCGCACCTCAATACTCCCTGATTCTGGCCGGATGTTTCATTCTGACGCCATTCGGCATCAGTTGCCGTATGTGTGATGGGGGTATTAGTCTCACAATCCTAATCTTACTGGCTCCCCACAGATAGAGGGAAGCCCGCCCTATATCTGAAGCACTGCACATGCGTAATGTAACTGAAACTTATCTCTGTCTGTTGAGAATTTGAACCAGTTAAAACTTGGTTCCAGGCACTTCTAAACAGATAATAAAAGCAAATACTCGATAACTAACATAAAATAATAAAATAAGGAATTAAGACAGACATTATCTAACAAAAGTGTTCCTTTTTTTGAACAGTGTATATAAAGCGGACACCTGCCCTACTCTACTGTAGGTTTTCTACTGTATGTACAACTCTGGTCTGTGTTTGTTTGTTTGCTGAAGAGTGTATCAGCTCACTGTCGAGTTCTGGCATGCCCAACCAGTCGATCGCGATGGATCGGTCGATCGCGGGCTGAGTTCCAGTCGATTGTATGAAAAAAAAAATGTGACCCTGAACTCGAGAGGATTTAGTGCTGCTATAACAGACTGATGCAGTAGATGGCAGCAATGCACCAAGAAGGATGCCAGCTGCCGTTACACGCCAGAGTAGAAGAACAGCTCTTCTTCTATGGTGGATAACAAAAATTGTAATTTTCATCTTGTATTATTTTTTCATTTATTTGAATGGCAAATCCATCTGTCTTATCTGCAATGTAAATTTGGCTTTACTGAAGAAAGGGAATTTGGAGCGGCATTTCAGACAATTCACAAGAAATACGATGCTGACTTCTAACGCTAACCTGGCTAAATCCCCTCTGCTCGCTCAAAAAGTCCAGGAATAGGTACGGTCGGGCCTACATCACTTCCGCATAGTTATGGCTACCATTTTGGGTTGCCACTGAAAACAAACTGTACGCGCACTCACAACCATTGTTGATATAGTCGTCTTTACTGCTGTTTATTCGCAAAGGCCTGCCGATTTGGTCATGCCAAATGGCGTAGGTATAGTCAGACATCCGGGTCCCTGATGTGCATGCACACAGCAACACGCATAGTAACCAGCGAGCCGCTGAAAACAAACTGCTGTCGCATTCATTTCCTACTTGACATCCATCACACTCGCATCGTTCTGCCACATTTATTTCTATTTAATATACACCAGTTTTCACAGAGAATGCCACGATCATGTGCTGCAGTAATAGTGCTTCAAAGGCTGTGGAACACCACGGCCGCAACCAAAACAGAGATGTGAAGCGTCTCGACCAGCCACGCCCCAGGCCAATTAAGGCAAAGTCAAAGCTTAATTTTGGCTCACCTCCTGCAGCTGCCTCTCTTGGTGAAACTGCTACAGCAGTAACCTCACCCAGAGAGTTCCTGCCTCCAGCTGACCTGAGTGACCATGAGGACTCACCTTTCCAACGTCACGATTACGTTAACATGGAACAGGTGTCCTAAAAAGAAAAATTGGAACACCTGAGCGTGGAGAACTCATAGCTGAAGACAGAATGCGTTCCTGTGAGCCGAGTGGAATGAAGAGAGAAGCAGAATATGGCGCTTTGGGAGCTCAAAAACAAACACTTTTTGATCTTTTAACTTATCGTGGTTGGTACAGCCAACTGCAACACACGATCGTGGCATTCTCTATGAAAACTGGTGTATATTAAGTAGAAAAAGCCGTGGCAGAACACTGCGAGTGTGATGGTTGTCAAGTAGGAAATGAGCATGACAGTGGTTTGTTTTCAGTGGCTCGCTGGTTACAATGTGCATTGCTATGTGCGCTCGCATCAGGGACCCGGATGTCCAACCTTACCTATTGAAAAGTCGGTGAGCAGCACAATGATTCATAGTCCATAAATATGAAGAGTGATGAATGTGGTGAACAAGACTGCAGTGTTCTGTTCGGGCCAGGAGTCTGACGACGCATTTATTCTGTTCGCACCTGGAGGAGACACACATCTGCTGCACACAGATGATAGGTGGCTCAGCAGAGGTATGGTGGCTGCTGTATCACTGTATTACGTTACTAAGCCATACAGTATATACTGATTTATAACACAAAAGGGGTAATAAATATAAGTGTAAAGATGATTGAATATATCATCAGAGCAGTAAATTGATCCATCCACATTAATACCGCGCAGATCGCTGTTGTGTTCATGCCCTTCCAGTGCCTGGTGAGAGAAATCGCTCAGGACTTCAAGACCAACCTCTGCTTTCAGAGCTCCGCTGTGATGCTCTGCAGGAGGCCAGCAAGGCTGAGCTGGTTCGCAGCTTGCGGATCAGCAGCTCTGTGGATTTCGGGTAGCAGCGGATCTCTCTCAGCACCATGGAGCCAGGCTTGTAACAGTGAGGCTTCTTCACACCGCCGGTAGCCAGAATGCACTTCCGGGCGGCTTTGGTAGTGAGCTACTTCCCTGGAGCTTTTCCTCCGGAGGATTTACGGGCAGTCTGCTTGGTTCTGGCCATATTAAGCTTACGCTGTAAAACTGACGGCCACTTCATTACATTGTCATTAAATTCATTATGCGGTATAACATACGGATCCACTGAACCAACTGCTACACATCAATCACGAGAAACAGCTTTATCTCAAGGGTTTAAAGCCTCGTAATAAGCTTTCATTCTATTTTCTTTCACGCGCCAGCCGCGTAGTAATACATGATGGAGATGGGAGCAAATTGGTCACGTTATTGAAAACCCTCTATAGGCCAGAATTAATCTTTTGTGTGGATACAATGATTTTTTTTGTTTTACCAAAAATAAAACAAAAACCACACACCTGCCACAAGTGACTACTGAGTTCAAAACAACAAAAAGTCCTGTAATTTCCGACGGTACCTGAACGTATGTTTACATGAGCTAATCAGTTTAGTTCTGATGATATATTCAGTCATCTTTACACTTACCTCTATTACCCCTTTTGACAGTTTTGTATTATAAATCAATATATATGGCTTAGTAATGTAATACAATTGATACAGCAGCCACCACGGCACACAAGCGGGATTTTTTTCAGGCCTCCTGCACACTCCTGCAATCTTTTCGGCTCCTTTCGGTCCAGCCATTCCTGGAACGGTCTTCTGCCTGAAATTAAAGAATTTCTGAAACGTTCAAATCATGCTGAATATGCACAGCTTTTGGATTCGAAAGCAAGTTTAAAAGCATATTACATGTGCTATCACAGGTTGCAACAGTGTGACCTGCAGAACTTTCCACACATGGACACAGAACTTAAGCACCAGGACAAAGAATGTGGATCCTAAGAGTCCACATTATGATGATCACGTGCAGAGCATCTTGTCAGAATTTGACAGGCGCTTCACTGACTTTGCATCCAAAGAGCCTGTTGTCAGTTTTCTCTGTTTTCCATTTGGGGAAAATATAGATGTGGACTGTCAGCCCAGTCTCATTTTTTTTTCCTGCTCCCGTGACAAAATTAGTCAAATTTTCGTGACAGGGTTTTTTTTAACTCACTATTCCTAACCCTACTCCCACCCCCCAAGCCTAACCTTAACCATAATCTAATCTTACTCTTTCCCCCCACCCTAACCATAACCACCCCGACCTCCCCTTCACTTTTAATTTTGTGCAGCCATCACGGAATGAATTAGAATGAATTTGTGCTGCCATGACGAAAATGAGGCGCTTTTCGTCACAATATCACAGTTCAAAAAAGGTTGGGCACCCCTGGTCTAGTTTCTCAGGAGTATTGCAGCCTGAGTTTTCTTCTGGCAGCACTTTGCTATTCATGTGCTTGTGTGTATCCAAATGTATTGATTTGTATGGTCCTGATCTCTGCGAGGTTTGATGCAACTATTGGAGACATCAAGGAATTTTATCAATTTTCTTCTTGTTGTGGATTTATCCTCATTAATGCTGAAGCTCATGATTGTAAGTTTCTGATAATGTTTATAAATTTATCATAGTGTGTCATACATGTCAACCACTTTGAGGGTCCACCTGTATAGCCAAGCAAGAAAATCCATAAAATCAGCACCCAATCCACTTGATAACTAACATAAAATATGGACTTAGCACAGATATTATCTAACAGATATTTTGATTAATGAGTACCAGTATTATAATTATTAGTACTAGTAGTAATACACCGCTGGACTGATAGTATTGCACACCGGGCATTTGCCTGGTGGCCTGATGGCCTACTGGCCTGCGGATTTTTTTTTTTTTTTTTTTACGAAGTAAAGCGAGCTGTGAGCTTTTCATCCGCGTTTTTTTTTTTTTTTTTTTTTGTAGCAGCTACGACTCGTCCTCACCTCTTAAAGCGTGGTGATAACAGCACACCTGCACTGAGCTTTACAAAGACATTTTTATGCTTTTTTCCTCCTTTATTTAGAATTCTGAGCTGAGCCGCTCAGAGCGTATCTGCACGTTAAAAACAGCTGATCCTCCGCGATGCATCAACAACTAACTATTTTCCACTCAAATGCACCTAAACTGTTATGTGTCGGACGCAGCTCGGAGAACCGACCAGCGTTTGAAGGACCCAGTATGAAATAAGCAGAGCACGGTACAAAGGCTAACTGAATTTAATACATAACAGTGATAATAACAAAAGGTGCGGCCTGGCGTGGTGCGCTCCCAGCAGCGCTAACGGTCCGGAGCCAGAAGCTGTTTCGGACCCAAGGACCCCGCCGACACCCCCCAGGTGGCCGCAACAACCGAGTCTGTGAAAGAAGGAACCATTATGTGAGTCCACACTCTACACACAGAACACTTAAAGGTGTACAAACAGCAAACACTTCCTGGCTTGATTACTGATCAGCTTCCCAACCTGCAGGCATGGAACATCCAGTTCACAAAACTCCACTGCAGTGGAAGCCGATACATGACTAACGTACAGCTCAATATAATAAGGTGTGAGGGACACCACATTTACTGACTGTATAACTGTTAGTCACAAAATCTAACGTACCTCAGGAAGTGTGCTGACGAGCGTGAGACCTCACCCCCTCCTCTTTCACAGACTGTGCATCAAACCTGGACGTTCTCAGCATCCGCTGCTGATGAGATGGCTCCCGAGACGACGATCTCACCCGTCTGGTCACAAGGTCGAGTCTCTGGCAAATACACTCTGTGCACTCCAGTCTTAAATGCCAACATGTTCCAATCCATCCAGATGCACCACAGCTGTGAGTCCTGACGAGTCGCAGGTGATCAGGGTGAGGTCCTAACAGCCTCAGCAACACAGCCACTCAGTCCCAAACGCACGCCACCTGGGAGGAAAACCAAAAAACAGAAACAAACCGGCAGCCAGGCCCCCCCAGCCATATAACATAAACTCTCTTTCTGAGGACCACAATGTGAAAACGCAATAAAACTTTCTGACCTGTAAATCTGGTCATGTTTTCTGCATAAATAAATGTTATCCATTCTTCGTTTTGACCGTTGGAGTTTTTCCGTAATTATTGTATGGCTTTGCCTTACAATATAAAGCGCCTTGGGGCAACTGTTTGTTGTGATTTGGCGCTATATAAATAAAATTGATTTGATTTGATTTGATTTGTGCTCAAACGCCAAAGCAGGGGCGAATCCAGATGGAATGGGGGCGTGGGGCAAGGATGTCCCCCCCTCACAACACCCCTAGATTAAAGGTCCAGTTTTGAAGCCTTTTTTTACTACAACTACTAATGCTACTTAAAATAATAATAATTTTGACAAGTAAAATGTTTAGAGAAAATTTAAATGTTAGAAAAATGTTAGAAAGAATTTAATAGTTACATTTATTAACAATGTAGGTTAGAAATTATAAGTTTTACTGTTACAGTGCTGTCAACAGTTAAATATGAGGTCAAGAAAGAGGTCTTTATTTTACTTTTTATAAAACAAGTATATATTTTCATTGAAATCAAGAAAGGGTGACTATAAAGTGAGGCGGGGACCACTACGGCCATGACGGTAAGTGAAGGTTAACTTCAGCGATTAATTGATGAACAGCAAGCTAACCTGTTCATAAATCAGACATCTGTGTGTGAGAGAGACATTCTGATCTTCTGGTCCGAAGTAAAGTGCTGTCTAACTGGGTCACTCAGATATGAATTAAGGTTGGATATTATTTTCGTTCGTGCTAACTCTGCCAGTCACGTAACATAGCCTAGCAATGTAACCTGTGCAAATGATGTGCATGGCTAGCTACCATGCTGTCGCCGCCAGGTTGTTTCTTTATTCTTTATTCTATTTGTGTGACGGGCGTGCGTCGGTCATATGAAGTATGCTGTTTTGCACAGTCTGCGGTGCGGTGGCATGGTATAACGGCGTCCCTGTCTAAAATGTATTTTCCCAAGTCCTGGCATAATTTCACATACCTAACATTTTACTTTAAATTGAGAGTCATTCTCTAAGTTGATTAGCAACACAAACTGGTAATTAAAGAAATCCTTGATGTTACTTGTAGCTTGTAGTGAGATAGACAACTGTCTCCATCTTGTGGCTTTTTTGTGTATTGCAGTTTCAAAAGTTCAACCTTTGTATCCAGTCATTGGTCCAGTCATCCAGTCATTTCTTGCTTATATGATGAATTGTATCACACAAGTAATGATATATTATTTATAGTATAGCCTACAGTATTTCTATAACAAATGTTTTTATATAATTTCTATTTCTAAATTTAAGTAACAAGGCTGAATGAAATGACTGCTTATTATGTCTAAAAAGTAATGTGACCTACTGTCAATAGATCGTACTTTTGATAAGCCTATGATAACTGTATTTCGGGAGAACTTTTCATAATGCTTCTTATAGTGTTAAAATGTATGTGTCTCCTGGTGCACATTGATCGGTTAAGGGACCAAAAAAAAAAAAAAAAAAAACTGTCACAGCAGGCTTAATTTTTTTCCCCTTCGATACCTGGTGGTGGCCTGGTCTTGGTTAAAAATGCCCGGCCTGAAAAATTTCCCCAGTCCAGCCCTGTAGTAATAGCTGGTTTTTTCTTCTGTTATTGCAAACTGAAATATTTTATGTTTGCAATAACTTGGTGCTGAGTTCACTTCCTGTCATTCTTTGAACATCATGCATGTTTTCCAGTGGCAGGACATTTAAGTAAAATATGGTGTGGTCTCCCTGTTTCCAACCAGAAGAGGTACATGTTGTGCTATTTATCATAAAAAAATATTGGTCTGTGATATCAACTTCATCAATGTTAGATAGACAGGTTACCATATGAAGAGAAATAATGTTGAAAATATGTAGTTAGCTGGTTCCAGTTAGGCTAAACAATGTGCTCAGCATAGCCTGTTAGCTATGACATTAGAAATAGACATTCGAGTGAAATATAGTCAACATCAACCATTAAGTGTATAACTCTGAAAGGTACATTACAACCAACATTAATCTATGTTTTTGTTGTGGTCATGGTCAAGGTAATGGTTAGCTTTTCACCACACATCGATGCAGCAGGGCTACCCAACTCATCAGATATGGACATATATGGCATATGTGACATTATGCTGGGATAAAGAATCAGAAAATGAATGAATGAATGAATGAATGATACATATTATATCACACAGCATTACAAGGCATGTTATTAACTACTATTTAATTTGGATGTAACAGGTTTCAGGAATGCTAATTGTAAGGTGTCAACCCAAATCAGAAACTTTAAAATCCTGGTTCTGCTCTGAATGAACTGATTGAAAAATAATAATAAGAAAAAATTCTGGCTTGAAACCTTGTTTGGGATTTCTGAACAATCATTTCTGAAGAGTCACTGAAATAAAAAATCTAAATTTTAAGAAATAATAATAATAATAATAATAAAAACCCAAAACAAAATAAAAGCATACCCAATGACATAACATAATGTCTTAAAAATAACCAAGTCTATCTGCAACAAAACTCTAGGCAAACTATGAGGCGCGGCCTGTTGGCACAGAATCGCGGCACATCCGGACAGATACAAATGGAATTCTCTTGTTTGAAACAAAACACAAGCACTGTCATTCCCTGGGAGCTCACATTATTCATGAACATGGGCCACATGAGGTGTAATCACCAGCAACACAACAAAAAGTCACATGTCCATCCAGTGATTCCAGCATACTGTGCAATTTCTGTTCTATGTTGAAGTGTTCAGCACATCCAGAAAGGATTTACATGTTGTCATCTGCAGGAGCCTGCACACTGAAGATGGTCTCTGCCATAAATGTGATCAGGCTGGACTTTTTCTGTAAAAACTGTCACATCCACATATATACAGTGCTGGCCTGAAATCTTGATGACATTTTGTCAACTGTAGATGGGTTTGTGGCAGTGTCTAGCAATACTGCAGTTATAACAAGTACAGCACTAAGTACAACACTGACTTGACTGGTTGAGTAACTTAATTAGTTATTGCTATGGTTACCGTTTACCCTGCATGTGCCAAGCTTGGTTGGTTGTGTAGCCAGGTGGCTGTTGTGATACAGTGCCACCCAGTGGCTTTTGAGATGTACTGCAATGCCAAATGCTTTGAGCAAAATCAGACTCAGACTCAGACTCATTTATTGTCACTTGACCCTTACAGGCAGAATGAAATGCAGTTTCTCCAGGTGTTGTTGTAGTTAACTGGGACTTTTTTTTAACCTAACCTATTGTATAAACTTTTGCAATATAAACTTTTGCAATGTACAATATGCGCACCCCTGTGGCCATAAGGCACAGGGTCGGCAGCAGCAGCGTTAGAGTATTAAGAAGGTGACAATGTGCATGTAGTGCAATGTTCACAGTTTGGTGGTGGATGTTGAACTGTTCAACAGTCTGACAGCATTCGGGTAGAAGCTGTTTTTCAGTCTAGACGTTTTTGCCCAGACGCTGCACAGCCTCCTCCCAGAGGGAAGAGGTGTGAACAGACTGTGCGCAAGGTGGGTGGAGTCTCGGAGGATACAGGTGGCTTTGTCTCTACATCTGGAGATGTAGATATCCTCAATGGGTGGTAAGCTGCATCCGATGGTCCCCTGTGCAGACTTCACCACCCGCTGCAGCGCTTTCTTCTCTGCCACCGTGCAGCCACCATACCACACAGGGAGGCAGCAGGACAGGACACTCTCCACTGCACAGCTGTAGAAGGCCCTGAGGACCTCAGTGTTCAGTCTGGCCCTTCCCAATTTCCTCAAAAAATAGAGATGTTGGTGGGCTTTCTTGATGACAGCCATGGTGTTGATGTGCCAGGTGAGAGTGTTGGAGAGGTGGACTCCAAGATACCTGATGGAGGAGACGATCTCCACTGCAGCTCCATTGATGTGGGGGGGGGCTGACCTGCGGAAGTCAACAACTATCTCCTTGGTCTTCTGGGTGTTGAGGATGAGGTTGTTGTCTCCGCACCACCATGTCAGGTTCTCCACTTCTTGCCTGTACGCTGTCTCATCCCCTTGGCTAATGAGCCCAATCACTGCTGTATCGTTTGCAAACTTAACAACAAGATTATTCTTGTGCTGGGCTCTGCAGTCGAAGGTCATCAGTGTGTACAGCAGTGGACTGAGCACACAACCCTGGGGTGAGCCAGTGTTCAGGATGATGGTGGAGGATGAGGTGGTGTTGATCCTGACACTCTGTGGCCTCCCAGTCAGGAAGTCCAGGATCCAGTTGCACAGTGCTGAGGGGGCTCCTAGTTCAGCAAGCTTGGAAACGAGTTTCTGTGGGATGATGGTGGTGAACGCAGAAGTGAAGTCCAGGAACAGCAGCCTCGCATAGGAGTCCTTGTTCTCTGTGTGGGAGAGGGCCTGATGCACCACGGTGGAGATGGCATCAGCTGTGGACCGGTTTGCCTGTACACGTACTGGTGCTCATTCTACAGTCACATCGATGGTCTGCTTCAGGTGCCTCATCACCAGCCTCTCAAAGCACTTTGTGGTGATGAGGGTGAGTGCAGCTGGCCTGTAGTCGTTGAGGCAGGATGGTGCAGAGGTCTTTGGCACAGGGATTATCCTTGATGTCTTGAGGCACGGCGGAACTCTGGCTTGGGACAGAGAGGTGTTGAATATACCTGCCAGAACCTCAGACAGCTGGTGTGCACAGTCTTTAAGGACCCTCCATGGTATTCTGTCGGGGCCTGGGGCCTTTCGGGTGTTGATCCTCTGCAGCATGTTCCTCACGTCAGCTGTAGTGATGTTGCTGACTGGGGGGTCTTTGGGAGAGGGAGGAACTTGGGAGGCGGTGGTGGTGTTGGACGCCTCAAAACGCACATAAAAGGCATTCAGAGTGGCCAGGAGTGCTGGGTCTGCAGAGCACTGTGCTACATTGTTTTTGTAGTCTGTGATGCATTTGATGCCCCTCCACATGCTCCGTGGGTCGTTGGATTGGAGGTGGCTTTGAACCTTGATGGCATATGTAGACTTAGCTCTTTTTATTCCCGCCGACAGGTTCCTTCTGGCTGCTCTGAGTGCTGTTGCATCGCTGTCTTTGAATGCAGCATCACAAATGTTCAGCAGGGAGTGCACCTTTCCGGTCATCCAGGGTTTCTGGTTGGGCCTGATGTTGATGGTCTTGATGAATGACATGCAAACACACACGCAGATGGGGCCACACCCACTGACATCTGTCAGTGTGAGTAAAGACTGTGGCTGTGTATAATCCCTACTTTGTACACTCATTCATTGCTCTAAACACGTACGAGGGGTGATTGAGATGTTTTAAGCCTGAGTCAGAAAAAGTAGGGCAAGGTTCTCCATCTGTTTCATTCTGAGAAACCAACATTTCTCAACATTGCACCCAGTGAGTCAAAACTTTACACATTCTCGAGAAACGTTTAAATGTTAAAACTTCTCAATCGCCCCTCGTACCTCATTCAGATATGTGATACACATGGCAAGTATTCACAGCACTTCACTTTTTTCACATTTTGCTATGTTACAGCCTTATTCCAAAATGCATGACATTATTTTTTTTCCCTCAAAATTCTACACACAATACCCCATAATGGCAAAGGGAAAACATTCTTCTGAGAGTTTGGCAAATTTATTAAAAACAACAACAAAAAAGTAAGAAATCACATGTACATAAGTATTCACAGCCTTTGCCATGAAGCTCAAAATTGAGATCAGGTGCATCCTGTTTCCACTGATCATCCATGTTTCTACAGCTTAACTGGAGTCCACCTGGGGTAAATTCAGTTGATTGGACATGATTTGGAAAGTCACACACCTGTCTACACATAAGATCCCACAGCTGACCGTGCATGTCAGAGCACAAACCAAGTATGAAGTCAAAGGAATTGTCTGTAGACCTCAGAGACAAGATTGTGTCAAGGCATAAATCTGAGGAAGGGTACAGAAACGTTTCTGCTGCTTTGAAGGTCCCAATGAGCAGAGTGGCTTCCATCCTTGATAAATGGAAGAAGTTCTGATCCACCAGAACTCTTCCTACAGCTGGCCGCCCGTCTAAACTGAGCGATCGGAGGAGAATGGCTTTAGTCAGGGAGATGACCAAGAATCCGATGGGTACTCTGTCAGAGCTCCAACATTCTTCTGTGGAGCAACGAGAACCTTCCAGAAGAACAACCATCTCTGTAGCAATCCACCAATCAGGCCTGTATGGTACAGTGACAAGACAGAAGCCACTCCTTAGTAAAAGGCACATGGCAGCCCACCTGGAGTTTGCCAAAACGCACCTGAAGAACTCTCAGACCATGAGAAACAATATTCTCTGGTCTGATGAGACAAAGATTGAACTCTTTGGCATGAATACCAGACATCATGTTTAGAGGAAACCAGGCATCATCCCTACAGTGAAACATTGTGGTGGCAGCATCATGCTAGTCAGGATTGAGGGAAAGATGAATGCAGCAATGTACAGAGACATCCTGGATGAAAACCTGCTCCAGAGCTCTCTTGAGTTCAGACTGGGGCAACAGTTCATCTTTCAGCAGCACACTGACTCTAAGCACACAGCCACGATATCAAAGGAGTGGCTTCAGGACAACTCTGTGATTGTCCTTGTATGGCCCAGCCAGAGGCCAGACCTGAACCTGATTCATCTCTGGAGAGATCTGAAAATGTCTGTGCACCGACACTCTCCATCCAACCTGATGGAGCTTGACAGCTCCTTAAAGAGGAATGGGCAAAATTGCCCAAAGATAGATGTTCCAAGCTTATCATCATATTCAGGAAGATGTGAGGCTTTAATAGCTGCTAAATGTGCATCAACAAAATATTGACCAAAGGGTGTGAATACTTATGTACACGTGATTCCTTTTTTTTTTTTTTTTTTTTTTTATAAACTTTAAAAAACTTTTTTCATGTTGTCATTATGTCGTGGTGTGAGTAGAATTTTTTGGGAAAAATAAATTTACTTCATTTTGGAATAAGGCTGTAACATAACAAAATGTGGAAAAAGTGAAGCACCGTGAATATTTTCTGGAGACACCATATCACCGAACATGCAGAGCCTGATTTACAAAAGGTTTATATGTGTAAAATGTGCACAAACACCAAAGCAATTGCAAGAAAAAAAAAAGGTTCATGCTGATTCACTAATTGTGCATACTGAGGATAGCATATTTGCTATGTGCACAATAGTGTGTATCGTACATTTACCAAGTTTCCCTTCATGAATGTGGGATTTGGGTTGTGGCCACCCATGTACACATTGTTCTAAGTGTTCAACATGCAAACAGATGAAGTTTGCACATGCTATATGGTTTATTGAGGCTAAACAAAATTTCAGGGGTGGAAATGCATCTGTAATGTATGATGTTTAATAACTAGGGGCTGACAAACTAGGGACTGCAGATGTGAATTAACTTGTTGCTATAATCTGGTACAGTGCATCAAATATTGACTTTTATGTTCTGAACTGTACATTGTCCCTTTTAAATAAGGTAAAGTAATGCAAACAACCTGAGCCAGTGTTTAATAATCAATGTACACATGCATAAATCTGACTCAAATTAATTCGCTGTGAGCTGTTTGGGTATGCATTTCTTTATTTTCACTCAATCATCTCCTTTAACACAGAAAATGCCACGATTCAACATTAATTTACTATAGTGGTCTATTCTTAACAAATCAAAACATCCACAGCCTAAATAGAATAAAGTGCGACATTTATCATGTATTTCTATGTAACAGAAACAGAATATCCTGTTGCACATCTATTAAGTAAACAACACACGGGGGCTGACAGTAGTCAGCAACAGCCTGTGCTCAGGACCGTGGACAGCTCCTTGGACAGCATGGACAGGAACTGCAGGCACCGACATATAGAACATCCACAAATGATTCTCATTCCATATCAGATCCCCTCCATTTATGTGAAAGTGAATGGAATATTAACACTGGAGTGATCATGCTGCTGTGGGAACATACATTTGAATTTGATTTAATTTCATTTGCACTTATGGTCATTAACACATGAAAAATCCTCATTTACATACTGCTGTCTACGTCATAATGCCAGCTGCTGTCATTTGTGCAGTTATTCTGCGTAAATCATCTGCAAAACATTGTCCACCCCAGCACATAAACATTTGGAAAGCTCATGAAATTAATCAGTCATTGTATGGGATCTTCGTACATTGTAAATCAGGCACCCATGTTTGCAGTTTGAAGGTACGCATGAAACACAAGCTCAGATTTGATCTGTTTTCCTGTTTTGCAAACCTTCTGTTCTCCACTCCAATATAAAGTTGTGACAAGGACGCAACAAGCAAATGTTGCATTATTTCTAATTTCTCCATTCACATTCACAGAAGTTGAAATTTCTTTCAGAACTGCCCTGGGTGGGTATCTTGATGGCTTCCCTCACTAGTCTACTAATTAGTTGTTGCTCAGTTTTTGACAACTACAGATTTACCCTACAGTACCATACTGTGTGTGTATTTCTTCATGAGCGATGTAAACAAAGTCCAAGACATATTAAGTGACTTGGAAATTTTCATGTATGACTTGTCTCAAGAAAACTATGGGGCTAAATCAAGGCCAAAAGTTTTGTAATCTGAAAATAAAAAAAGATTGAAAAAATACATTTTGAAACTGAAAATTAAAGTTTTGTAATCTGAAAATAAAAAAAAGATTGAAAAAATACATTTTGAAACTGAAAATTAAAGTTTTGTAATCTGAAAATAAAAAAGATTGAAAAAATAAATTTTGAAACTTAAAATTCAATGTTTGTTCTTGAATTTTGTAAACATTTAAAAAGTATTATCAAAATAAAAATAAGTGTAAGACATATATTTTTCAGTTTAAATAATTTTTTGATTCAGTTCTGTAATTTTTTGATCAAATAATTTATTTTCACTCATATTTCTTTTTTTTGCCTTCAGATCTTTTTTTCACTTTCAGATCTTATTTTTTCAGCTTCAAACTTTTGGCCCCGTTCTGGCGTGGGAGGGCGTGGCTTCGATTGAGAGGGACGTGGAATTGTGAGTGACAGGAGAGCAATTAGTTCTCACATGATGTTGCACTCAGGAAACGTGGGTACTTTGATAGATAATGACTCTGTTACCGCCTCCATCGTGGATTACTACGCGGCTGGCACGTGAAAGAAAATAGAGAGAATGAAAGCTTATTATGAGGCTTTAAACCTTCGAGATAAAGCTGTTTATTGTGATCGATGTGTAGCAGTTGGTTCAGTGGATCCGTATGTTGTACCGGATACTGAATTTAATGACGATGTAACAAAGTTGACCGCCCCTAAATCCAAATCCAAAGCTGCCCGGAATAGCGCTCCGGCTACCGGCGGTGTGAAGAAGCCCCACCGTTACAGGCCCGGCACTGTGGCGCTGAGAGAGATCTGCCGCTACCAGAAATTCACCGAGCTGCTGATCCACAAGCTGCCGACCAGGTCAGCCTCGCCGGCCTTCTGCAGAGCATCACAGTGGAGCTCTGAAAGCGGAGGTCAGTCTTAAAGTCCTGAGCGATTTCTTTCACCAGGTGCTGGAAGGGCAACTTGTGGATCAGCAGCTCGTTGGATTTCTGGTAGTGGCGGATCTCTCTCAGCGCCATGGTCCGCGCCTGTAACGTTGGGGCTTCTTTACACCGCCGGTAGCCGGAGCGCTCTTCCGGGCGGCTTTGGATTTGGATTTCCGGGCGGTCTGCTTGGGTGTGGCCATATTAAAGCTTCCTTCAGATCTGCTGAGCCAGGTCTCTCTGTGTGTCACTTAGAAAGCTCGTAACACTTCACTGCAGCCTGTAAAATGAGCGACCTGCCTCATTTTCATGCGGAGATGCTGCGCTGCATTGCATTTGGGACACATCGTTTTTTTTAGGTATAGGTGTTAAACTTTACAATCTTGCATATTTTCCAGTTTTTAAACATCAAAAATGACCAAGAGAATTACTTGTAATAGACATCTTTAGCATCACTTTATTTACAGGTATCAAGACAATACAGTGGAGAGAAAGTGTTAAGTCATTATCTATCAAAGTACCCACGTTTCCTGAAAGCAACATCATGTGAGGACTGATTGCTCTCCTGTCACTCACAATTCCACGCCCCTCTCAATCGAAGCCACGCCCTCCCACGCCAGAACGGGGCCAAACGTTTGAAACTGAAAAAATAAGATCTGAAAGTGAAAAAAAGATCTGAAAGTGAAAAAAAGAAATATGAATGAAAAATAAATTATTTGATCAAAAAAAATTACAGAGCTGAATCAAAAATTTATTTAAACTGAAAAATATATATCTTACACTTATTTTTATTTTGATAATACTTTTTAAATGATTATAAAATTCAAGAACAAAACTTTAATTTTCAGTTTCAAAATGTATTTTTTCAATCTTTTTTTATTTTCAGATTACAAAACTTTTGGCCTTGATTTAGCTCCATAGAAAACAGGCTGTAAAAAGTGATGATTTAATCCTTATATCTAGAATAAATTCCTCTGTCCTGGCTTTTTTGTTTGTTTTTGAATGTGTTACAGTCCTTGAATGCAAGACTGGATGCATATTTTTGTTGCTTGCCTTACAGCTGCTCCCATTTGTTCACAGTCACCACAGCGGATCCAGCACAGATCCGCATCGGAATTTGGCACAAATTTTACGCTGGATGCCCTTCCTGACACAACTCCAGTTTTACCTGGACAAATGCACACAGCTTTCTGGTCTTCCGAAGAGAATTGAATGGATGTATTTTAATGAATAAATTGATGTTGAGCACAAAAAACATGAAAAATCTTGGGTTCACACTGTTTGCATTATTATTTAATAATAATAATGTTTTTGCATTTTCCATATTGTCCCAGCATTTTCTGATTTGGGGTGGTATAAGCACTGCTGCATTCTGGATGCGTTTCAGTCTTGTTAGCTCCTGCCAGCTTGGTGTGAGAGTTGTAGAAATGGGTTCTGTCCACATGTCTGTCTGTGCAACATCAAACTGTGGCAGAACCAAGATATTTCATAACCTTCTCACATGAGTTCAGAGGGTGCTGACCTTTTTTTTTTTTGGGGGGGGGGGGGGGGTGCTAATCAAGGAGTATGGGAGCTGCTACTGTAGTTTCATTGTGACAACTGAAGCCATATGTTTGATCCACATGATTTTGAGTTTGATTTACTACAGCAACAAACTGAACATGGCAATAATCCAACCCAAGCTCTTTCAGCCAAACCTAACTTAACACTGTCCAAGGTTTTAAAGGTTCCTTACCTTGCCCCAAGGTCTGGCTGTAGGCAGCTGAAGCTGACCACAGGGATCCTCAGGCTGGAGGACTGATTGCAATCACTCACTGGCCGAAAGAGTCTTGGCGGTAACAGCGGGGAACGCAGAGGGGAGCGCAGGGCGGAGCGCAGGGGGTAGCGCAGGCCATGGCCCATCCTGCTGAGAGGAGGCATTGCAGGAAGAGGTGAATGCTCATCCTCAGACCCTGAACCCTCCTCATCCTCTTTGATTGAGGGAAGCTTCTTTACAATACCACCGTTGCTCTCACATTCTGCCTAAGAAGATAAGGACACAGTTGAGAGCAGCAAATTCAGTGTCAAAACCCTCCAATTAGTGTGTCACTTCAACAAGAGCCACAGATGTATTTATATTTATTGTATTATGTTGTGGAAAAATTGTTGACCAAAACTTGTGAGTGCTATACATCAGAAATAAAGAGTCAAACTATGCAGAAAGTGCCTTTGTTGATTTTATTTGTCCTTGCAAGGGGGTAATACTGGTCAGAGCAGTGAATCAGCCTTTGTCCCGAGTGTAGTCACAAAGCTGGAAGACATCACATGTGGCACCGCTGAGGCCATCTCAGCTGTGAGGCAGAGACTGCTGGAGGATGTGTCTCTACTTGAAAGGACCAAACTCACACCAAACCACATCTGCCAACTCTTGGAGATCTGTCTTAACACCACGTTTTTCCTGTTTAGGGGGAATTACTACAGGCACATCCATGGTTGTGCACTGGGGTCTCTGGTATCCCCCATTGTGGCCAATCTGTACATGGAGCAAGTGGAGAAGACAGCCTTGATGTCTTTCACGGGCATCTCTCCCAGTCACTGGTTCAGATATGTCGATGACACATGGGTTAAAATCAAGCAGCAGGAGGTTGAGGACTTTACAGAACACATCAACTCGGTGGATTCCAATATCAAGTTCACACGTGAGGATACCAGAAACAACCATTTAGCCTTCTTGGACTGTGATGTTACGATCGGAGAGAACAGGCAGCTCCAGACAGGGGTTTACAGAAAACCCACTCACACTGACCAATATCTGCTCTTTGGCTCAAACTACCCCCTTGAACACAAGCTCGGGGTAATCAGGACTCTTCAACACAGAGCCCTACAGGTGCCCACAACTGCAGAGGGAAGGGATAAAGAACAACAACTTGTACGGAAAGCCCTCACAGTATGTGGGTACCCACGATGGTCCCTGGACAAAGTGCAGAAGTCCCAGAAAACAAAGAGACCAGATAGACAGGAGATTGAGACAAGAAGAAGAGGAGTGTCTCTCTCTTATTTAGCACGAGGAGGGGAAAAACTACAGAGGATCTTCAGACAGCACAAAATCCCAGTTTACTTTAAACTGGTTAACACCTTGAGACAGAAATTAGTTCACCCTAAGGACAGGATCCCTAGTTACAAACAGAGCAATGTAGTGTATTCTATCAGATGTCAGGAAAACTGTAATGAACACTACATAGGTGAGACTAAGCAACCTTTACACAAAAGGCTATACCAGCACTGCAGAGAGGGTGCAAATGGACCTCAGTCTGCAGTTCATCTCCACCTGAAAGACACTAACCACATTTTTGAGGACAAGGAAGTTAAAATCTTAGCCAGAGAGAATAAATGGTTTGAGAGAGGGGCCAAAGAGGCATTCTATGTGAAACAGTTGAAACCCAGCCTTAACCGGGGAGGGGGTCTGAGACACGCTTTGTCCCCTGTTTACAATGGGGTACTCAGGTCAAAGCAGTTTCAGTCTTTTGTTCATGGTAAAGAATCATTCACGTCATCAGGAGAGTCGTCAAGGGAGCCATCAGGAGAGGCTGCCGTCCCATCATTAGGAGGGACAGCTGCCCTGTCATTAGGAGGGTGCTTACTAGAGCACAATAGGTGCTAATGGGAGCTGTTGTTTAGTCACCAGCCTATAGCAGTCGGCCTCTCGGTAGGAGGGGTCTGGTTAGGTTTAAAACTCCAGCTTTTGTGGCTTCTGTTTATTCTTCTCTACAAGAGTCAAGACAGAAGTCAGACTACCAGAGCAAGAATTTTAGCTGAGGAAGCTTCTGCGATTTGAAGCGAAACATCCTTGTGTCAAGCAACCCAGTCCAGTCGAAGATTCAAGCTTCTCTATTATGGTAAACCACCTGGACAACTGAGAGCCTACACAGAAATAGTGCTGTGTGACTAAAAAGATTAATTCAGGTTTTGAGTATATTTCTTATTGTTACATGGGAAACAAGGTACCAGTAGATTCAGTAGATTCTCACAAATCCAACAAGACCAAGCATTCATGATATGCACACTCTTAAGGCTATCAAATTGGGCTATTAGTAAAAAAAAAGTAGAAAAGGGGGTGTTCACAATAATAGTTGCATCCGCTGTTGACGCTACAAACTCAAAACTATAATGTTCAAACTGCTTTTTTAGCAATCCTGTGAATCACTAAACTAGTATTTAGTTGTATAACCACAGTTTTTCATGATTTCTTCACATCTGCGAGGCATTAATTTTGTTGGTTTGGAACCAAGATTTTACTTGTTTACTAGTGTGCATGGGGTCATTGTCTTGTTGAAACACCCATTTCAAGGACATGTCCTCTTCAGCATAAGGCAACATGACCTCTTCAAGTATTTTGACATATCCAAACTGATACATAATACCTGGTATGCGATATATAGGCCCAACACCATAGTAGGAGAAACATGCCCATATCATAATGATTGGATCACCATGATTCACTGTCTTCACTGTGAACTGTGGCTTGAATTGAGAGTTTGGGGGTCGTCTCACAAACTGTCTGCAGCCCTTGGACCCAAAAAGAACAATTTTACTCTCACCAGTCCACAAAATACTCCTCCATTTCTCTTTAGGCCAGTTGATGTGTTCTTTGGCAAATTGTAACCGCTTCTGCACATGTGTTTTATTTAACAGAGGGACTTTGCGGGGGATTCTTGCAAATAAATTAGCTTCACACAGGCATCTTCTAACTGTCACAGCACTTACAGGTAACTCCAGACTGTCTTTGATCATCCTGGAGCTCATCAATGGGTGAGCCTTTGCCATTCTGGTTATTCTTCTATCCATTTTGATGGTTGTTTTCTGTTTTCTTCCACACGTCTCTGGTTTTTTGTCCATTTTAATGCATTGGAGATCATTGTAGATGAACAGCCTATAATTTTTTGCACCTGCGTATAGGTTTTCCCCTCTCCAATCAACTTTTTAATCAAACTACGCTGTTCTTCTGAACAATGTCTTGAACATCCCATTTTCCTCAGGCTTTCAAAGATAAAAGCATGTTCAACAGGTGCTGGCTTCATCCTTAAATAGGGGACACCTGATTCACACCTGTTTGTTCCACAAAATTGATGAACTCACTGACTGAATGCCACACTACTATTATTGTGAACATCCCCTTTTCTACTTTTTTTTACTAACAGCCCAATTTCATAGCCTTAAGAGTGTGCATATCATGAATGCTTGGTCTTGTTGGATTTGTGAGAATCTACTGAATCTACTGGTACCTTGTTTCCCATGTAACAATAAGAAATATACTCAAAACCTGGATTAATCTTTTTAGTCACATAGCACTACTATTATTCTGAACACTACTGTATAAGGTCCCATAGTTGACAGTGCATGTCAGAGCACAAACCAAACATGAAGTCAAAGGAACTGTCTGTAGACCTCTGAGACAGGATTATCTTGAGGCACAAATCTGGGGAAGGATACAGAAACATTTCTGCTGCTTTGGGAGGACCCAAAGAGCACAGTGGCCTCCTTCTTCTTCTTCTTTGTCTTTCGGCTGTTCCCGTTAGGGGTCGCCACAGCAGAACAATTGTTTCCATCTCACCCTGTCCTCTGTATCTTCCTCTGTCACACCAACCACCTGCATGTCCTCTCTCAGCACATCCATGAACCTCTTCTTTGGTCTCCCTCTTCTTCTCCTGCCTGGTGGCTCCATCCTCAGCATCCTTCTCCCTATATACCCTGGGTCCCTTCTCTGCACATGTCCAAACCATCTCAATCTCGCCTCTGACTTTGTCTCCAAACCGTCCCACCTGAGCTGTCCCTCTGATATGTTCATTCCTAATCTTGTCCATTCTTGTCACTCCCAAAGAGAATCTCAACATCTTCAGCTCTGCCACCTCCAGCTCTGCCTCCTGTCTTTTTGTTAGTGCCACTGTCTCTAAACCATACAACATAGCTGGTCTCACTACTGTTTTGTAAACTTTCCCCTTCACTATTGCTGATATTCTTTGGTCACAAATCACTCCTGCCACCTTTCTCCACCCACTCCACCCTGCCACTCTCTTCTTCACCTCTCTACCACACTCTCCATTACTTTGAACAGTTGACCCCAAATATTTAAACTCATCTACTTTCACCACTTCTACTCCTTGTAACTGCACTATTCCACTGGGCTCCCTCTCATTCACACACATGTACTCAGTCTTGCTTCTACTGACTTTCATTCCCCTTCTCTCCAAAGCATATCTCCACTTCTCCAGACTAGACTCAACTTGCTCTCTACTCTCACTACAGATCACAATGTCATCTGCAAACATCATAGTCCATGGGGACTCCTGTCTGATCTCATCTGTCAACCTGTCCATCACCACTGCAAACAAGAAAGGACTGAGAGCTGATCCTTGGTGTAATCCCACCTCCACCTTAAATGAGTCTGTCATTCTGACTGCGCATCTCACCGCTGTCACACTATTCTTGTACATGTCCTGCACTACCCTAACATACTTCTCTGCCACTCCAGACTTCCTCATACAATGCCACAACTCTTCTCTTGGCACCCTATCATAAGCTTTTTCTAAGTCCACAAACACACAATGTAACTCTTTCTGTCCTTCTCTGTACTTTTCCAAGAGTATTCTCAGAGCAAACATTGCATCTGTAGTGGTCTTTCTCGGCATGAAACCATATTGCTGCTCACAGATCTTCACCTGTTTTCTAAGCCTAGCTTCTACTACTCTTTCCCATAACTTCATGCTGTGGCTGATCAGCTTTATGCCTCAGTAGTTACTGCAGCTCTGCACATCACCCTTGTTTCGTGAAAATAGGAACCAGCACACCCCTCGTCTCCACTCCTCAGTCATCCTCTCACTTTCCAAGATTTTATTAAACAATCTGGTTAGAAACTCTACTGCCATCTCTCCATCTGGACCAACTGCCTTTCCACTCTTCATCCTCTTCATAGCAGCCCTCACTTCTTCCTTGCTAATCTCTTGTACTTCCTGATTTACTCTCACCACATCATCCAGCCTTTTCTCTCTCTCATTTTCTTTATTCATCAACTCTTCAAAATATTCCCTCCACCTTCTCAGCACACACTCCTCACTTGTCAGCAAATTACCATGTGCATCTTTTACCACCCTAACCTGCTGCACATCCTTTCCAGCTGTTCCTTTGCCTGGCCAATCGGTACAAGTCCTTTTCTCCTTCCTTAATATTCAACTTCTTGTACAGCTCGCAATATGCCTTTTGCTTTGCTTTTGCCACTTCTCTTCTCGCCTTACGCCGCATCTCCTTGTACTCCTGTCTACTTTCTTCATCTCTCCGACTATCCCAAAACTTTTTCGCCAACCTCTTTCTCCTTATGCTTTCCTGGACCTGTTCATTCCACCACCAAGTCTCCTTGTCTTCCTTCCTCTGTCCAGATGTCATACCCAGTACTCCCCTAGCTGTCTCCCTCACCACATCTGCAGTACTTTTCCAGTTGTCCAAAATTGCTTCCCCTCCAACTAGTGCTTCTCTCACCTGCTCGCTAAATTTCACACAACAGTCTTCCTCCTTCAGCTTCCACCATCTGATCCTTTGTTGAGCTCTCACTCTCTTCTTCTTCTTTACCTCTAAAGTCATCCTACAAACAACCATCCTATGCTGTCTAGTGACACGCTCTCCTGCTACCACCTTACAGTCTGTGATTTCTTTTAGCTTGCATCTCCTATAAAGAATGTAGTCCACTTGTGTGCACCTTCCTCCACTCTTATATGTTACCCTGTGCTCCTCCCTTTTCTTAAAGTAGGTATTCACCACAGCCATTTCCATCCTTTTTGCAAAATCAACTACCATCTGTCCTTCCCCATTCCTATCCTTGATACCATATCTACCCATTACTTCCTCATCACCTCTGTTCCCTTCACCAACATGCCCATTGAAGTCTGCTCCTATCACCACTCTTTCATGCTTGGGCACACTCACCACCACCTCATCTAACACACTCCAGAAATCTTCTTTCTCCTTCATCTCACAACCTCCCTGTGGGGCATATGCACTGATGATATTCATCATCACCCCTTCAATTTCCAACTTCACACTCATCACCCTGTCAGACACTCGCTTAACCTCCAACACACTTTTAACATACTCTTCCTTTAAAATGATCCCAACACCATTTCTCTTCCTGTCCTCACCATGGTACAACAACTTGTACCCACCGCCGATGCTCCTGCTCTTACTTCCCTTCCACTTGGTCTCTTGCACACACAATATGTCTACCTTTCTCCTCTCCATTATATCAGCCAGCTCTCTCCCTTTACCAGTCATACTACCAACATTCAAAGTCCCCACTCTCATTTCCACCCTTCAAGTTTTCTTCTTCTTCCGCTGTTTGTGGCAACGTTTTCCTCCTCTTCTTCGTCGTCTTCGCCCAGCAGTAGCCCAATTTCCACCGGCACCCTGTTGGGCAATAGCACCGGTGGCGGACGTTGTTAACCCGGGCCGCGACCGATCCGGTATGGGAATTCGATTCTGAGTCTGCATAGTTGGGTTGGCTTGTTTTACGCCAGATGCCCTTCCTGACGCAACCCTCCTCATTTATCTGGGCTTGGGACCGGCACTCAGAATGTACTGGCTGCACACCCCATGTGGCTGAGTTCACAGTGGCCTCCATCATCTGTAAAAGGAAGAAGTTCGGATCCAGCAGAACCCTTACTAGATCTGGCCTCCCATCTAAACTGAGCGATCGGGGAGAAGGGCCTTAGTCAGGGGTGTGACCAAGAACCCAATGGTCACTCTATCAGAGCTCCAGCATTCCTCTGTGGAGTGAGCAGAACTTTCCAGAAGGACCTGAAGGCACCCGAAGGACTCTCAGACCATGAGAAACAAAATTCTCTGGTTTGATGAGACAAAGACTGAACTCTTTGGCATGAATACCAGGTTTCGTGTTTCGAGGAAACCAGGCACCATCCCTAAGGGCCCCTTCTCACGTAGCACAAATAAGTAGGAATCAGGGCGAATCACGGCGAAACAGCCTGCACGAAAACATTGAGCCAACGTCAGGAAGGACACATGGCTAGTCATATAATAATAGGCATATATTATGTAAGTAAGTCCCTTCGGCTGCTCCCTTGTTTGCACTCGGGGTCGCCACAGCAAATCCAAGGTGGATCTGCATGTTGAACTGGCATAGGTTTTACGCCGGATGCCCTTCCTGACGCAACTCCACATTACATGGAGAAATGTGGCAGGGGTGGGATTTGAACCCGGAACCTTCTGCACTGAAACCAAGCGCATTAACCACTTGGCCACCACCCCTAATAGGCATATATTATACTGGCTGTAAAAGTGATGATCTGCTTTCAAAATAATCATTAGAGTTACCCCATTGATGCAGGGCTGGGATTGCCTTTGTCATTGAACAAGACACTTCATCATCATCATCCCAGTCCACCCATCTGTAAATGGGTACCAGTTTTGGATGAATTAATCTGCGATGGTCTGGTGTCCAGAGGCGGCTGGTCACTCGAGAGCACTAGAGGAAATTTATTGCAATATAATTAATAAGTAATAAGTGTGGTTTGCTCAAGGTAAAGTATGCAAGTGTCTGTCAGTGTCAGCATGCATTTAAATGTGTCAAACCATGTCATTCCATGTTTTTATTTCATTTAGTATAATTTTGGTTCATGAGAGCAAAGCTCACTTCTTCGTTGGGTTGCCAGTCATATGAAATTCTATGGCAAGTTGTAAAAGTTTCATAATCATGTGACCTGATGCTGAATTTTAATTTGAGCGTCAAACTTTTCCTCTGTGTGTCCTGGACCAGTTGGCAATGTTTTTTAATCTAATTCTATTGGACAGCAGACAGATCACTTATGCCCAGAGCAGTAGTTTCACTCACTCACCATCACTCTGCCTGTAATACCCTGGATGTTTTTGGTACACTGATGACCACACCGTCCTTTGTGTTCTAAGTTTAGCATCCAGCTACTTTTCTGTTGTTTTGTCTGTATGCTTTTATGATAGTTACACACCACTGAGAAGCAAAGACCAGCATGAAGCACTCTTTGGAATGTTAAATAGCACTTTGAAGCTTTGACTCAAAACATTTTGCTGGCTGACTTCAAAACAAAAAACTGACTGTGGAGTAACTTAGCTACCTAGTTATCTACCTAGCTGATTACCTGGTTATCAATTGAGAACTTTTGATATCAATGTAGGATATCACATAATTTGAAGCAAAGATTGCAGCCAAAGCACTCTGAAGTATTCAAAGTTAAAATCTTAGAAAATCTTTGAATCAAAGCTTTGATTTGAAGGTTCTCTGGCAGGCTGAAGCAGCATGCAGCTGAACAATGTCATGAAATTTCAACAGCTTCATCAAACAGTAAGTTTCAAATACATTTTACATGCTCATATATCCTAACAGAGAAATAACACACTCTGAACAGCTGCCTGAACAGTTTATAGCAGTCATACGGGGTGATCGTTAAATACACAGATTGATTCTTGTCATTTGATGACAGGTGATGTGTGTGTGTGTGTGTGTGTGTGTGTGTGTGTGTGTGTGTGTGTGTGTGTGTGTGTGTGTGTGTGTGTGTGTGTGTGTGTGTGTGTGTGTGTGTGTGTGCAAATATTTACTCATTTTGAAATGGATACCTGCAACATTCCAAGTCCCAACAGCCAGGGGCTGTGAGCATGGACCGGGCTGTTGGGCCACCCGCCCTCGACCGCCACCCAATCCTCTCTGCACCCGACCCCCATGGCCCCCTCTGCAGGTGGTGAACCCACAGGAGGGCGGGCCCACGTCACTCTTTCGGGCTGAGCCCGGCCGGGCCCCATGGGCTAAGGTCTGACCACCAGGCGCTCGCGCACAATCCCCAACCCCAGGCCTGGCTCCTGGGTGGGACCCCGCCTCTGCCATACCGGGCGACGTCTCGGTCCTTGATCTTTTACTGGTCATGGAGGTTCTGAACTGCCCTTAGTCTGACCTGTCACCTAGGACCTGTTTGCCTTGGGAGACCCTACAGGGAGCACAAAGCCCCTGACAACATAGCTCCTAGGATCATCCGGGTACGCAAACTCCCCCACCACGATAAGGTGGCAGCTAGAGGGGGAGGTTTGCAGCCGAGTGTGAAGTGTCTGGGATGAAAATCAGCACCTCCAAATCCAAGGCCATGGCTCTCGACCGGAAAACGGTGCTTTGCCCTCTTCAGGTCGGTGGAGTGTCCTTGCCTCAAGTGGAGGAGTTTAAGTATCTCAGGGTCTTGTTCACGAGTGAGGGACGGATGGAGCGTGAGATCGATAGATGGATCGGTGCAGCATCTGCAGTGATGCGGTCGCTGTATCGGACCGTCGTGGTGAAGAGAGAGCTGAGTAGGGGGGCAAAACTCTCGATTTACCGATCGATCTACGTTCCGATCCTCACCTATGGTCATGAGATTTGGCTCATGACCGAAAGAACGAGATTGCGAGTACAAGCGGCCGAGATGAATTTCCTCCGCAGGGTGGCTGGGCGCTCCCTTAGAGATAGGGTGAGGAGCTCGGTCACTCGGGAGGAGCTTGGAGTCGAGACGCTGCTCCTCCACATCGAAAGGAGTCAGTTGAGGTGGCTCAGGCATCTTTTCCGGATGCCCCCTGGACGCCTCGCTGGAGAGGTGTTCCGGGCACATCCCACTGGGAGGAGGCCCCGGGGAAGACCCAGGACACGCTGGAGGGACTACATCTCTCGGCTGGCTTGGGAACGCCTTGGGGTTCCCCCGGAGGAGCTGGGGGAGGTGTGTGTGGATCGGGAGGTCTGGGCGGCTTTGCTTGAACTGCTGCCCCCGCGACCCGACTCCGGATAAAGCGGAAGAAAATGGATGGATGGATGGATGGATGCCTGTGACACGTTTCAAAAAAGCTGGGACAGTGGTATGTTTACCACTGTGTTACATCACCTTTCCTTCTAACAACACTCAATAAGCATTTGGGAACTGAGGACACTAATTGTTGAAGCTTTGTAGGTGGATATCTTTCCCATTCTTGCTTGATGCATGACTTCAGTTGTTCAACAGTCCGTGGTCTCCGTTGTCATATTTTGTGCTTCATAATGTGCCACACATTTTCAATGTGTGACAAGTCTGGACTGCAGGCAGGCCAGTCTAGTACCTGCACTCTTTTACTATGAAGCCACGCTGTTATAACACGTGCAGAATGTGGCTTGGCATTGTCTTGCTGAAATAAGCAGGGACGTCCTTGAAAAAGACGTTGCTTGGATGGCAGCATGTGTTGCTCCAAAACCTGGATGTACCTTTCAGCATTGATGGTGCCATCAGAGATGTGTAAGTTGCTCATGCCATGGGCACTAACACACCCCCATACCATCACAGATGCTGGCTTTTGAACTTGGCACTGGAAACAATCTGGATGGTCTTTTTCCTCTTTTGTCCGGAGGACACGACGTCCATGATTTCCAAAAACAATTTGAAATGTGGACTCATCAGACCACAGCACACTTTTCCACTTTGTGTCTGTTCATTTCAAATGAGCTCGGGCCCAGAGAAGGCGGCGGCATTTTTGGATGTTGTTGATGTGTAGCTTTCTCTTTGCATGGTAGAGTTTTAACTTGCACTTGTAGATGTAGAGATGAACTGTGTTAACTGACAATGGTTTTCTGAAGTGTTCCTGAGCCCACGCAGTAAGATCCTGTACACAATGATGTCTCTTTTTAATGCAGTACCACCTGAGGGATCGAAGGTCACAAGCATTCAATGTTGGTTTTTGGCCTTGCCGCTTACGTGTAGAAAGTTCTCCAGATTCTCTGAATCTTCTGATTATGGACTGTAGATGATAGAATCACTAAATTCCTTGCAACTGAACATTGAGAAACATTGTTCTTAAACTGGTGGACTATTTTTTTCACGCAGTTGTTCACAAAGTGGTGATCCTCACCCCATCTTTGCTTGTGAATGGCTGAGCCTTTTGGGGATGCTCCTTTTCTACCCAATCATGACACTCACCTGTTTCCAATTAGGTGTTCTTTGAGCATTCATCAACTTTCCCAGTCTTTTGTTGACCCGTCCTAACTTTTTTGAACGGTGTTGCAGGCATCCGTTTCAAAATGAGCATATATTTGCACAAAAACAATAAAGTTTATCAGTTTGAACATTAAATATCTTGTCTTTGTGGTCTATTCAATTGAATATAGGTTGAAGAGGATTTGCAAATGGACTGAGACATTTCAGATTATGTACATATTGTATCCAAGGACACAGAGATATAGTTTGACAGTGAAACTAACTCAGGTCTACATATTCTTAGTCCAGCTCCTTTTCCCTGTACTACTTGCTCTACTATTCCGATATGGTTAATGCAATATTTTTTGTTAAGCGCCTTGCATAAAAATAAGAACAAACTACATTTCAACCACATCGTTTTTATAAATTTGCCTACATAAAGCGCCACAATGCAGTTGAAATTAAACACAATTGTGTCACTGTCCAAATACTTAGAGGGATGAGTGTATTACATGGGGCTTTATGAAAACATGTGAGCATATTCATAGGGATAATTTCCATAAACAGGATTTGGTGCCGATACAGACAAAAGCTCAGATCCAGTGGAACAAAGTACATTTTTGCAGGAAGTGATCTTAATTCAATCACTGTACAGGAAGAAATGTGCCATGAAATATATACCTTGGCAGAGTTTACCATTGGTGTTGGTGAAGGTCTGCAGGGCACTGTCCACTCTTTGATAATATGCTTTTCTAGATGTATTTCTTACCATATAGTGAGTGAATTAAGATCGCTCCCCTTCAAAATAATGTTTTCTTGCACAGGATCTGGCTCTTGAATTGTATCAACACCATCAGTCAGTGGGCTCTTTCTTATTCCCATGCTCCATCTGTCTACCAGCTTTCATGAAAATCAGCCTCATAGTGTTTTTTTTTTGTTTGTTTTTTGTAATCCTGCTGACACAAAACATTACATCATTTGAGGTGATTAGTGATGGAGTGGCATTTCAATGTGTTACCAGCAGGGGTGAGTGTTGAGCTATGTGATACATCCCTGAAGAGTTGGTGATTTGTCATTCGCAATACAATTGCAACATTCTTTATGTCCTTCCAGTTTTTTAGATACTTCTTCTCATTCGCAGCATACACACTCACTCACAGACATACAGCGCTTCCACATGTTTTCAATGATTAGCTTGCATTTGAAATCAATAAAAAGTTCATTGATTCTGTGACATTTGTAGACAAATCAGTACAGATTGATGATGACTTTGCTTTCAAAGTAAAATGACTGCAGCAGGCAGGTTGCCGCTGGCGATTGGGCATCTTGGCCGATTCTTCAATCCCCCCCCACACTTTCTTTCCTCTTTTCACCATCGCTGATGTTTTTCTCGCCCTCTTGTTGTTGTCTCACTCATCCAGTCACGTGCCTCCTGCTTTTTTTTAGATCATAGAAGTGTAATTTTAGCAGAGGTTTGCCAGGAGGGAGCTCAGCGGAGAAGGACCTTCTGTGTGTGTGTGTGTGTGTGTGTGTGTGTGTAGCATGTAGAAACCTCAGTTACAACATCGACCAATGCCATGTGTACAGTATGTCTATGGATGGAAGAAAATGTGTGCTGCACGTGAGATGCTGTGCAATGTGCACGTGAATACAAATGTTTGTGACCCCACCTTCCACAAAACCCCAAATCCTAAACCCACAGCATCTCTTTCTGGTCTCTTCTCCATCTGGTTGTTGTTCCATATTTATCCTGTCAGGGATGGCCCCGCCCCTCCCCAGCCATCTGACAGTGCTATTTTTAGTGCGACACTACACTTGGTGCAGAGTGTTATTGAAACCCCATCTGTGTGTGTTAAGACTTAATGTCACTGAACATTTGCTCCAAAATCCAAATGTATTTTTCCTGACTAATCTAAATATGGGTCAGTGCAATGATCCTGTGAGCAGCTTGAATCTCACCTGCAAGCTGTTACTATCCAGCTATTTTCCCTACACCATGCTAAAAAAAAAAAAAAAAAGTTCTACATCTGCACTGGGGCCTTGAAGGACCATACTAAGGCTGAGGAAAGTACCATTAATAAAGAAGACCGTCTTGGTTTGGTAAATTAATGTGAGGCATCATTGCAAAGCACTTTGGGCATCTGCCCGATGGAAAGGTGCAATAGAAATGCAGTTATTCTTTTTCTTCTTCACTGTACCTGAGCCAAAAAAAGTCCACACTTGGCAAGCGACCTCTGAGACTGGTTCCAAATGTCATGAACAACACTGACATAGTGTCCAAGGACCCCTGAGTCATCAAAAACACAGTCAGATGTAGACAATAAAGCCTTAGAAGCAATAATATTGCTGTCCTGGAGTGCCCAGGTCAGCATGTAGATCGGTCAGGCTGAGGATTTGTGATTATAGTCAAAAAGGTGGTTTCACTTCTCATCCCCACACAGCCTCGGAAAAATGAGGAAAGATTACTTTGTTCAGATGTTCAAACACACATGTTGAAAGATGACAGGCAGTGGTCAAAAACAGTCAAACACCTACCTGATAAATGTTTTATAGTAGATGTACTTTCTGCAAAAAGAAAAGAGCTGCTTCTAGAAAAAAAAAAACACTCTATCCTCTGCAAGCAAAGGAGAAGTGGTCACAAAAGAAAAAAACTCTTTTTTTTTTTTTTCAACCCCATACTGATACGACGGCAATATCACCCAAGTCATCCAGAGGCATACATTTTTAACTTATGGTTCATATTTTAACCAAACTAATTTTGGACAAGTTATTTAAATTAATGTTACGTCTGAAGTTTTATAAAGTGAAAATATCAGATATATGTTTTAGTTTTAAAGTAATGCGCTAATTTTTAAGGGCATGTTGTGTCCAGGTGCATTATGGGTAGGATAGGGTAATCTCAGTACGTTCACGACATAAAAAATGCATTTGAGACACTCTGGTCAGGCTCCACGGGTAAGAGCATTAAACTCTAGTGCCTAAAACTCTTGTGAATATATTCTGGGTTTATAGATGTTATTGTGTTTGCGTTTATTAAATTCCACACATCTTAAACATAGCAGAGTAGCAGCAGACACAGATTATCTGGAATTTTGTTTTGGCAAGTCTCTACTGCCATCTACTGGCCAGTAGTGTTCATGGCAGTATTCAAACTGAAGCTGGGCTGATATTTTCAAGCACACTGTACTCGGTTCCAGCTCAAAGTGCACCACAGAACCGCACGGTGTAAAAGTTCAGAGCGCACGATTTATGTACTCATACACATTGTACATTCAAAAACCACTCGTCGGACTCGTGTTTCCAGAAGCAAAATGTAAACAGAAGCTTTTTTTCAAACTTAATTTACAAAAACTCTCGATGGGAGACATCAAAGTTTAAAAAAACTAAACAAAAAAAAACATTACAGGTCTGCGCTGTTTGCACAGGCACAGTGCAAGTGGTGGTCGTGAGATGTTAAACGCAGCGCGTTACTCCATGTATACTAGACGATGCAGGACACGCGATTAACCTGAAACTCAGCGTGATCCAAAAAATTCTCGCACCAATGGAAAAATCAACTGAAAAAGGGCCAAAGCTCACACTGGCACCAGTGGATCATGGGTTTCCATGTATCCCATAATCCCTTGTGCACCAGAGAGTCGCTGCAGTCACAACAACATAGAGAATCCACATGATGACAATTGTAAATGAATATTATACTACAAAAATCAAATTTTTTTATGCTTTTCGTCATGTTAATAAGAGACTGCTGCATGATACCCTGAAAACTTTCTAAAACAATTATAACAAATAATCCGTGTCTGTTACATTTAATCTGCGTGGAATTTAATAAATGGAAACTGAATTTCAGACATATTATATATTAGTCTGGAACAAAGAGGACAAACAGTGTTGTAAAAAACAATAATCAAGACGTTAAAAAGCAAACTTCACTTTTCCCCAGAACAACATGATCAGGAAGCGATTGTAGCTCACAGCAGCTCCCATTGAAAATAACGGAGAGACAGCCTGTGATTCTCGCATGTTTAGATAAATAAACGCAATAACAACATCTAAAAACCCAGAGAATATATTCAAGAGAATTTTAGGCACAAAATAAAAATAGTTTTCTGTTGCAATGTTAATGGTGTTGTCCGTGTGCTGCGGTTAAAATGCAGCCCGATCAGAGCGTCTCAATGCAGATCTCAGTGTTACTGAGATCTCGCAGCACAGCGACCTCTTCGAAGTTTTGCGGGATTTGAAACCTGAAAAGGGTGGATTTATTTTGACACCGGTTATATTAGACGGTTATCTAATTACAACTTGGCTTTTTTTTTTTTTGAAAATGCATGTTTTTACAAATAAAAAAATGGAATATTTTACAAAAGCACATTTATCTGTAAACACCAACACACGACACATTACAGTTTCTCTTCATTGGTTTGGCTCATTTCTTGAAACTGAGATGACATTCTCAAAATGACATGGACAAATCCCCAAACTAATTTGCGGTTTCTCAGAACAGAATGGCATTTCTCATTGCTTTCATCACATTTCAAATGCCTTGTACATGTCTCAAGCACTTAGTACATCTTTGCAAATGGTTATGTACAAGTGGCCTACATTTAACACAGTCAGCCTACATTTAGAACATTTTCCAAAAAAGTGCATCTTGCTGATCTATCCCAATTGGTTGGTTCTCAGTGTAATGGTTGTTCTCTCCAAAGCATGTCAGCATAATTTCATCGTATAAGTCATTATCTGCAGAATAGTCTGCTCAATTGTCAAAATTAGTTAAGAAATTGGAATACAATACAGCACACATATTTTGGAACATTTCATACATTCATGACAATCAGGTGAGTAGGTAACAGGTGAAAGCAGGTTTTGACGAGGAGGAGTGTCCCACATTACAGGTGACCAATCCATCAGTTTGTTGAGTTACCTGAAAGGTGTTGTCTATGATTTTGAATGCTGGCATTGCTGTATATATACAGCTTGGCCTGGTGCTAGTACTTTTTCCAATGTCAACATGGAGAGACCGCAAGTACAAGGCCAACCTCCACCTGGAGGAAGGGGAAGAGGAAGAGAAGGAGAAGGAGGAGGAAGAGGAAGAGGAGGAGGAGGAGGATTGAGGGTGCGTGGTGGTAGAGGAGCGGGAAGAGGAGGACTGGGGTTGCGCGGTGGTAGAGGAGTAGGAAGAGGAGGAGTGAGGGTTCGTGGTGGTGGAATAGGAGGAAGAGGAGTTTGCAAACATCATCCTGTCCCAGATGAAATTCGGGCCACCATTATTGACCATGTAGTCAACGCCTCGCAATGGCAGAGGCAGGGCGCTGAGTGCAGCCTAATGTGCCACACTCCACAGTCTCCTCCATCATACAAACCTTTCGCCGGGAAAACAGGTATGTACTCAGGCAATGACGGAACTACAGAATTCTCTAAGAAAGCCTTACTGTACTGTTACCATGTTTGATTCAGTGTGTGTGTGTGTGTGTGTGTGTGTGTGTGTGTGTGTGTGTGGGCCCATAGGCTACTGCAAAATCTCACCTCATTGTCACAGTATGATACAGCACACCATTGTAGCATGACAAACAAAATATGGTTGCACTGTAAATTAGACAAAATACAGCATTGCAGTAGTATTGCAGTGCATTTGTAAGTACAGTAGCCTACAAAAGCTATAGAATGATAGCAGAATGAAGCAGTACGCAATACAGTCATTACAGTGATTGACAATATGTAACAAAGACATAAGACAAACACTACAAATAGTCATGTTGTCTGTGTCTATGAGCAGGATTGGGCGACAGCGTCATATAGGTGGGAGAAGATGACTGCTCACCGATCGCCAAGAAGGAGAGATCTGCAACATGGTCATTGCAAATAATGCAATCATACTGACACAGATCTGTGACACAATCCTCCAAAACAACACAGTCTTCCAAAACATCAACTCCATCAGCATATCCACAACAGACCGGGTACTGAAGAAAAACCTCATGACTATGAAGCAGATCTACAGAGTACCATTCGAACGGAACACAGACAGAGTGAAAGAGCTGCGGTACCAATATGTGCAGGTAAGCCAATTATTCATGGTCTATCAGTTTGTATAGCCTACACTATGCAGAGGTTCCAATTTCTGAGGGTTACCAGTATCCTCTTTACCTTTGGAATCCAGCTTTACAATACAGTATCTGACCACAGCATTTTGCCAAAGAACTGTAACAGAACACTGTCATCATTATGTCTCCCTTCTATTTGTGTCAAAAAGTACCTGCAGAACCTCTGCATATGCCTGCACTCTAGGTTTGGAACCACAGTGGGTGAACAGTATTACTGCTGTGACCGTGTGATCCATCTATATGACTGATTTGGTTTATTTTTCTCTTTTGTAGAGAATCCTGGCACTAGAGGGGAATGAAATCCCCCATATCCTAGTATTTGTTGATGAGGCAGGGTTCAACCTGGCCAAGGGCCGCAGACGTGGCCGAAACATCATTGGCCAGCGGGCCACAGTGGATGTCCCCGGCCAGCGGGGGGGGGGGAATATTACCATGTGTGCAGCTATATCTGAAAATGGTGTGGCCACACACATGGCAAGCTTGGGCCCATACAACACTGAGAAACTGCTCCATTTCCTGGACCGTTTGTATCTGGATTTAGTTCCAGAAAATGAGAGGGGTCTCGAAGGGCCCCACCTACCCCAGTTTGTCGTTGTGTGGGACAATGTCAGCTTTCACAGTGGCCCACGCATCAGGGCATGGTTCGACACGCATCCAGGGATGCATAATGTCCCACTACCTCCATATTCTCCATTCCTTAACCCTATTGAGGAATTTTTCTCCGCTTGGAGATGGAGAGTGTATGAACATCATGCTCAGAACCAGAGGTCCCTCCTCAATGCGATGGATGCTGCCTGTGATGATATAACAGGCGATCAGTGTAGAGGATGGCTCAGGCATTCACAGCGCTTCTTCCCACGGTGCATTGCTAGAGAACACATCAGATGCGATGTTGATGAGAATTTATGGCCATACAGACTGCAGCGGATGGATGGCCAGGAAGATGAGGAGGGTGACCAGGAGAGAGAGGGGAGTGACACAGAGTAGTCAGAATGTTACTGTATTTCATTTGTGATGCTTGACTGTTTTTTACATACTGTAATGTATTTTGTTTTGTTTTTTGCAGGTTTTGTATTTTGTATACATAGTATATTGTATACATTTTCCTTTGTATTTTTTTCTTTCCTACCTACAGTAATGTGTAGAAATTTACTTGTGAATAAAAATAGTTACAATTTCCTCAGCAGAATGAGTGCAGTGTGTGTGGTGTGAAAATTGTATTCCTTTAGCTAGACCTCTGCCAAAGACAAAACATCTAAGCATTTTGACTTGCAGTACTTACACAATGCCAAATGGACAATGCATTTTGGGGGCACTGATGATTTGTGTGAGAAAGGAATTTAGTTTTGACACATGGGTAAAATGTTTTTGGAGCGATATGAGCATGTGATGAGGATCCATGTAGTTGTGCTGCACCGTCCAGTTTATTTTGACAGGAGGACGACATGAATGAAAATGTGCCAAAGCAATTGAGAAGGATCTATGCCATTTTTATGATACTGACTATTTATATGGGAGAGGGACGTTTTGGGAGACATATTGTTGGGTAGGTGTCGTGACACGGACCCACAACAGGGGGCGTTAATGAACGGACAATGGATAAGCCAAAAAGTAACAATTTAATGTTGTGAATCGCACAACGAAGTACAGACAATAACAATATTGTGGAATGTCAATTATACACAAGGTGACGTGTGGGCAGGCTCGAAGATAGAAGACGTCTGGCGAGAGAAGAGCCGGATCCCACACAGCTTCCACCACCAACGGATCTGAAGAACACCGGAGCCACCAAGCCCTGCGCCCCATGTGGCCACTGTCTTCAGCAGTCAGACCCGGTACTGCTGGCAGAGAACAGAAACAGTATTGATGAGTGTGAGTTTGCACACTCAGTAATCCCACAGTCTGTGTTCTTTTGGGAGGGAGCACCTCCACCTCCAATCACACACTCGTGCAGCTCCTGTCTAACTACTTATCTGGTTGGAGTGTGAAGCGACGCCGTCGCTGATCACACCAAACACCAATCCCACACATAAGGCAACACCACAGGAAAACGGCTGCAAAGAAGTTCAGATTATTACTCAATGTTTTAAGTCAGGAGAGAAAATTACCTGAATGGTAGCTGATTTCTCGGCGGGGAGGTGGAGTTGCAGTCCGGCTTTTATGGAGGTTGATGTAGATGAGTGACAGCTGGTGGTGATGATGTGACAGCTGTCACTCCACTGGTTTCGGCGCCCTCTCGTGCTTGAAGCCCGCACTCCAAGCAGGGTGCCATCTGGTGGTGGTGGGCCAGCAGTACCTCCTCTTCAGCGGCCCACACAACACATATGACATTTTGCTGGTTATCTGAAGTGTTGCGAAGAACTGTAAGTCTGTTTGGCCAAGTTACCTTATAATTATAGGAATGTCATCTCAGTTTCAAGAAATGAGCCAAACCAATGGATAAAAACTGTAACGTCACACGACACACGTCACATTAATGTGTTGGTTTACATAATCAACCAACCAACCAGTCAGTGTTTATCAGAGGCACATTTTACCCAGAATCATTTGCGATCTGTCTGTGTTTGTTACAAAACTTCAGAATTAGTGCATTATTCAACATTAAATATGTTATAGCTTAACTTTGCACAAATGACAGAACTGGCATTAATGGAGTTATTTAATGGAGCAGTATTTTGCCTTACAATATAAAGCGCCTTGGGGCAACTGTTTGTTGTGATTTGGCGCTATATAAATAAAATTGATTTGATTTATTCTATCAGTATTCATTGCATTTATACACCAAACCATAACTCAGCATTGCTTTATTTCCCAAGACCTCCGTCTGGCAGCAGCATTGTTATTGAGTAGAGTTGAGCTTTGTGGCTCCGCTCAGTTGCTTCTGTGTTGGAAGCCATGTAGTAAACAGGAAATTACAGCAGGGGGCAAATTGTTCAAAGAAAGAAGTCCTGGCTTATTGTTTGTGTCTGTTGTCGCTTTTGATGCTTTCAGAAGTGACCGTGGTGTTAAAACTCAAAATCAGTTTCTTAGTAGTTGCAAGTGTACCAGAGACAATACTGGAATTTATTGGTTATCTGTAACTTCTAATACATTTTTGGGTGGTTTATCATTTTATCTTTATCAAAGATAACTTTTCAGTTATCTGATTATCTGTTATCAAAGTTAATTTTTTTGGCTATCTGTGCCCACTACTGATGACAGGTGAACAGAAAAAATACTGAGTTGGTTGAAGCATACGTTTAGAATTCAATGTACGTCTTTTTTTTTTTTTTTTACTTTGAGATTATAACAGGTCTGGAAGTATGCACTGCTGCTGCACATCACCATGTCTGCAACAGAGCTACAGTAGTGTTCAGAATAATAGTAGTGCTATGTGACTAAAAAGATTAATCCAGGTTTTGAGTATATTTCTTATTGTTACATGGGAAACAAGGTACCAGTAGATTCAGTAGATTCTCACAAATCCAACAAGACCAAGCATTCATGATATGCACACTCTTAAGGCTATGAAATTGGGCTATTAGTAAAAAAAGTAGAAAAGGGGGTGTTCACAATAATAGTAGTGTGGCATTCAGTCAGTGAGTTCGTCAATTTTGTGGAACAAACAGGTGTGAATCAGGTGTCCCCTATTTAAGGATGAAGCCAGCACCTGTTGAACATGCTTTTCTCTTTGAAAGCCTGAGGAAAATGGGACGTTCAAGACATTGTTCAGAAGAACAGCAGTTTGATTAAAAAGTTGATTGGAGAGGGGAAAACTTAAACACAGGTGCAAAAAATTATAGGCTGTTCACCTACAATGATCAACTAGGCAACTAGGGATGGGTATCGAGAACCGGTTCCTTTTGGGTATTATTAAGAAATGATTCAATCCACTGACATCAATAAGCTTTTTGCTTAATGATTCTGTTATCGGTCCTTCAGAGTGGCCATTATTTTGTGGGGTGTTTGTCAGGAAAATTATAATTTCTCTACACCCCTGCAGCACAGCTTTGCTTTGAACTGTGAACCAATCAAAGCAGTGGTTCGCAGATTGAAGCAGTGCTTCAATTTATTGCTTCATTTATTCTTTCTTTCGCTTAATTTTTCCCCGCTAAAACCCTAAAAAGCATATGTCTGTGAGTATTATTTACCTTTTTTATGTTAAACCGACCTGTTATGGTGTTCTGAAGCAGTTAATAGATGTATTTTATAACTTAAAAACGGGAGCGATGCTAACGCGTTAGCATGTCTATTGCATTTTCAATGTTAAAAGTTAGCATTAAGCAGTTGCAGCTGTCATCACGTTCGAGTGCATTTGTTTTCAAATTGTAATATTTTTTAAATTTATTTTTGTTTATATATTAATAATCTAATGATTATTATATACAATATATACTTATATACAATTTTAGAGAAAGAGACAAAAAGAACCTGAATAGAAACACAACAGAAAATATAAAACCAACTAACAATGAACATACATAAATAAATACATACATACATACAGAAATAAATAAGTGTTTCCTGTGAACACCTAGTGACTCTTACACCTCCATTTCATCCCTGTCTTATTTAAGTTTAATGACAGTTTGTTTCGGTCAAACCATATTTTAAATGTGTTAATTTTTTCAGTGATTTCCTCCAGAACTATCTGCCAAGCTAGAAAACTGCTGCATCCTAGTAAGAGCAGAATACTACTGGAATGAATTTGAATGTTTTTTTTTTTTTTCTCTCACCTAAATGGATGCTGCACTCACGCCAGTTTATCATCTGCAATAGTCCCAGATTGCATTTCAGCGCTTCTAGAATTGAAACATTTTCGTGCAGGTGGTGTTGGGGGGGGTAACTTTGGGTTTCAGCTTTTTTTGTTTTTCACCACTTTCATCCCTGAATATGTCAATCGTGAGTCACTTTTGTGCGGAATAAAGTTACTAACTGGGACTCCTGTCTTGTTGCGAGAAAGAAACAAGAATCATCCTCCGTTCTGTTCACACAGCTCCAAACGCTGCGCGGCTCTCTGCCGAGTCAAGTTAGAATGATAGAGACCAGTCGGAATTAATAACTTCAAAGCGAAACACCGTTTTGTTTATTTTTATTTATGTCCAGAGATCAAGGATACAGTGACCAATTTCATATTTATTTACTTTAAGACTCAATGAAATACATAGAAAACCTGCAAAACCTACTTTTAGTACAAAATTCACAAGGTATCAATAAGGAATCGGATCGATAAGCAGAATCGATAATGGCATCGATATCGATAAAATCTTATCAATACCCATCCCTAGAGACAACTGAGAAGAGCCACAAAACTCAACTATCTTGTTGTGTGGGCCGCTGAAGAGGAGGTACTGCTGGCCCACCACCATTAGAGGGCGCCCTGCCTGGAGTGCGGGCTCCAGGCACCGGAGGGCGCTGCCGCCTTACAGGAGCAGCCAGGATGACAGCTGTCACCCATCACTGGAGACAGCTGATTCCAATCAACAGGGAGGTATATCAGCAGGACGGCATCTCCACCTCATTTGCCGAGATATCGCCTTATCAAAGAGGTAACAATCTCCGCCCAAACATACGTGTGACTATAGTTGTAATTCTTGTTGATTATTTGTAGGACAGCTGACTACCGGACAACATTTGAATAAGTACTCACCTTCCTACACTTCTTGATTGTTGTTGACGAGAGGTGGAGGTGGACTCTCCACCCTCCGTGTTGCTGGGTGCAGCCGCATCCACACCTGACTGTTTCTGTTCCTTGCCAGCAGTACCGGATCCGACGAGCGGAGGCAGTGGCCACCTGGGAATTCGGGACTTGGCGGCTCCAGTATTCCCGGGGTTCGGTGGCAGAGGAAATCGGGTTGGTTCCGGTTCGACTTGGACAGACGTCTCCTATCGTCGAGCCTGCCCACACGACACCGTTGTAATTGAACTCAGTCTCAATATTGTAATCGGTTGTGTTTGTTGTGCCTGTTTCACAACAGTAAAAACAGTGTTATTTGACTCCTCCATTGTCCGTTCATTTGCGCCCCCTGTTGTGGGTCCGTGTTCTTACACTTTCACAACACTATCTACTCAATCACAACACTGCCGTCAGGCCAAGGTCTTAGAAAATAAAGCAGTGCTGAGTTATGGTTTGGTGTATAAATAAAATGAATACTGACAGAATAAATCCATTAATGTCAATTCTGTCATTTGTGCAAAATTAAGATATAACATATATCTTTTAATGTTGAATAATGCACTCATTCTGAAGTTTTGTAATAAACACAGACAGATGGCATTCTGGATAAAATGTGCCTCTGCTAACACTGACTGGTTGATAACCAACACGTTAATGTGAGGTGTGTCGTGTGTTGGTGTTTACAGATAAATGTGGTTTTGTAAAATATGCCATTTTTTATTTGTAAAAAAAGGCATTAAAAATTAGATAACCGTCTGATATAACCGGTGTCAAAATAAATAGGACACTGCCATGATCTACTGGTGCCAGTGCGAGTTTTGGCCCTTTTTCAGCTGATTTTCATTCGTGCGAGAATTTTTTTTTGATCGCACAGAGTTAATCGCGTGTCCTGCATCGTTTAGTATACATGGAGTAACGAGAGTTTTAGGCACTAGAGTTTAATGCTGTTGTCCATGGAGTCTGATCATAGTGTCTCAAATGCATTTCTCCTGTCGTGAACTACTGAGATTACCCTATCACCCATAATGCACCTAAAAATAAAACCTTAAAAATTAGTGCATTGCTTTAAAACTAAAACATATATCTGATATTTTCACTTTATAAAACTTCAGACGTGACGTTAATTTAAAAAAACTTGTCCGAAACAAGTTTGGTTACAATTTGAACCATAATATCACCCAAGTCTGGATGACTTGGGTGATATTAGCCACATATCAGTATGGGGTTAAAATAAATTAGTTGTTTTTTGTGACCAGTTCTCCTTTGCCTGCAGAGGATAGAGCGGTTTCTTCTAGAAGCAGTTCTCCTCTGCTTGCAGAGGGTAGCACTACACATCCATTCACCTTTGTTCACCACGTTAACAGTCTAAAAATTATCGGACAAAAATTTATCGGAAGATAATTAGTCCGATAATGGTTTTCAAAGTTATCTGAAAAGATAATCCGATAATGAAAACTTTATCTTCAATAATTATCGGATATCGGATTATCAGAACTATGCCCACCACTGCTTTCAGCAAGTCCTGGAAAGCAGATGAAAAAGAATTAAAGGGTTGCACATATCTTTATGATAAACAACTCCTTCCCTTTTTTATTTTCTTTGTTTTATACAGTATTTGTCTCTAGAATTACAGTCAAATTAACAAAGAATCCTCATGAAATAAATCAGCCATTTTGAAACTCTGTAAATATCCATGAAAATGTAACAAAATAATTCAAGGCAAAGTAGATTACACTGTCAGGTCAACTTTCATAAAGCCCTCTGTTCATGCACAGTGGCTTAGTGGTTAGCACTGTTGCCTCACAGTGAGAAGGTCCTGGGTTTGCTTCTGACCTGGTCCTTTTTCTGTGGTATTTGCATGTTCTCCCCATGTTTGCGTGAGACCACCCCAGATGCTCTGACTTTAACCACAGGTGTGAGTGAGCGTGTGAATGAGTTTGTCTGTCTATATATGTGTCAGCACTGCAGACTGGCCAGGGTGTACCCTGCCTCTCACCCAGTGACTGCTGGGATAGGCTCCAGCACCCCATGACTCTTAACTGGAATATTTTTCAAATAAATACATTAATATGTTTTACAGTACTTTAAGATATACTATGGAAAAAACAAATATATAGCACTCTGATTATTACTGTAATGACCTGTGATTATTACTGTAAAACTAATTGCAGTAATTTAAAGTTGTTATAATGACATTTACCTGAAGCATACTGTAGAATGTACTGCAACAACTTAGTAGTGGACTGCTGCCACGCAGTTACTGTATGTTTCATGGTTTTCTCATTAAAGTTTGATGAACAAATCAAAGTATACAGTGGCTTATTCGCTCATCCGCACTCACTCAAAGTGACACTTATGCTTTAAATGTTAAAATGTAATCCCCCCCACCAACACAAAATGTGTATTATAAAACTGTTTTTAGTGTAACATTATTGTAATTGGGTTAAGTTTTGTTTGTTCTGTTATGTTTGGGAAATTTGTTCTGTATTTATTTTTGTCTATATAATTAGGGCTAATACGATATGCATTAACAAGTCAGCATTTCATGTCGTCAGACTATGTATTGGAATTTTTACCCAAGGTCAAAATGTGGCCTCAGATATTGCAAAGACTTTACATCTGTCTGTCTGTCTGCCTGTCTGTAGTCAGCATAAGTCCAGTCCTATTACTGCCAGGGTCTTCAAATTCACAGGGAGCTTTCTTGGGACACAGACCTTGGACAAGTTCAAAGATAGCTAAGCTTGACCTATTTTAAGTGACCAAAAGGTCACATTCTTTCTCCACACTTTTTCATTCATTACATCCATTCTCTCAGTTGTCGCAATGTTACATTTACAGTGTCTAGTCTCTGGATAATGAACTTGCAGGACGTTGAAGATAGTTGATCTTGGCCTACTTTCAGGGTCAAAACGTCACATTTTATGTTGGGTTTTGTCCACCAGAGCAGTACACTGGTGCTACTGCATGAGTTGGCCAAGTGAAACTATATGATGCATTTCTTATTTTTATGCTCATACGGCTGAGATTTTAATAAGATTTTGTTCAGCTTATGTACTTACTGAAATGTACAACTTGCTGGAAATGTACAAATAGTGGGAAATTTGTTTGTGTTAGCAAAAAATGGATTTTAGCTAACGTCTCAGTGTTGTCAAGTAAACTCAGTTGCAAAGGAACACTGACAGCATGCATTTCACAGTAAAAGTATTTACTGGGATGCTGGCATTAATCCAGTGGTGTCCAAAGCATTCCAGAAAGCGCCAAGCAGGTGCAGGCTTTCGTTGCAGCCAATGACTCCAGCAGGTGATTTCACTAATTAACATCACTTTGAGCAGGTGGGATGCGTTCATTAGTAAAATCACTTACTGGAGTCAGCTGAAATGTATCTGCTGAATTGCAGAGAAAGAAGGAATAAAAAAAATTCACGCAGGGACCCAGTCCACCAATCTTAAAAAAAAACAAAACTCAAAAATGGTTAAATTTTGGGGAAAAAGAAAAACAGAACAGAAAGCCACATCATCACCATTTCAGTAAAAGTGTAAAAATTTTGGCCCGACTGAGCTCCTGACACCAGGGTTCATGTCTAGGCTTCCACTGAGGATTTTACGGTTTTACTTTTCATATTAGTATATATTGTCATTTAAATCTTGGTTTGGTTCTGTTCATTGCTTTTGTTAATAATTTAATTCTCTATCATTTATTTGTGGTTTAGTCATTCATTGCTTTACCTGTACTCTGTAGTCCCTTGTTTTGTTTTTTGTTCATCATTTATTTTCTATTCAGTCAATAGTTTTGCTATTTTTATTGTATTCACTTTTGACTTTGCCTCTGCCTCAGCCCTGTGAACTCCTAGACGTCATGTATTTTGAACCTTGCTTGTTTTTTGGACTCTGCCTCAGCTTGCTACCTGCCTGTACCTCCGCTACGTTGACTGATACCCCGTGGACCGAACCTGTTGCCATTTTACCAGATAAAGCCTTTTTCTTAATCCAACACTTGTGTCTGAGAGTCTGCATATGCCTCCTACAACCTTCAGGGCCAAGCCACTATGAATCACGACAGGGAGAGCCCTGGACTGTTGATGTTGTTTAAAAACACAAAAGTACTTTTTATCCGATTACTCAATTAATCACCAGCATCTGGTCTGCTCTGTGTCACCCTCATCCCACCAGATCTCAGAAGCTAAGCAGTGCAGCATCTGGTTAGTACTTGGATGGGAGACCTCTTCGGAACACCAGCGGCTGTGTGTGTGTTTCTCTGGGTGAAACTGGAGCTGCGTCAGGAAGGGCATCCAGTGTAAAACTTGTGCCAATTACCAATGCTGTATCCACTGTGGTGACCCTGTCCCAAGATGGGAGCAGTCAAAATAACAACACACACTCGATTAATTGCCAGAATAATCAACAGAATACTGTATAGACAGCTGTATTTCTGTATAAATCTAATATGTTTGACATTTTGTCCTCTTATATTTTGGAAACCTTAGTGGGAAATAAACACTTTAAATCTAAAAACCCTGTTTTATTCACAAGATAATACCTGAAAGGTAATTTTCAAGACATCTTATCAAGATGTTAGCAAGCTAATTAGTAATACAGGTGCATCACTGAGAGACACTTTTTTTTTTTTTACAGCCAAGCCTGTGGAAAGCTTGTTAGACCGGGAGCCCACAGGGGTCAGCCTAGCTGGAAAGGTAACAGTTTTTTTTTGTGCCCAGCAAGGATCTATGTACTTGGACAAACAAAGAAACAGAAGTCTGCTGGTCCCCTACTGGTGGGTGTGGTCCTCAGGGGCAGGATAATACTTAGAAAATTTGAGCTAGCTTAGCTCTTATAAGTAACAAAGAAAAGCAAGTCAAAATGTAATAAGCATGATAAAGTGTATTAGAAATGATCAATGACAGAAGTTTTTGGTGGTGGGGTATTTTGGTGGTGGGGTACCCCCAGACCTAAAAAAGGGCACCAAAAATCATGCTAGATGAGCTCGTTGGGGTAACAACTTGAAACCAACTTCAAATTTATCAGTAGGGCCCACTTTAACAGAAATGAGCAGTAACAGACATTTTCAGTGGTGGGGGGTCTGAGCCAGACACCCCCAAAGTACCCTGCCCTGCAGCTGAGCTAGATCAGCTTATGGGGTAACAACTTCAAACCAGCTTCAAATTTATCAGTATGGACCGCTTTATCAGAAATGAGCAGTGACAGATATTTTCAGTGGTGGGGGGTCCAAGCCAGACACCCAAAAGTAGTGTGCCTTGATAGAGAGAGAGGCAACATCATGAGTCAAAAAAAATTGGTCACATGACTCATGGTGCCATCTTGGGTTCAAAATAGCATTTGCTGTTAATGTGTCTGCATGTAAATCCAGCTATTTTTTTATTTATTCACTGAAAATGCCGGGTTGTTGTGCATTTGGAGGCACAAATAGACACAACAAGGGCTTCAAGATATACACATTCTCTTCAAATCCGAACAGAAGAAAAATTTGGGAAATCCACATCATGCATTTGCAGCTCCCTGTGGATATGATTGATGAGAAACATGTATATTCCCCAAAATTGCGCTGTTGCTCACCTCCAGAAACAAACAAGTCCTCGAACTTTCTCAAATGTTCCAAGATGACAATTTTCAAGGTGTCCTTCTTCCATCTCAGCAGGATTGGTGGGGACATTCTTCATCACTTCCTGCACATCCCTCATACTCCTTTGCTGGCACTTCTAAGAGAAATCGCTGGTACATCTTCTGCTTCAAAACATTTGTGAGAAGTTCATGGATATGACTGCACCTATTGTAGAACTTCCCTTTTATGAAGCCAAGCACTGATCCCTCCACCTGTATGTCTGCCTCTGTCAAGATATATTCTATCCCGTTTTCTGAAATGAAATTGCCAACTCCTCCGAAGAGGCAAGTTCTAGATGAAAGTTACCAAGCATTATCAACAATTTGTCAAAGAGTGGCCTTTTGATTTCTTGAATTGAGTAAGCCTTCAAAGCAACAGCTAAGTCATAGGTCACTACCTTGGTATCGCTGTCCTGTCTCCTCGACAGTGCTCATGGTCCTGACCATGGTCTCCCTCACAACATCATTGTTGGTGGGTGATCTTGATATTGGGTCCATATACCATATGCACTGTTTCGGTAATGGATCCTGTACATACAAGCTGATGAAGCCAGAATGAAGGGGTATGTTTCCATCCTGGAGCCTCCAAAACCAGTACAAGTCGAGGGGTTTCAGCTGGATCTTTGTCTCATCAATGTTGGTTACATCACTGCTGCATACAAACGTTGCTTTCTTCAGAGGTTGTCTGAATGGTGCAATGTCACGTGGAGCCTTTACAAATTGTCGTCAATTCCTTCCCTCTCGAATGCCACTTGCGTTTGTAGTTGGGCCCGTCATGTCTGGCAAAACATTCTGGTACGTGTGACTGACAGTTGTGTGAAGGGTTGCCTTTCCGTCCAAAGTTTCCACATTGGCATCATTATTATCCCACACAGATGCTGTTGCAAGGCCTGGATTCAACTTTATACTGCCTGGTGCATGGCGATCGCACGACTCCACGGAATAAGCAAATTCTGTCTCGAGACCCTTCGTCTTGCTGTAACTTATACTGTGCCCTAACCTGTTCAAAATTTACAGCATGAGCTTGGATCCAGTAAGTGAAGCTATTCCTAATCCCAAAGCAGTGTGCTTCTATGGTTTGACTGTTCCTCTAGTGACATTAAAAATGGCATTGGATGCCATCAAAGTCACTTTACAGTCAATACCATCCTTATGCACCCCACGGAAGTTTGGTGTTAGGCCACCTAGAAGACTCCTAAAAAAAAAAAAAAAAAAAAAAAAAAAAAAAAACAGGTCTAACTGTGTTGGAATGTTTGGGGCACACTCCTTCAGATTCTGAACGGTAGCTGGATTTGGTGTTCTTGATTTACAGAGCTTCAATATCTGGCTTCTTAAATTAGGGCTTTGAAGTAATCAGGAAATTCCAGACAGCTTCAGTTGTATACATGTTTGTGATTTATCTAAGCCTATTGACCCTGGCTTGAAAATATCCTCTTGCATTAGTCATGTGAGATTCACTGGATGGGTTATGTGTTGATATGTCTATTATTGGGCTGAGGCAAAGAAAAAGGTTTAGATTTATCCATACTGACCTGGTATTTCATGAAAAATAAAAGTTACTGGCATGGAGGGTGTCTGGCTCGGACTCCCCACCACTGAATTTGTCTGTCACTGCTTATTTCGGATAAACTAGGCCTTACTGATATATTTGAAGTTGGTTTGAAGTTGTTACCCCATAAGCTGATCTAGCTCAGCTGCAGGGCATGGTACTTTGGGGGTGTCTGGCTCAGACCCCCCACCACTGAAAATGTCTGTCACTGCTCATTTCTGATAAAGCGGTCCATACTGATACATTTGAAGCTGGTTTGAAGTTGTTACCCCATAAGCTGATCTAGCTCAGCTGCAGGGCATTTTACATTGGGGGTGTCTGGCTCAGACCCCCCACCACTGAAAATGTCTGTCACCGCTCATTTCTGTTAAAGTGGACCCTACTGATAAATTTGAAGTTGGTTTCAAGTTGTTACCCCAACGAGCTGATCTAGCATGATTTTTGGTGCCCTTTTTTTAGGTCTGGCAGGGGTACCCCACCACCAAAAACTTCTGTCATTGGTCATTTCTAATACACTTTATCATGCTTATTACATTTTGACTTGCTTTTCTTCATTACTTACAAAGCTAAGCTAGCTCAAATTTTCTATTTATTATCCTGCCCCTGAGGACCACACTCACCAGCAAAGGACTGGCAGACTTCCGTTTCTTTGTTTGTCCAAGTACATAGATCCTTGCTGGGCACAACAAATTTTGTTACCTTTCCAGCTAGGCTGACCCCTGTGGGCTCCTGCTCTATGTGGTGACAGTGTCAAGTTATGAACTTTTTAATCTATCATTAACCACTGTGCACAATAATGTCAAGTATGCTGGCCATGGGAATACCTTTGAAACACCCATGAAGTGACAAACATCAAGGTGACAGAACGTGATGCAGTTATTTGTTTTTTGGCTGCCCTCAGTGTCACCACAGTGAATGCAGTAAAGATCCATGTTGGAATTTGATAAAGTTTTACAGTTGTGGTCAGATGTTTACATGCACCCATCATGGGCATCAATAGTAATTTTACACTTTTAATGATTTATCTGAACTCTTCTTTTGTCAGGGTGGAATGACAGTACAGCATACTAGGTCTATTAGATAAGAAACCGACACTTTTATTTTTATTTTTTAACTATATGGATTTGAATGACGTGCGATTACACCAATCATGCTTGAACCCTCGTGCGCATGCGTGAGTTTTTGTTGTGTGGGCCGCTGAAGAGGAGGTACTGCTGGCCCACCACCACAAGATGGCGCCCTGCTTGAAGTGCGGGCTTCAAGCACGAGAGGGCGTCAGAGCGACCAGGAGTGACAGCTGTCACTCATCATCCGTACCAGCTGTCACTCATCCACTACTCATCACCACCACCATAAAGGCCGGACTGCAACTCCACCTCCTCGCCGAGAAATCAGCTACCATTCAGGTAACTTCTCTGCTGACTTAACACTGACTAATAGTCTGAACTTCTTTGCAGCCATTTTCCTGTGGTGTGTCCTTATCTGTGGGATTGGCGTTTGGTGTGATCAGCAACGGCTTCGCTTCACACCCCAACCAGATAAGTGGTTAGACAGGAGCTGCACGAGTGTGTGATTGGAGGTGGAGGTTCCCCCTCCCAATTGTATACAGACTGTGGGATTACTGAGTGTGCGAACTCACACTCATCAGGACTGTCTCTGTTCTCTGCCAGCAGTACCGGGTCTGACTGCTGAAGACAGCGGCCACCTGGGGCACAGGGCTTGGCGGCTCTGGTGTTCTTCAGCTCCATTGGTAGTGGAAGCTGTGTGGGTTCCGGCTCTTTTCTCGCCAGGTGTCTTCTATCGTCGAGCCTGCCCACACGTCACCTGGTGTATAATTGACAGTCACCATATTGTTATTGTCTGTACGTCGTTGTGCGATTCACAACATTAAATTGTTACTTTTTGGCTTATCCATTGTCCGTTCATTAACGCCCCCTGTTGTGGGTCCGTGTCACGACACTTTCACAACAGTTTATTCACGAGTGTCGGTGACGTCATTTCCCTGTGGGCAGGCCTTGAGTGAGATGTGGTTCAGCCCTCTCGGCTGAATTCCTTTGTTTCACACGCTGCTTGAGACGGCGCGCGTTGCTTTATCAAAATTTTTTCTGGACCTGTGAGGAATATCCGAGTGGACACTATTCGAGAAATTTAGCTGGTTTTCGGTGAAAAGTTTAACGGCTGATGAGAGATTATGGGGTGTTTCTGTCGCTGTAAGGACTTCCCACGGAGCGGGACGTCACGCAGCGTTTCCAGGCGCCGTCGTCAGCCTGTTTCGACCTGAAAACATCCTAATTTAAGGCTTAATTCACCCAGGTCGTCGTGAGAGAACAGAGAAGATTCAGAAGAGGCCGGCATGAGGACTTTATGCGGACATTCCACTGTTTAAGGACATTTTGTAATGAAAGACGTGCGCGCAAATTCGCTGAGTCGTTCCGTGATGACTCGGCGAATCTTTCATTACAAAATGTCCGTTAACAATGGAATCAATCAATCAATCAATCAATTTTTTTTTTATATAGCGCCAAATCACAACAAACAGTTGCCCCAAGGCGCTTTATATTGTAAGGCAAGGCCATACAATAATGATGTAAAACCCCAACGGTCAAAACGACCCCCTGTGAGCAAGCACTTGGCTACAGTGGGAAGGAAAAACTCCCTTTAACAGGAAGAAACCTCCAGCAGAACCAGGCTCAGGGAGGGGCAGTCTTCTGCTGGGACTGGTTGGGGCTGAGGGAGAGAACCAGGAAAAAGACATGCTGTGGAGGGGAGCAGAGATCGATCACTAATGATTAAATGCAGAGTGGTGCATACAGAGCAAAAAGAGAAAGAAACAGTGCATCATGGGAACCCCCCAGCAGTCTACGTCTATAGCAGCATAACTAAGGGATGGTTCAGGGTCACCTGATCCAGCCCTAACTATAAGCTTTAGCAAAAAGGAAAGTTTTAAGCCTAATCTTAAAAGTAGAGAGGGTGTCTGTCTCCCTGATCTGAATTGGGAGCTGGTTCCACAGGAGAAGAGCCTGAAAGCTGAAGGCTCTGCCTCCCATTCTACTCTTACAAACCCTAGGAACTACAAGTAAGCCTGCAGTCTGAGAGCGAAGCGCTCTATTGGGGTGATATGGTACTACGAGGTCCCTAAGATAAGATGGGACCTGATTATTCAAAACCTTATAAGTAGAAGAAGAATTTTAAATTCTATTCTAGAATTAACAGGAAGCCAATGAAGAGAGGCAATATGGGTGAGATATGCTCTCTCCTTCTAGTCCCCGTCAGCACTCTAGCTGCAGCATTTTGAATTAACTGAAGGCTTTTAGGGAACTTTTAGGACAACCTGATAATAATGAATTACAATAGTCCAGCCTAGAGGAAATAAATGCATGAATTAGTTTTTCAGCATCACTCTGAGACAAGACCTTTCTGATTTTAGAGATATTGCGTAAATGCAAAAAAGCAGTCCTACATATTTGTTTAATATGCGCTTTGAATGACATATCCTGATCAAAAATGACTCCAAGATTTCTCACAGTATTACTAGAGGTCAGGGTAATGCCATCCACAGTAAGGATCTGGTTAGACACCATGTTTCTAAGATTTGTGGGGCCAAGTACAATAACTTCAGTTTTATCTGAGTTTAAAAGCAGGAAATTAGAGGTCATCCATGTCTTTATGTCTGTAAGACAATCCTGCAGTTAGCTAATTGGTGTGTGTCGTCTGGCTTCATGGATAGATAAAGCTGGGTATCATCTGCGTAACAATGAAAATTTAAGCAATACCGTCTAATAATACTGCCTAAGGGAAGCATATATAAAGTGAATAAAATTGGTCCTAGCACAGAACCTTGTGGAACTCCATAATTAACTTTAGTCTGTGAAGAAGATTCCCCATTTACATGAACAAATTGTAATCTATTAGACAAATATGATTCAAACCACCGCAGCGCAGTGCCTTTAATACCTATGGCATGCTCTAATCTCTGTAATAAAATTTTATGGTCAACAGTATCAAAAGCAGCACTGAGGTCTAACAGAACAAGCACAGAGATGAGTCCACTGTCCGAGGCCATAAGAAGATCATTTGTAACCTTCACTAATGCTGTTTCTGTACTATGATGAATTCTAAAACCTGACTGAAACTCTTCAAATAGACCATTCCTCTGCAGATGATCAGTTAGCTGTTTTACAACTACCCTTTCAAGAATTTTTGAGAGAAAAGGAAGGTTGGAGATTGGCCTATAATTAGCTAAGATAGCTGGGTCAAGTGATGGCTTTTTAAGTAATGGTTTAATTACTGCCACCTTAAAAGCCTGTGGTACATAGCCAACTAACAAGATAGATTGATCATATTTAAGATCGAAGCATTAAATAATGGTAGGGCTTCCTTGAGCAGCCTGGTAGGAATGGGGTCTAATAAACATGTTGATGGTTTGGATGAAGTAACTAATGAAAATAACTCAGACAGAACAATCGAGAGAAAGAGTCTAACCAAATACCGGCATCACTGAAAGCAGCCAAAGATAACGATACGTCTTTGGGATGGTTATGAGTAATTTTTTCTCTAATAGTTAAAATTTTGTTAGCAAAGAAGTCATGAACTCATTACTAGTTAAAGTTATGGAATACTCAGCTCAATAGAGCTCTGACTCTTTGTCAGCCTGGCTACAGTGCTGAAAAGAAACCTGGGGTTGTTCTTATTTCTTCAATTAGTGATGAGTAGAAAGATGTCCTAGCTTTACGGAGGGCTTTTTTATAGAGCAACAGACTCTTTTTCCAGGCTAAGTGAAGATCTTCTAAATTAGTGAGACGCCATTTCCTCTCCAACTTACGGGTTATCTGCTTTAAGCTACGAGTTTGAGAGTTATACCATGGAGTCAGACACTTCTGATTTAAAGCTCTCTTTTTCAGAGGAGCTACAGCATCCAAAGCTGTCTTCAATGAGGATGTAAAACTATTGCGAGATACTCTATCTCCCTTACAGAGTTTAGGTAGCTACTCTGCACTGTGTTGTTATATGGCATTAGAGAACATAAAGAAGGAATCATATCCTTAAACCTAGTTACAGCGCTTTCTGAAAGACTTCTAGTGTAATGAAACTTATTCCCTACTGCTGGGTAGTCATCAGAGTAAATGTAAATGTTATTAAAAAATGATCAGACAGAAGGGAGTGTTTCAGGGAATACTGTTAAGTCTTCTATTTCCATACCATAAGTCAGAACAAGATCTAAGATATGATTAAAGTGGTGGGTGGACTCATTTACTTTTGAGCAAAGCCAATAGAGTCTAATAATAGATTAAATGCAGTGTTGAGGCTGTCATTCTCAGCATCTGTGTGGATGTTAAATCGCCCACCACAATTATCTTATCTGAGCTAAGCACTAAGTCAGACAAAAGGTCTGAAAATTCACAGACATTTCATTTCATTGATTAACATCACTTTGAGCAGGTGAAATCAGTTAATCAGTGAAATCACCTGTTGGAGTGGGTGGTTGGCACAGAAAGCCTGCACCCTCTCAGCCCTTTCTGGAACCGGTTTGAGACCTCTGGGTCAGTCCAATGAGTGTTGTCAATGAGTATCTTCTGGACAACTGTCAAATCTCCAGGCTTCACCATGCCTGTGGTTGTGTGTTCTCAACCAGACTGAGAGATCCATGGTATGTAGACTGCATAAATAGTGACCTGAAATGAAATATTGTAATATTTTGAGATCCACATTTTCTTTTCATTTTGATCTTTTTTTTGGGGGGGGGGGGGGGGGGGGGCGATGTAGGCCATAATTAGCACAATTACAATAAAATAAAATGTTGCAATTTGTTAGTTCATAAGTATTGACTCTAGAATATATAAAAACTTCACTTTCACTTCACTTTTGTAGGTCGGAGGTTTAAAGACCTGCATTTCTTTAGCACTTTTCCATTGAGCAGATGCACATAGCACTTTACAGTGATGCCTCACGTTTACTTTACCAGCCGAGGTTGGTACCCATTTTTACAGCTGGGTGGACTGAGAGCATGCAGATTAAGTGACTTTTTCAATGACACAGACAGGTAGCATGATAGTGAGTCAAAACCAGCTCTATATATTGGCAGACCAGCTCTTTATCCATGGAGCTACCCGCTCAGCTTCATGCAGAACACTGGGCTTGACAGGGATAACATTACTTATACCCCCATCACACTAAAGCATGAATGAGCCCAAATGCTGTACAAATGGGGATTTTGATCACACTTGGGCAAATTCGAACTGCAATCGAACACCTCGTACAGTATTCTTACAGCAGTCATCACATTCGTGCAGCCAGAGCACATGCACTCTACACTCAGGTTGTGCTTGTGTTGGAAAACAATTGGAAAGTGGTCGAGGTGCAGCTGTAACGCACTGTGACTGCAGCTGCAATTCATATTCAATTCAAGGCAGTTGGAGAGCATCCGAGGGGCTGTTTGAACTGCTTGTGTATGTTGAATCATGGCCACGTCTTGATCATGCCTGCATGCACCACCCGTCACACAAGAACACGAATGAGCCTGATTGCCACATGAATGGACATTCAAACTGCAGTCGGGCATTTGAAATCCTTGTACAGCATTCTTGAGTGCATGCCACACAGTCAGGCGCAGTCGCGTGGCCAGCTGAATGTAGTGCACATGCACATCACTGTCTAGCTGCATTCAAAGTGGGGAAAGCTTGAACGGCAGTCAGAGGGCAGTCTGGTCACATTGTGACTGCATTCTGATGTCATAAAAACAGCATTCAAAACAGTCTGATCACGTTTGAGGGTAATTCACCAATGGCAAATCCTGCAGGCATGTCCCGATTGTGGCATGGATGAGCCGTATGTGCACCTCCACTGGATCCCTTTCATGGAGCGCAAACTAAATATTGTCATGAGCAATGTCTGTGGCATGCATTCATCTTGTGAACCAGACGTGGATATTGCACAATCAAACCAAAAGCACTGTGTGTCACTGCGGGTCAATGCATCTCAGTGCAGCACACACATCTGAATGGGCTGTCATACCATACATACCATATACATGACAAACCTCACATAATACAGATACATTGTCATTCCCTCCAATGGATTAGATAATGTATGTGAACTAATATGATTATCATAGCTGGAACACGAGGTGCAGGTGCATCGTGTCCCGCTGCTAGCCCACGGCGAGTCGATGTGTGCCACAGACTTGGTGCAGCACACCACAACACAGGTAAAAGGCATGTGACAACTGTAATACATCTACAACCCCAATTCCAATGCAGTTGGGATGTTGTGTAAAATGTAAATGAAAACAGAATATAATGATTTGCAAATCCTCTTCAACCTATATTCAATTGAATACACCACAAAGACAAGATATTTAATGTTCAAACTGATAAACTTTATTGTCTTTGTGCAATTATTTGCTCACTTTTTCAGGGACGTCCCTGATTATTTCAGCAAGACAATGCCAAGCCACATTCTGCATGTGTTACAACAACGTGGCTTCATAGTAAAAGCCTGCCTGCAGTCCAGACCTGTCTCCCATTGAAAATGTGTGGCGCATTATGAAGCACAAATACAACAACGGAGACCCTGGACTGTTGAACAACTGAAGTCGTACATCAAGCAAGAATGCGAAAGAATTCCACCTACAAAGCTTCAACAATTAGTGTCCTCAGTTCCCAAACACTCGAGTGTTGTTAGAGGAAAGGTGATGGAACACAGTGGTAAACATACCACTGTCCCAGGTTTTTTGAAATGTGTTGCAGGCATCCATTTCAAAATGAGCAAATATGTGGTCAACTGCTGCGCATGTGTGCAGACATATCATCTGATCTCTTTACCACTTGTGCGTGAATCCATGTGGTCAGAGATAGAAAGCGAAAGAGGGAGAGAAAGGGAGGGAGGCATCCGACCCATGAACTGACATGTAATCAGTTCTTAGGTTGGATGTCATCATTCCTGCTGCATTCTGCTGGCATTGTGGGGTTTTATGCTGTGTTCTTTTTATTCTTTGTCTTTTTTATGATATTTTGTTTTTATTTTGTCATGTTTCGTGCTGTGTTGTGTCCGCATTTGAACTGCACTCTGGGTAGTCAACCTGGATTCGGGAGCTTCTGCACTCCGAAGATGCGCAAGCCATTCGAGGTGGCTTCAACACACATTCTGTGTATTCGTACGGCATTCATAAACAGCTGTATGAATGTCTGTTCCTCACGAATGCGGCTCAAATTTTGGGTGTTTTTCCCATTCAGGCTGATGCACGCTTCATTTGTGCTAAGTGTGATGGAGCCCTTATACATGTTGAACACTTCCAGCTAATCAGTTGAGAATGGTGTCATAATATAAAACACAGAATTTATAATATATCACATTATATATCACATCAAAGAACCACAATTACATGGATAGGTGTTACATTCTGTTTTTTATAAAACCATGTTCAAGCCAATCCTCAGCCATTTAAACACAACAGTGAAGCATTGTTGAAACATTTTCCATGCTGATACATTGCCTCTTTCATTTTCTTACTCTTGGATCTGTAGTCAAAATAACAAGCTTACTCAGTGTGAAAATATGACTCAGTTCTTTCCAGTACATTGCTTCTTCATATATACTATAAATGTGAAATCCATCTGTGATAGGAGTCATGTTTTGCTTCTGTCTTCATCTGTTGGCTCCATCTCAAGAAGAAGAAATGTCTTTTTCCTCACTCCTAGCCAGATGGCTAATCCTTTTCAAGTGTAAAGCCGTCACCCTGTCATTGCATAAATGTTGCACTGCACAGCAGAGACTAATTTAAGAGACTGATCTCTCTCCTTTCCCTCTGACCCACAATTTCCACTAAGGTATTTAGAATTTAAGATGATTAATCTCCACTGCACCACCATGAAAAATGAAAGTGTTGTTTAAATCACTTTAACAACAATGCAAATCCATTTTGTTGAAAACATGAAAAAAATATGACAAAATAACATTCCATTTACACCTTGTATTAACATGTGTTTTTGGTGACCGGATGGCAATGGGATAGTTGTTGTGTGGGCCGCCAAAAGAGGAGGTACTGCTGGCCCACCACCAGAGGGCGCCCTGCCTGAAGTGCGGGCTTCAGGCATGAGAGGGCGCTGCCGCCACGGACACAGAGGGCGCTGCCGCCACGGTGACAGCTGTCACTCATTATCTCTTGACAGCTGTCACCCATCTACACTACATCATCTCACTCCATAAAGACCGGACGTCATCTCCACCTCGTTGCCGAGATATCATCTACCTGTGAAGGTAATATTCTCTGCTGTATCTAAAACTGTCATAGTCTGAACTCTTTTTGCAGCCGCTTTCCTGTGGTGTGCCTTATCTGCTGGATTGGCATTTGGTGTGAACAGCGACGGCTTTGCTTCACACCCAAACCAGATAAGTGGTATAACAGGAGCTGTACGAGTGTGTGATTAGAGGTGGAGGTGACTTTCCACCTTCTGACTGTTTTTGTTACTGGGTGTGCACACACCCACATTTCACTGTTTGTGCTCCTCGCCAGCAGTACCAGATCCGAGAGTCGGGGACGGTGATCACCGGGGAATTTGGGACTTGGCGGCTCCAGTATTCACCAGGTTCTGTGGCGGTGGAAATCGTGTGGTCCCGGCTCTTCTCATCTATTGACCGTTCATTTGCGCCCCCTGTTGTGGGTCCGTGTCACTACACTTTCCCCAACAATAGTGTTTGAAAGAATGAAGTGACAGGTGTAAAGGTACCCAAAGTGTACTGAGGGCTGATTGTGGGGCGAGCTCCTTTATTGTGGCCAGCCTAAAGCACACCTGTGCAATAATCATGCGGTCTAATCAGCATTTTTATATGCCACACCTGTGAGGTGGGATGGATTAACCTGGCAAAGGAGAAGTGCTCATTAACACAGATTTAGACAGATTTGTGAACAATATTTGAAAGAAACAGGTCTTTTGTGTATATAGAAACTGTTTTAGATTTTTGAGCTCAGCTCATGACAAATGGGAGCAAAAACAAAAGTGTTGCATTTATACCAAAGTGGCAGGCCAAGAAAAATCTCAGATAAGCTGAAGCGAAGGATGGTGAGAACAGTTATAGTCAACCCACAGATCTGCTCCAAAGATCTACAACACGATCTTGCTGCAGATGGTTTCTCTGCGCATCGTTCAACTATACACCACAGTTTGCACAAAGAGATGCTGTATGATGCTGTAATGCAGAGGAAGCCTTTTCTGCATACACACCACAAACAGAGTCACTTGAGGCATGCTAAAGCACATTTGGACAAGCCAGCTTAATTTTGGAATAAGGTACTGTGGACTGATGAAACTAAAACTGAGTTATTTGGACATAACAAGGGGTGGTATGCATGGCTGAAAAAGAACAGCATTCCAAGAAAAACACTTCCTACCTACAATGAAATTTGGAGGGTGGTTCCACCATGTTGTGTGGCTGTGTGGCCAGTGCAGGTACTGGGAATCTTGTTAAAGTTGAGGGTCACATGGATTCTAATTAATATCAGCAGATTCTTGAGAACAATGTTCATCAATCAGTATCTTTCAATTCAACGACGCTGAACACTGTTCAAATCTACTAAGGCATTCATGCAGAGGAACAAGTACAACATTCTGGAATGGCCATCTCAGTCCCCAGACTTGAATATGATTGAAAATCTGTGGTGTGATTTTAAGCAGGCTGCCCATGCTAGGAAACCAATAAACCTGAGATGGTTTTTAAAGAAGAATGGTACAAAATACCTTCAACCAGAATCAAGACTCTCATTGGAAGTATACTGAATGAACCTTGAGAATACTGAATGGAAACTGGAATACATTGAATAAACCTTGAGAATTTAGAACTAAATTTCAACCCACTCCTGCCATCTGATGTTTGCAGTCGGTAACGCTCAGCCAGCTCAGGTGAATGGCATGCAGCAAAATAAGTGATTCAGCAAAAAACTTTGTGGCAACAATTTTAAGTAATGAGGAAATAATTAACACCTTAGCAAATGCATGGGCTGCCCAAAGTAACAGAGGTAACCAAAAGGAATGTCATTCTAATGATGAAGTTTGCTCTTTGTTTCATCATGCAACACCTGTTGGCCATAGTATTAGCCATGTGTGTCTGGTGTTGTGCCGAATTCAGCACCCCTGCCGTGAAAACCAACCCCTTTGCAGGAACGCGCATTTGCAGCACGTCACCTTAAACTCACATTAAACTGCACAGATACACAGTTTGCACTGACAAAAACTCACATTTAACTGCACACATACACAGTTTGCACCGTCAAAAATGTACACAAATCAATATGATTTTTATTACGTACTCTCCAGATACGTGGAAGTGAAGAGAATATTGTTGTGTGGGCTGCTGAAGAGGAGGTACTGCTGGCCCACCACCAGAGGGCGTCCTGCCTGAAGTGCGGGCTTCAGGCACGAGAGGGCGCTGCCACCTTACAGAAACCACCGGAAGTGACAGCTGTCACTCATTGTCTCCTGACAGCTGTCACCCATCTCTATCTCATCAGTCACTCCATAAAGCCGGACGACATCTCCACCCCACTGCCGTGATATCGACTACCCTGTAGGTAATACTCTCAGCCGTGTTTGGTGCCCAACGCACGTGATTCTCTTCTGAACTGTTTGCAGGTGTCCTGATTCTCTCTACTTGAAGCTGGAGGCTGGGTTCGCAGATGATGGAGGAGTGACGCCTTTCGCTCCTCACTCCTTACTCCGATAAGTAGTGACTCAGACTCTGCATAACTGTGTTCTTGTTTTGGAGGTGGAGGTGTTTTTCCCACCAGAAAAAAAGGAGAGACTCGTATTGCTGACTGTTTAGTGGGTGTGTTTTTTCACACTCACCCTTAACTGTTTTTCTGCCTCCTGCCAGCAGTACCAGATCTGACAGCTGGAGACGGTGGCCACCTGGGGACTCAGGACTTGGCGACTCCGGCGTACTTCAGATCCGTTGGCAGTGGAAATCGTGTGGGACCCGACTCTTCTCTGGACAGACGTCTTCTATCCTCGAGCCTGCCCACACGTCACCTCTGTATATTGACTGATATCAAATTCTGTGATTGTCTGTATTTCGTTGTGCACATTCACAACATTAAATTGTTACCTTTAGGCTCATCTACTGACCGTTCATTTACGCCCCCTGTTGTGGGTCCGTGTCACTACACTTTCCCAAGAGGATATCTCGGCCAACGTCATGGATTCCGAGGGGCGTCAACCAGCTACTAAACAATCAATGGAAGAGCCGAGTGCACAGGCACCAGCAGGAGGCGTGTTAGGTGAGTTGCAGCACATCTTAACCGCCTTCACTACTCGGATGGACTTAGTGACCGAGCAGAGCAATATACTCAATCGCACGATGGAGGCTCTCACCGCGGAGGTGGAAGCGTGCGTACAGGGTGCGGCTGCAGCTCCTCCTCCTGCTGTCCTGGTGCCAAATATAGACATTCCACTGGTCGTCCAACGAACCCCCCCACTGTCCCCTGCAGCATACATAAGTCCCCCGGAACCGTACAGAGGTTGTGTAGAGACGTGCGCAGACTTTTTAATGCAGTGTTCGCTCGTCTTTGCACAGCGTCCCATCATGTACGCGTCGGATTCAAGCCGGGTGGCTTATGTGATTAATTTGCTTCGAGGTGAGGCACGCGCCTGGGCTACGGCGCTTTGGGAGCAGAATTCACGGCTCCTAACGGTATATACTGAGTTTGTGAGGGAGTTCAGACTGGTGTTTGATCACCCACATAGAGGAGAGATCGCTTCAACGGTGCTGCTGTCTATGAGACAGGGGCGTCAGAGTGCAGCCGAGTATGCAGTCGACTTCCGCATCGCGGCTGCGAGGGCCGGCTGGAATGCTGTTATGCTCCGCGCTGCCTTTGTAAACGGACTGTCTCTGGTCCTAAAGGAGCATTTGGTGGCCAAGGATGAGCCACGGGATTTAGACGGGCTTATTGACCTGATTATACGGTTAGACAATCGGTTAGAAGAACGCCGTCGGGAGTGAGATGAAGGACGTGCGCGGGCACGCGCCGTCCCTCTCCCTTCCGGATCCAAAAAGGTTCCGCCCTCCCCACGCTCCACAGCCGCAGCGCTCCGTGTGGCAACAGCTCCTCCTGCTGACGTTGCTAGGGAAACGAGCAGGGCCAAAATGAGATCAGATGACAGAAAGAGGAGGCTGGCCCGCGGGGAGTGTTTTCTCTGCAGCTCAAAAGAGCACATACAGAAAAACTGCCTCAAACGGCCAAAACGGAAACACCAACGCCCGCCCTTAGAAACTGGGCTAAGGGTGGGCCAAGAAATTCACTTGGGACACACATGCATTTCTGCACGTCTCCCAGTTACGATCCTGAGTGGGGATCTAACCCTTCAAGCCCCAGCACTGGTGGACACGGGGTCAGAAGGGAATCTGCTGGACAGCAGATGGGCAAGGGAAGTAGGGCTCCCTCTAGTGGCGCTCCCTTCACCATTGAAGGTGCGGGCACTAGATGGCACCCTTCTCCCTTTAATCACACACAAGACACTACCTGTAACTCTGGTAGTGTCTGGGAATCATCGGGAGGAGATTGAGTTTTATTTGACTCCTTCTACCTCCCGCGTAATTTTGGGCTTCCCGTGTATGATTAAACACAACCCCCGGATTGATTGGCCGTCTGGAGTTGTGGCTCAGTGGAGCGAAACCTGCCACCGGGAGTGTTTAGGATCCTCGGTTCCCCCCGGTTTGACTGCTAACGAGGAGGTTAACGTCCCCCCCAATCTGACGGCAGTGCCTGAGGAGTACCACGATCTTGCTGATGTCTTCAGCAAAGATCTGGCACTCTCTCTCCCCCCGCACTGGCCTTACGATTGCACCATTGATTTGATCCTGGGCACTGAGTACCCATCCAGCAGGATGTACAAACTCTCACGTCCAGAGCGCGAATCAATGGAGACCTACATCCGGGACTCGTTAGCTGCCGGGCTGATCCGGAACTCCACCTCCCCGATGGGTGCTGGTTTCTTTTTTGTGGGCAAAAAAGACGGCGGACTCCGTCCATGCATTGACTACAGGGGGCTGAATGAGATTACGGTTTGCAACCGATACCCTCTGCCCCTCTTAGATTCAGTGTTCACACCCCTGCATGGAGCCCAAATATTCACCAAACTCGATCTTAGGAATGCGTATCACCTGGTTCGGATCCGGAAGGGAGGCGAGTGGAAGACGGCATTTAACACCCTGTTAGGTCATTTTGAGTACCTGGTCATGCCATTCGGCCTCACAATGCCCCCGCGACGTTTCAGGCTTTGGTAAATGACGTCTTGCGGGATTTCCTGCACCGATTCGTCTTCGTATATCTAGACGATGTACTCATCTTTTCCCCGGATCCTGAGACTCATGTCCAGCATGTACGTCAGGTCCTGCAGCGGTTGTTGGAGAGCCGGCTGTTTGTGAAGGCCGAGAAGTGCGGTGGAACTCGCACTTCCTGGGGTTTATCATCTCCTCCAACTCCGTTGCCCCTGATCCGGCTAAGGTTGCGGCGGTGAGAGATTGGCCCCAACCCACAAGCCGTAGGAAGCTGCAAAAGTTCCTCGGCTTTGCAAATTTCTGCAGGAGGTTCATTAAGGGCTATAGTCAGGTAGTTAGCCCCCTGACAGCCCTGACCTCCTCTAAAGTCCCCTTCACCTGGTCGGATCGGTGCGAGGCCGCGTTTAGGGAGTTGAAACATCGGTTTTCAACTGCACCAGTTCTGGTGCAGCCCGATCCTAGCCGCCAGTTTGTGGTTGAAGTGGATGCCTCTGACTCAGGGATAGGAGCCGTGCTGTCCCAGAGCGGGGAGTCCGACAAGGTTCTCCATCCATGCGCCTATTTTTCACGCAGGTTGACCCCGGCTGAATGGAACTATGACGTGGGCAATCGGGAACTCCTAGCGGTGAAAGAGGCTCTTGAGGAGTGGAGGCACCTGTTGGAGGGAGCTGCGGTGCCATTCACGGTTTTCACGGACCACTGGAACCTGGAGTATATCAGGACCACCAAGCGGTTGAACCCCAGGCAAACCCGCTGGTCATTGTTCTTCGGGCGTGTTGACTTCTGGATCACCTACCACCCCAGGACCAAGAATCAAAGATCGGATGCCTTGTCCTGGGTTCACGAAGACGAAGTCAAAACAGAGTTGTCAGATCCGCCGGAATCCATCATCCCTACTATCGTAGCCACCCTCACCTGGGACGTGGAGAAAACTATCCGGGAGGCCCTGGCACGGAACCCAGACCCAGGATAGGACCAAAGAACCGCCTGTACGTCCCACCAGAAGCCAGAGCTGCAGTCCTGGACTTCTGTCACAGTTCCAAGGGGGGAGTCCTGTTGTGTGGGCCACTGAAGAGGAGGTACTGCTGGCCCACCACCAGAGGGAGCCCTGCCTGAAGTGCAGGCTTCAGGCACGAGAGGGCACTGCCGCCTCACAGAAACCACCGGAAGTGACAGCTGTCACTCATTGTCTCCTGACAGCTGTCACCCATCTCTATCTCATCAGTCACTCCATAAAGCCGGATGACATCTCCACCCCGCTGCCGAGATATCGACTACCCTGTAGGTAATACTCTCAGCCGTGTTTGGTGCCCAACGCACGTGATTCTCTTCTGAACTGTTTGCAGGCGTCCTGATTCTCGCTACTTGAAGCTGGAGGCTGGGTTCACGGATGGTGGAGGAGTGACGCCTTTCACTCCGAACTCCGAACTCCGATAAGTAGTGACTCAGACTCTGCATAACTGTGTTCTTGTTTCGGAGGTGGAGGTGTTTTTCCCACCAGAAAAAAAGGAGAGACTCGTATTGCTGACTGTTTACTGGGTGTGTTTTCTCACACTCACCCTTAACTGTTTTTCTGCCTCCTGCCAGCAGTACCAGATCTGACAGCTGGAGACGGTGGCCACCTGGGGACTCAGGACTTGACGACTCCGGCGTACTTCAGATCCATTGGCAGTGGAAATCGTGTGGGACCCGACTCTTCTCTGGACAGACGTCTTCTATCCTCGAGCCTGCCCACACGTCACCTCTGTATATTGACTGATATATAATTCTGTGATTGTCTGTATTTCGTTGTGCACATTCACAACATTAAATTGTTACCTTTTGTCTCATCTATTGACCATTCATTTATGCCCCCTGTTGTGGGTCCATGTCACTACACTTTCCCAACAAATATGTTCATATTTATGAGCACTTGGCTGATTTTGTTCAGTAGGAACAAAGCGTCTGCTAGTTTCATATTTATTTTATGAGGTTTCATCACATATGATGGTGTTTGCTTTAGTATTTATTTGTTAAAGTGATTTTAATTTTATTCATTGATGTTAATGAATGAATGAATATGTAGCTTGATTCACTGTATTCAGGTTTCCAGTCAATATTCTGAAGTTTCATTCAATAAATTCAAGTTTCATTCAATATATTCAAGTTTCCAATCAATATATATTTAGTTCCATTCAATATATTCATGTTTCATTCAATATAATCAAGTTTTCATTCAATATATATATTTATTTCCATTCAATATATTCAAGTTTTCATTCAATATATATTTAGTTACATTCAATATATTCAAGTTTCCATTCACCATTCTCAAATTTCATTGAATACTTTCAAGTTTCCCATCAATATATATTTAGTTCCATTCAATGTTCTCACGTTTATTCAAAATATTCAAGTTTTCATTCAATATATATTTAGTTTTATATAACAGCTGAGTGGATCCTTGTCATTTGATTGGTGCTTTGTATGTCACATGACATGGATTAACTCATCCCATTTGTGTTGCATTGCATGTTTTCCCCGTGTTTGCGTGGGTTTCCTCCGGGTGCTCCGGTTTCCTACCACATGCAAAGACATGCGGGTTAGGTGGATTGGAATCTTTAAATTATCCATACAGTAGTCTTCAGAATAAGAGTAGTGCTATGTGAATAAAAAGATTAATCCAGGTTTTGAGTATATTTCTTACTGTTACATGGGAAACAAGGTACCAGTAGATTCAGTAGATTCTCACAAATCCAACACAACCAAGCATTCATGATATGCACACTCTTAAGGCTATGAAATTGGGCTATTAGTAAAAAAGTAGGAAAGGGGGTGTTCACAATAATAGTAGTGTGGCATTCAATCTGTGAGTTTGTCAATTTTGTGGAACAAACAGGTGTGAATCAGGTGTCCCCTATTTAAGGATGAAGCCAGCACCTGTTGAACATGCTTTTCTCTTTGAAAGCCTGAGGAAAATGGGACGTTCAAGACATTGTTCAGAAGAACAGCGTAGTTTGATTAAAAAGTTGATTGGAGAGGGGAAAACTTATACAAAGGTACAAAAAATTATAGGCTGTTCATCTACAATGATCTCCAATGCTTTAAAATGGACAAAAAAAAAAAAACAGAGACGCATCGAAGAAAATGGAAAACAAGCATCAAAATGGATAGAAGAATAACCAGAATGGCAAAGGCTCACCCACTGATCAGCTCCAGGATGATCAAAGACAGTCTGGAGTACCTGTAAGTGCTGTGACAGTTAAAAGATGCCTGTGTGAAGCTCATTTATTTGCAAGAATCCCCCGCAAAGTCCCTTTGTTAAATAAAAGATGTGTGCAGAAGAGGTTACAATTTGTCAAAGAACACATCAACTGGCCTAAAGAGAAATGGAGGAATATTTTGTGGACTGATGAGAGTAAAATTGTTCTTTTTGGGTCCAAGGGCCGCAGACAGTTTGTGAGACAATCCCCAAATTCTGAATTCAAGCCACAGTTCACAGTGAAGACAGTGAAGCATGGTGGTGCAAGTATCATGATATGGGCATGTTTCTCCTACTATTGGTGTTGGGCCTATATATCGCATACCAGGTATCATGGATCAGTTTGGATATGTCAAAATACTTGAAGAGGTCATGTTGCCTTATGCTGAAGAGGACATGCCCCTGAAATGGCTGTTTCAACAAGACAATAACCCCAAGCACACTAGTAAAAAAGCAAAATCTTGGTTCCAAACCAACAAAATGAATGCCTCGCAGATGTGAGGAAATCATGAAAAACTGTGGTTATACAACTAAATACTAGTTTAGTGATTCACAGGATTGCTAAAAAAGCAGTTTGAACATAATAGTTTTGAGTTTGTAGCATCAACAGCAGATGCTACTATTATTGTGAACACCCCCTTTTCTACTTTTTTCTACTAATAGCCCAATTTCATAGCCTTAAGAGTGTGCATATCATGAATGCTTGGTCTTGTTGGATTTGTGAGAATCTACTGAATCTACTGGTACCTTGTTTCCCATGTAACAATAAGAAACATACTCAAAACCTGGATTAATCTTTTTAGTCACATAGCACTACTATTATTCTGAACACTACTGTAGGTGTGCGAGTGTGTGTGAATGTGTTTGTTTGTCTGTATGTGGCCCTGTGACAGACTGACGTCCTGTCCTGGGTGTACCCCACCTCACGCTCTATGACTGCTGGGATAGGCTCCAGCTCCCCGTGACCCTTAATTGGACTAAGCGGTTGAAGATGAGTGTGTGTGAGTGTGCATTTAGAGTGCAGCTTGGGTCCATTTAGAGTGCAAATTTGGTTCCATACGTTTGGTACCATTGCACTCTGCATGCACACACACACACACAGACATGCACGCGTGCACGTCCTCATGCACACATGCACACATGGTAATGCACACACTTGTGCACGCACATGTGATCTTGCACATGCACGCACATGCACACGTGATCTTGCACGCGCCCACACATGCTCACACACACGCGCCCACACATGCGCGTGTGTGCGCACACACAATATGCGCGCACATGCACACACAAGACAAATCCACTGTGCTGTCTGGAGGCTGTTAGCAGGAAGAAAGAAAGAAAAGCTGGCTACATTGTGATTTCCGGATTTTTTTTTTTTTTTTTAGATTATGTCTCTCACAGCGGACATGCACTTAAGATGAAAATTTCAGACCCCTGCATGATTTCTAAGTGGGAGAACTTGCAAAATTGCAGGGTGTTCAAATACTTATTTTCCTCACTGTATATATATATATATATATATATATATATATATATATATATATATATATATATATATATATATATATATATATATATATATATATATATATATATATATACGAGGGCTGTCAATAAAGTAACGGTCCTTTCTATTTTTTTCAAAAACTATATGGATTTCATTCATATGTTTTACGTCAGACATGCTTGAACCCTCGTGCGCATGCGTGAGTTTTTCCACGCCTGTCGGTGACGTCATTCGCCTGTGAGCACTCCTTGTGGGAGGAGTCGTCACAGCCCCTCGTCAGAATTCCTTTGTCTGAGAAGTTGCTGAGAGACTGGCGCGTGTTTGATCAAAATTTTTTTCTAAACCTGTGAGACACACGAAGTGGACACGGTTCGAAAAATTAAGCTGGTTTTCAGTGAAATTTTAACGGCTGATGAGAGATTTTGAGGTGAGACTGTCGCTTTAAGGACTTTTCACGGTGCGAGACGTCGTGCAGCGCTCTCAGCAGCGTCGTCAGCCTGTTCAAGCTGAAACCTCCACATTTCAGGCTTTATTGATCCAGGACGCGTGAGAGAACAGAGAAGTTTCAGAAGAAGTCGGTTTCAGCATTTTATCCGGATATTCCACTGTTAAAGGAGATTTTTTTAATGAAAGACGTGCGGATGGGTCCGCGCGTCGGCTCGCAGCCGCCGCGACGCTCCGCCACAGGAAACACACCTCTGTTGAAAGCCTTAAGGACAAGTTGGAACATGTCCTGCCTGTTAAACAATTTCTCATATACTCACTCCACTGAAAGCCATCAAAAGCCGCCTGGATTTTACAAATGGTTATCAACACGGAGGTGTTTTTCCTGTGCCGCCGCACCGCGTCGGCTGCGTCCCGACGCGCGGATCCGTCCGCACGTCTTTCATTAAAAAAATCTCCTTTAACAGTGGAATATCCGGATAAAATGCTGAAACCAACTTCTTCTGAAACTTCTCTGTTCTCTCACGACGTCCTGGATCAGTAGAGCCTGAAATGTGGAGGTTTTCAGCTTGAACAGGCTGATGACGCCGCCTGAGAGCGCTGAGCGACGTCTCGCACCGTGGGAAGTCCTTAAAGCGACAGAATGACCTCAAAATCTCTCATCAGCCGTTAAAATTTTCACTGAAAACCAGCTTAATTTTTTGAACCGTGTCCACTTCGATGTGTCTCACAGGTTTAGAAAACATTTTGATCAAACAACGCGCCAGTCTCTCAGCAACTTCTCAGACAAAGGAATTCCGACGAGGGGCTGGACGACTCCTCCCACAAGGAGTGCTCACAGGCGAATGACGTCACCGACAGGTGTGGAAAAACTCACGCATGCGCACGAGGGTTCAAGCATGTCTGACGTAAAAACATATGAATGAAATCCATATAGTTTTTGAAAAAAATAAAAAGGACCGTTACTTTATTGACAGCCCTCGTATATATATATATATATATATATATATATATATATATATTTATATATATATATATATCACAAATTATGTAGACAACAGAAAACTTGCTCTGGGTGTATTCATTGATTTAAGTAAATCTTTTGACACCATTGATCATAATATATTGTTCGACAAAATGAAAACGCACGCCCCTACCTAGGATATTTCTCTCCAATGTCCGCTCACTCGGTAACAAGATGGATGAGCTGGCACTGCTGATGAAGAAGAATAGAGATTTCTCCTCATCTTGTGTACTGTGCTTCACAGAGACGTGGTTAAATGCACAGACACCGGACTGTGCGCTCCAACTAGAGGGATTCCAGCTCCTCCGTGCAGACAGAGACAGAGCACTCTCCGGTGGAAAAACAAGAGGTGGAGGACTCTGCTTCTATATCAACAATGCCTGGTGCTCTGATGTGACTGTGATCTCCCAACACTGCTCTCCCTCTCTGGAATATCTCCTCATAAACTGCAGACCGTTCTACTCTCCACGTCAGTTTAACTCCTTCATACTTTGCTCCATGTATATTCCACCGAGCGCAGACGTGCATGAGGCCGAGCGCGCGCTCGCGGATCAGATTATGAGCGTGGAAAGAGACTTTCCGGACTCCCTTGTTATAATTCTCGGTGATTTTAACAAAGGGAATCTCAGTCAGGAATTACCAATATACAAACAGTTTGTTAAATGCCCGACCAGAGAAGGGAGCACGTTAGATCATTGTTACATGACAGTGAATGGCACCTACCGCGTGGTGGCCCGTGCAGCTTTGGGACTCCCAGACCACGTGATGGTCCACTTGATCCCCGCATACAGACAGAGACTAAAACTGTGCCCTCTCGGTTCAAGAGGAGGATGTGAGAAGACATTTCATAAGGCTGAATCCACGTAAGGCCCCGGGCCCAGACTGTGTCTCTCCTGCCACCCTGAGACACTGCGCTGATGAGCTGGCCCCAGTCTTCACAGGGATCTTCAACACCTCCTTGGAGTCATGCCATGTTCCAGTCTGTTTCAAGTCCTCCATCATAGTTCCAGTCCCCAAGAAACCACGCGTCAATGAACTTAATGACTACAGGCCTGTGGCTCTCACGTCTGTAGTCATGAAGACCTTTGAACGCCTGGTTTTATCCCACCTGAAGTCCATCACCGACCCCCTCCTGGACCCCCTGCAGTTTGCCTACAGAGCCAACAGGTCTGTAGATGATGCCATAAACCTGGCCCTGCACTCTATCCTGCAGCACCTGGACTCCCCAGGAACCTACGCTAGGATCCTGTTTGTGGACTTCAGGTCTGCATTCAACACCATCCTTCCGGCTTTGCTCCAGGACAAGCTTTCTCTGCTCCACATGCCCGACTCCACCTGCAGGTGGATCACAGACTTCCTGACGGACCAGAGACAGCATGTGAGGCTGGAAAAGAATGTCTCGAACACTCAGGCTCTCAGCACAGGATCTCCACAGGGCTGTGTCCTTTCCCCTCTGCTCTTCTCCCTGTACACTAACTGCTGCACCTCCAGCCACGACTCCATAAAGCTCATCAAGTTTGCGGACGACACCACCCTCATCGGACTCATTTCGGATGGGGATGACTCGGCCTACAGGAGGGAGGTGGACCGGCTGGTGACCTGGTGCAGCAGCAACAACTTGGAGCTCAATGCCCAGAAAACAGTAGAGATGATCGTGGACTTCAGGAAAGCCACGGCCCCCCTGCCCTCCCTCGCCCTCACCAACAGCCCCATCACCACTGTGGACTGTCACCACTTCCTCGGCACCACCATCACCCAGGACCTCAAGTTGGAGTCAACCATCAGCTCCCTCATCAAGAAGGCCCAGCAGAGGATGTACTTCCTGCAGCAGCTGAAGAAGGCCAAGCTGCCTGCCCAGCTGATGGTGCAGTTCTACACGGCCATCATCAAGTCCATCCTCTGCTCCTCCATCATGGTGTGGTACACCGGGGCCACAGCCAGGGACAGACACAGACTGCAGTGCATTGTGGCCTCTGCTGAGAAGGTGATCGGCTGTAGCCTTCCATCTCTCCATGACCTGCACGTCTCCAGGACTCTGGGCTGAGCAGGTCGGATCACAGCTGACCCTTCTCACCCTGCACACAGTTTATTCGAACCACTCCCCTCGGCAGGAGGCTACGGTCCATCCGGACCAGAACCTCCCGCCATAAGAACAGTTTCTTCCCCTCTGCCGTTAAACTCATGAACACTTCATAACTCAGTCACCTTAACCTTAACTCTGTCACTTTATCATTTTATCACGGGTCACTTTAGACAATGTACTCTGGTTTTTAATTGCTCTCCTCCCACTGCACTGTTGTTCTGTTTGTGTCGTTGTACATAGCCTTTCATATTTCATATTTCTATTTCATATTTATCTTATTTTAGCACATATTTTATCTTAGCATTTTATATTGCTCTCTGTTTAATGTTGCACCATTATACCAAAGCAAATTCTGTGAATCCTTTTCATTGGCAATGGCAATAAACTTCTTCTGAGTTCTGAGTTTGCAGATAATACAAATATGGTTTGTTCTGGGGAGAGTTTGCAACAGATTTTTGGAGCTGATCATGACAGATAAAAAATAAATTTATGGTTTGACAAAAACAAATTATCATGGAATTTAGAGAAAACAAAGACGTTGTTTGGAAGAAATTCCATGAATGTTCAAGTAGACTTGATTATAAACAATACACACAGAGAGTATTGTAAAATGAATTTCTTGGAGTGATTATAGACAGCAAAATCAGCTGGAAACCTCTTGTAAGACATGTCAGATCAAAACTGGCAAACTGCACTGCAATTCTGAGAAAGACAAAATATATATTGGACTATAAAGCCTTACACATGTTGTGTGTTGGGGGGTTTGGCTGGACTTTTGGGTGTTCTTTTCTTTTCTTTGCTCTCCAGGTGGTATGCAAACTGATTTATTGTCTGTGCAGAAGGTGCTGGCAGAAGAGTCCTTCACCCTCATCAACATGATGTGCAGCACCTGTGGATGGTGCTCACGTGCAACCTTAAAGACTTTCAGCTGAAGCAGATAATGAGATGGCGTTCTGCATTTAAGCTATGTGTGATTCAAGCAGAATTGCCGGGAACTCGACCTTGTGATGTTCGTTTGTGAGACGCTGAGGACCGCGCCTGGGTTTGACACATCGTGCCTGTGAAGGAGGATGGGTGAGGGACACATGCTGTCAGCACACATCAGAGGTGATTAATTGTCTGAATAAGTGTTAACAGTAATTTGGTATTTTGTTACGCAGTATATGTGAATATTGATAAGAGTTGTGCAGTTTGCTTCTCACTGCCGTGGCGTGCGGACTGATGATCCTCCACCTGTTGTGAGAAGCTGCTCATTTACATAAAGCTTAAATTCAGACCTGAATGTGTTGCTGATAGTGTGTGCCTTTGAAGGATATTGGTTGTAGCTGCAGTACAGCTATCTGCAGCAGTGCGGCTCACTCGGTTGGGTCCATACTTTCCATAATCTGGGAATCATGACATGGTTGCGATGGGCGGCCTTTTATACCCTGGTGGGGATGTTCCGGCTGCCATTTGTGGTTCACTCAGGACACTGATGTCACAATTTGTTTCTTCCTGTTAAAAGGGAGTTTTTCCTTCCCACTGTCGCCAAGTGCTTGCTCACAGGGGGTCGTTTTGACCATTGGGGTTTTTACGTAATTACTGTATGGCCTTGCCTTACAATATAAAGCGCCTTGGGGCAACTGTTTGTTGTGATTTGGCGCTATATAAATAAAATTGATTGATTGATTGATTGACAATCCAGGTACACTCCTGTTATTTGGGTTGAATTCCCTATGGGTTGCTACAAGTTCAACACACACTCGGCACATATTACGGGGGCATCCTGTCACCTTTGAAGTCTATTCGTACAACATTCGTGACGCCTTCCGTGTGGCCCTCGGGTAGTATTCAGACAACATTCGGCCTTCTCTCATATGGCATTCAGGATGCATTCTGAATATTCCTGCTGCATTCTGCCAGCATTGGGGGATTTGTGCTGTGTTCCAGGTGTATTTGACTTGGATTCGTGTGCTGCTGTGCACCGAAGGTGTGCAATTCATTCAAGGCGGCTTTGGCACACATTCTGGGTATTCGTCCGGCATTCGTACACAGCTGTCAGAATGTCTGTCCCTCCTGACTGTCTCTCGAACTTTGTCTTTTTTTCCCCATTCGGCCTAATTAGGCTTCATTCATGCTAATTCTTGCTAAGTGTGACAGGGCCTTTAACAACTACATAAGTTGGCTTTTCTGCCTGAAAAGAGCCACAGCAGATGCTAATTATCACATGCCTTTACAAGACACTGAAGTACTAATGTCAAGTGCCAGATCGTGAGATGTCTTCTGCCTCAGATGTCTTTGACTCAGACATGTTTGCCAGTGACCCTGTCCTTCCCTGTGGGTGCTGCATGCTCTGTGTCACAGCTCTTCGTCCTTCCTGATGAGACAACTCCTGCAGGGGCTCTGGTCATTACTTTTTGTGTTCCCAGTGTTCGAGTGATTGTTCATTTTCTCAGTGACTCTTAATTATGTTCTGTCTTTTCTCAATTGATCTAGTAAATATATTACTTCTGTCTTCCCAGTGTTAGAGGGATACCTCATTTCCTCAGCAACTCTTTTCCATATTAAGCTCTTTTCATAAATGCTCTAATGACCGAGCCAGTCTTCATTGTCAAACCTCTTAGTTATGTAGCAAGTTATATTCTAAAGATTTCTGGCACTCACCTTCCTTTGTTTACTCAGTTTTCATTTGAGTGTCTGTGTGTGTGGCGTGGGTGGGTGTAGGCTTCGTGGTTTTATTTTCATAGTTTACCTGAAAAAGCTGTTTACTCTGCCTTGTTTGGTGTCATTTTTTTCAGCACAACCTCACCTGTGTGACTATACAGTTTTTCTTTCATTCTGACATACTGTATTAACACAATGAACCTAAATTCACACAAAAACAAAATCCAAACAAGAAAAAAGTTTGTTTTTGACTGTGAAAACCATTTTTTATAACTTATAATGCAAATATAAATTGTACATTTCAAAAACATATGTACAAATATAGCAACCAACAAAGTTACATACAACGTTTTACATTAAAATGCAAGAAAATGCTTCAGGCATCTTTGTACAACTATATTCAAAACAAATTATTTGTGCAAATTATTTAACAAATTATTTGTGCCACTCAAAAACAATTCCTGTCCAACACAAGAAAGAGTGAACACAGTCTTGACCCACAAGTGTCACTCCTCCTGTCCACCTGAAGTGATATGGAGGAAGATTTTCTTTCACCAAAATATCAGGTCTAGGCTTGCATCTCAAATGTACCTTCTGGCAAATTGTAGCTGAACTTTCAGGTCTTTTTCTTAAGAAAATCATCCTCTATACCACTTCATCATGAAGCTGTGCAACTGGGGATACAATATGCAAAACATGTATTATGCACAATTTCTCCAATCACAGCCACAGAAGCCTAGAACCTCTGGGTTGTCTGAGTGTCTCGGTGGCTTTCCTCACTGTTCTTCTTGCACAGTCACTCATTTTTTTGAGAACTGTCTACTCCACCGAGATGTACCAAAGAGTGCCATAATGTTTGTATTTCTTCTTAACTGATGTACATAAGTCCAAGACATATTCAGTGACTTGGAAATGTTCATGTATCCATCCCCTGACTTGTCTGAAGGAAACTGGCAATAAAGCTGATTATTTACAGGTATTATACTAAAGGGGCCCATTACTTATGCAACCCATCATCTTGGCTTTTATCTTTTCAATTCATTTATATCAAGTTATAGAGATTTGCTTGGAGTTTAAGCAAGATAATTTTAGATTTTTTTATATTGAGAAGCCTGATTTACTTTATGCATTTGAAATGGCATAAATAAATTAAAATGTGTGAAATGCCAAGAGGCCAAATATTTTTGTAAGGCACTGCACTTCCTTGTTCATGTCTCTGTGCCTTTTCCCCACTTTACTTGTGTTTAAACCTCTGTTTATCTCTCTTTAATGGTCTTTTTGGTTTTGGTTTTGCTCACCACCCCGACTCCCTATTTTATAATTTTATGGTTTCTTGTTACTCTGGATTTGTTTGCATTCCATATCTCTTTGCAACCACATGAGGTGGTTTGTCTGGTCATAATGGCCCCCAGCTGATGCTGATTATCACACTCCTTTATAAAACACTGACGTACTAATGTCAGGTGCCAGATCATGAGACGTCTTCTAGGTCAGATGTCTTTGATTCAGACATGTTTGCCAGTGACACTGTCCTTCCTCGCGGGTGCAGCATGCTCTGTGTCATAGCTCTTCATTGCTCTTGGCATGACATATTTTGTGACCGTGCTGGTCATTAAGTGATCTTGTGAATATATTACATCTATTTTCCCAGTGTTAGAGTGATTGCTCTTTTCATCAACACCACTTTAATATTTACTATTACTGCTGTTTTATCAAGTGATCTAGTGAATATTTATATCCCACATGATGAATACTGTAATGCAGTGAGTTGATTCTTATGCTGAGTATTGCTGATGTTCCTACTATAGTAATTCTCTGTGCGCAGAGATTCGGGTTTGGTCTATATCACAAATGTTGACATAATCTCACACCCAGGAATGAATGCCTTTGTTTTCTGAAGTCTCCGTAGCTGTTTGTTGTGAATGCTGTATATTTTGAAACCTGTCATGGAAGTGCACAAAGTAATCCTGGTGGATCAGTCGATGGTCATTAACAGCCTAAATCTTCATTGTTATGATTTCGATATGACATGTCCTTTAAGAATGCCACGTTGAATCTAAAAATCTGAGGACCGCCCAAACCTTTAATCACAATGTTGATTGATACACGAGACAAAGATGAAGCATTTCCATATTAGTGCAGTGGATAACTGAAAATATCCTTCAAATAGTGATGCAAGCACCAAATTTGGCTCAAATACACCTTAGACATTGTCCTTTTGAAAAGGCAGGGTGTCCACTTGAATTTTCAATACACAGCCAGTTTAGGGGTCAATTGAAGAATTACACAGGGGCCAAAATTAAAAGATGCTCCAATCATATTGAAAACTATACCACATTATTTGTCTGATCACAAAGATTCCAAAAAGGTAGAGTTTGGACAATCCGTGAATAAATATTTTGAAGTTAATGGGTAAAAAGCAGCAAGAATAGTGACAAAGGTCAATTTTAGTTTGTACAGGGGTCAAAAGTTAAAGTTGTTCTAATTTTGGGGAAAAAAAGTAATGCAAATTATTGGTTACAACTGCCACAGAGCCCTGCCACCTTTGTTCTCCAGTTATGGGAGTCATGTTGTTTTATGTTCACATTCTTTTTTTTTTGTTTCCAATTTTGTCTATTCCCATGTTCAAGGGTGAAATGTTTCAGGTTGCAATGGGCCATCAACAGCAGTAACAAACATAATAAATGCACTATCAAGAATACAAGGTAATACCACTTAATGTAAATGAGTTACATAACTCTGTAACAAGTAATTTATGAAAAGGGAAAACATACATGCAAGAGACGTATTTGTCTCATTGAAAACATGAAAAACAGAAACTGGGGCTCATGAACACCTTTTATTCTTCACATACAAATCAGGGTGGAAGAGGGGAAGACCATACTATTAAATAATAAAGTTCAGTTTCAATTAACCTTCAAACTTAGAGATAAGGATGGTCTTTATATCTTAATCAATGGCCAGTTGGACTGTAAAGAAGGTACTGTCTGGAATGTTTATATCCCACCAGATGAGGATAAGTCATTTATTCTTTTTTTTTAATTTTATTTAGTAATACAGCAATTATTGGGAACAGCAATTTGTGTGTGTGTGGGGGGGGGCGGCATACACAACTACAGCCCAAACCAAAATGCTTAAGGAAACAGGTATGACTGATATATGGAGAGCTCTACTCCCCCCCCAAACAGAATATTCCAGATTGGATTATTTTATCCCCTTAACAGAAAGGCACAGGATAACTGATTGTAAGATAGGCATCAGAGATATGTCTGATCACTCCGAAGTATCACTCATGCTGCATTTAGATAACAAAACAAACAAACAAAAAAGATACATTATGGAGACTGAACACAAGTATATTAAATGCCAAATGGGCAGCACGGTGGCTTAATGGTTAGCACTGTTGCCTCACAGCAACAAGGTCATGGGATCAATTCGCACCTATGGCCGTTCTGTGTGGAGTTTGCATGGTCTCCCTGGGTGCTCCGGGTTTCCTCCCACATCTAAAGACATGCAGGTTAGGTAGATTGGAAACACTATAATTGTCCAGGTCTCCCTTGTAAAAGAGATCTCAATCACAACAGAACTATCCTGGTTAAATAAAGTTTAAATTAAAATTAAACAGTCATAAACAATGTAAAGAGTTGATAAGGAAAAGAAATTGAAGGAATATTTGCAAATTAATGATAACAGAGTAGTATCACCAAACATTTTTTGGAATGCTTGGAAGGCAGTACTTAAACCTATAGCTTTCACTGCCTATGGGAAAAAGGAAAAACAAAAAAGATGGTTGGACTTACAGTTAAAGATGAGGACCTTACAAACTCAACACTCAATTCAGAAAAAGCCACAAACACTGACTGAATTAAAGTGTATCCAAAAAGATAGAGATAGGGCGAGAAGCTCAGTCATCCATGGGGAGCTCGGAGTAGAGCCTCTGCTCCTTCGCAGTGAAAGGAGTCAGCTGAGGTGGTTCGGGTGCCTCACTAAGGAGATGTTTCAGGCACGTCCATCTGAGAGGATACCCCGGGAAAGACCCAGGACTAGGTGGAAAGATTATATCTCCACACTGGCCTGGGAACACTTTGGGATCCCCCAGTTGGAGGTAGTCAATGTGGCCTGGGAAAGGGAAGTCTGGGGACCCCTGCTGGAGATGTTGCCCCGTGACCCGGTCCCGGATAAGCAGTAGAAGATGAGAGACGATGAGTGTTTCCAAAATGAAATAAATGAGATATGTCATGTGTAAACTGAAAAAAGACCTCGATTTATGAAACAAAAGTATTGTGAAGTGCAACCCCAATTCCAATGAAGTTGGGACATAGTGTGTGGAATCATCAGACCACAGCACACTTTTCCACTTTGTGTCTGTCCATTTCAAATGAGCTCAGGCCCAGAGAAGCCAGCGGCATTTCTGGATGTTGTTGATGTATGGCTTTCGCTTTGCATGGTAGAGTTTTAAGATAAGATAAGATAAGAAAAGCCTTTATTCATCCCTCAATGGGGAAATTTCAGTGTCACATCGCAGCATAGAACAGTAGGAATAGAAGGGCATGCAACAAAACAACAAGCATCTCTCAAAAACAAGAACCAAAAAAAGCACTGAGTGCCGGGTAAAGCTGAGGCTACCATTGTTCAGTTCAATGCTGCACTGCCGGGATGATATACACTGTCGGGGTGTGAGAGTGATCAGGTAAAATGACTTCAGCGTGAAATGTATGACAAGTTACTCTGATATTTATAATATGGGCAGGTCAAAATATAAGTAATATATATATGTAATATGTAATATGTAGTGTAATATATGTAAAGTGACTTGAGTGCACCATAAGTTAAATTATTGCACTAATAAATACAGCAGGTAGTGACATGATTATTGTCCTGGTTGCTATGGTTACCACAGTACTAGCATTGATCATTGTACAGTCTGACAGCAGCCAGGAGAAACGATCTGCGGAATCTCTCCCTCACACAGCGAGGGTGGATGAGTCTGTCACTGAAACTACTCTCCAGAGCAGACAGAATGTCCAGCAGGGGGTGACACTCGTGGTCCAGCATAGATTTAAGTTTAGCCAGGACCCTCTCCCCCACCTCCTGTCCAGAGGACAGCCCAGGACAGAGCAGGATTTCCTGATGATCTTATCCAGTCTTTTCCTGTCCCTCTCTGTGATGCTGTTGCTCCAGCAGACCACACCGTACAGGATGGCAGGTGCCACCAAAGAGTCATAGAAGGTCCTCAGGAGTGGCTCCCTCACTCCAAAAGAAGGTAGAGGCGGCTCTGATCCTTCCTGTAAAGTGCATCAGTGTTGTGAGTCCAGTCCAGTTTGTTGTTCAGATGAACACCCAGATACTTATGAGTCCACTCTCTCAATGTCCCTTCCCTGGATGTTCACTGAGGGGAGTGTAGTGGGGCGGCCTCTGAAGTCCACCACCATCTCTTTGGTCTTCCCCGCGCTGATGAGGAGGTGGTTCCTCTGACACCAGTCCACAAAGTCCTGTGTTAGTCCTCTATACTCCGGGTCATCGTCGTCCATAATAAGTCCAATGAGGGCAGAGTCATCGGAGAACTTCTGCAGGACACAGCTGTCTGTGTTGTGTCTGAAGTCTGCAGTGTAAAGAGTAAAGAGGAAGGGCGCGAGGACTATCCCCTGGGGGGCGCCCACACTGCAGGTCAGGAGGTCAGACACGCGGTTCTTGGTCCTCACAAAATGGGGCCGGTTTATGAGGTAGTCCAGGACCCACTCAGCCAGATCCTCGTCCACTCCTGCAATCACCAGCTTGTCCCTCAGGAGCCGCAGCTGGATGGTGTTGAAAGCGCTGGAGAAGTCAAAGAAAAGAATTCTCACAGCGCTGCCGGGCCTCTCCAGGTGGGACAGTGAACGGTGCAGCAGGGAGATTATGGCATCCTCCACTCCGATGCCAGGCCGGTAAGCAAACTGCTGTGGGTCCATAGCAGAGCTCACCGTGGAGCGGAGGTGACACAACTTCCTCTTGTAGGCGGTCTGAGCTTTGCGAAGTTCCCTCCTCAGTTCTCTCTGTATATTCTTCAGGGCCTCTTGGTTCCCTGACTTAAAGGCTCTCTTCTTCTCCTTCAGCAGAGTCTTTATGTCAGGGTTAATCCATGGTTTGTTGTTCGAGAAACACCGCACTGTCCAGGTATGTACGGTGTTTTCAAAGCAGACGTTGATGTAGTCCGTGATGCATTCTGTCATGGCTTTTATGTCCTCCTTGTGAGGGTCACAGAGTTCCGACCACACAGTTGTGCTGAAACAGTCTCTAAGTGCCGCCTCACTCTCTGCAGACCACTTCTGTACAATCCGAGACTCAGCAGACTTTTTTTGAAATGTGTTGCAAGCACCCATTTCAAAATTAGTAAATATTTGCACAAAAACAAAATCAGCTTCAACATTAAATATCTTGTCTTTGTGGTGTATTCAACTGAATATAGGTTGAAGAGGATTTGCAAATCACTGTATTCTGTTTTTATTTACATTTTACACAACGCCCTAATTTCATTGGAATTGGGGTTGTATGATTACAACTAAGCTCCTCTTATTAATTAATCAAAGCAGACATAGATCGATGGTCTATATTATGTATGGATTTCTCAAACCATACTGAAACAATAAAAAATATTATTATATGGCTATGACACTACAATGCTACACACGCTCTGATCGCTCTGATATTTTCCCATATCAAACCATGACCATGACAACTGGTCCTGACTACCTATCAGATTTGCAACTTTTCTTTATTGTTAATTTTCACGGCGCAACATAAAACAAATGAAAACCGAGGAAAGAAAATGGAGGAATTAACAGCAAATGAGCTCAAAGTAGATGTGGAAAGACCAACAAGATCAAAACACAGCTCCGAACAGTCAAAAACAGATTGAAAACTTCTTTACAAACCAGAAAGCTAAAACCATGATTAGATGCGGTCAGGTGTTGGTGAAGGGTTTGTAGGGCAGTTTGTAGGGCAGTCTGTGGCGCAGCGTGTGCTGCAGCCTCCCACTGCAGCCTCCCACTGCAACCACCACCTGCCGCTCCTGCCCTGCCATTGGGGTCAATAGGCGGTGGTGGGTTTGCAGGGCATGTTGTGGTGCAGCAGTGTGCCACAGCCTCCCACAGCAGGCTGCCACCTGCCGTTCCTGCCACTTTATCCTTGCTCACTTAGGGGGTCACACACATCAAGGGAAATGAATCACAATAACTACGGTGGTTTGTTAGGTAGGGTGTGTGTGGTATGTGGGTTTGGCCCCCGGTGGCTGGGGATGGTTGGGAGACCAGGATGGGGGGTGAACTGTATGTCTGGTTCTGCCGTGGTCTTGGGGCCGTACTCTGAGGCTTGTGGGACCCAGGGCACCGTGGGGCATGTGTGATGACACTGGAGGGTGGACGGCTGCTTCCGGGGGGGATGGGGGCCATGGTCTTCAAGAGGTGGGGTGTTGTCCCCGCCTAACTGGAAAATCACTAAGGGCCCTTGGGTAAGGCCTTTAATTCTCTACTGCTCCCGGTGTGTAGTGAGCGCCTTGTATGGCAGCACCCTGACATCGGGGTGAATATGAGACATAATTGTAAAGCACTGTGAGCGTCTGATGCAGATGGAAAAGTGCTATATAAATGCAGTCCATTTACCATTTACCATTTTGTCCCGCTCTCGCTTGGGTGGTCTTCTGATCTTGGGCTCTGGTGTTTAGGGTGGGGCCCAGGGGGTGTGGTTGAGGGGCAGGGGTGGGGTCTTGGGGGAGGTCCTGCTGGCTGTGCTGGGGGAGTCTCAGGTGTTGGGGAGTCTTGTGCGCTTCCTGGCTTCGTCCCGCTGCTTGTCTGGGGTCGGCTTTGGATTTGATCGTGCTGGCTCCTTTGCTCCTCACCCCCGCTTGCTCCTTCCCTTTGCGGGCCGTGGCGGGCCCCTTTGCGGGCCCCCTTTTGTGGGCCTACGCCGGTGCCCTGTGTGCATCCCCTGGTGTGTGGGGTTCCTTTCTATGCCTCTGTAGGGGGGGGATGCGGGGGTGTGCTCTGGCGCCGCCGGAGCTGTTCCCCTGGTAGTTCATCGGGCCGCCCCGGTGGCTCTGGTGGGTGCCCTTCCTGGCCCCTACGTCTCTCTACTGTCCTTTTTCTCCTTGTTTTCCTGGGGCCCTGCATCCTCGACCCATTTCCATATGTTGCATGCAATCACCCGTATGGCTCCTGGCATGCCGGAGTGGTCCATGTCATATGGTAAGGTTCTGTACTTTTGTCTTGGCCCAAAACACCAGCCACAGGAGTGATTGGATATTTAGCTGTGATCTGGTTCTCTGTGTGAGGATGGTTAGGTGTTTGTGGCCGTCACCACAGTTCGGATTTGGGTGTTCTCAAGGGGATCAAGACTCTGGTGTTCTAGATTAGGGTATGGATGCTCATTAATTAGACAACAGACTATTGCTGTCACTGCTTGTCCATGTGTGGTTGTTTGTCCTGGTATGTTGTATGATTGGGGTCCACCTCCTTGGTGTCTCACTTTTCATCACTTCACAGTTATTGATGTCACCACTTGTCTTTTGTTCTTGTCTGTCTTCATGTTGTTTTGATGGTCGGTTGTGGTCTGTTGGCTTTGAGTCGGATGGTGTAGGCTGATTGGGAAGGGCGGATGGAGGTCTCACACACACACACCACATTCACTCATGCACTACATACTGTCTGTCTGTCTTCCAAGAACAAATTGCATATATGTGTATTTATGTATATAAATGGTTCTGCCAGTGTGGCATTTACCATTATTATATATGCAGACAGGGGGATAAAGTAAAAAAAAAAAAACTAACAAAAAATGATTAGAAAAACCTAGTCAGACATGAACATACTTGACCATCTGTTAAGCAAGTTCTTCATGGAGGTGAAGAAATCAAATCAAATCAAATCAAATCAATTTTATTTATATAACGCAAAATCACAACAAACAGTTGCCCCAAGGCGCTTTATATTGTAAGGCAAGGCCATACAATAATTACGGAAAAACCCCAACGGTCAAAACAACCCCCTGTGAGCAAGCACTTGGCGACAGTGGAAAGGAAAAACTCCCTTTTAACAGGAAGAAACCTCCAGCAGAACCAGGCTCAGGGAGGGGCAGTCTTCTGCTGGGACTGGTTGGGGCTGAGGGAGAGAACCAGGAAAAAGACATGCTGTGGAGGGGAGCAGCGATCAATCACTAATGATTAAATGCAGAGTGGTGCATACAGAGCAAAAAGAGAAAGAAACACTCAGTGCATCATGGGAACCCCCCAGCAGTCTACGTCTATAGCAGCATAACTAAGGGATGGTTCAGGGTCACCTGATCCAGCCCTAACTACAAGATTTAGCAAAAAGGAAAGTTTTAAGCCTAATCTTAAAAGTAGAGAGGGTGTCTGTCTCCCTGATCTGAATTGGGAGCTGGTTCCACAGGAGAGGAGCCTGAAAGTTGAAGGCTCTGCCTCCCATTCTACTCTTACAAACCCTAGGAACTACAAGTAAGCCTGCAGTCTGAGAGCGAAGCGCTCTATTGGGGTGATATGGTACTATGAGGTCCCTAAGATAAGGTGGGACCTGATTATTCAAAACCTTATAAGTAAGAAGAAGAATTTTAAATTCTATTCTAGAATTAACAAGAAGCCAATGAAGAAAGGCTAATATGGGTGAGATATGCTCTCTTCTTCTAGTCCCTGTCAGTACTCTAGCTGCAGCATTTTGAATTAACTGAAGGCTTTTCAGGGAACTTTTAGGACAACCTGATAATAATGAATTACAATAGTCCAGCCTAGAGGAAATAAATGCATGAATTAGTTTTTCAGCATCACTCTGAGACAAGACCTTTCTAAAAAGCAGTCCTACATATTTGTTTAATATGCGCATTGAATGACATATCCTGATCAAAAATGACTCCAAGATTTCTTACAGTATTACTAGAGGTCAGGGTAATGCCATCCAGAGTAAGGATCTGGTTAGACACCATGTTTCTAAGATTTGTGGGGCCAAGTACAATAACTTCAGTTTTATCTGAGTTTAAAAGCAGGAAATTAGAGGTCATCCATGTCTTTATGTCTGTAAGACAATCCTGCAGTTTAGCTAATTGGTGTGTGTCCTCTGGCTTCATGGATAGATAAAGCTGGGTATCATCTGCGTAACAATGAAAATTTAAGCAATGCTGTCTAATAATACTGCCTAAGGGAAACATGTATAAAGTGAATAAAATTGGTCCTAGCACAGAACCTTGTGGAACTCCATAATTAACCTTAGTCTGTGAAGAAGATTCCCCATTTACATGAACAAATTGTAATCTATTAGATAAATATGATTCAAACCACCGCAGCGCAGTGCCTTTAATACCTATGGCATGCTCTAATCTCTGTAATAAAAGTTTATGGTCAACAGTATCAAAAGCAGCACTGAGGTCTAACAGAACAAGCACAGAGATGAGTCCACTGTCTGAGGCCGTAAGAAGATCATTTGTAACCTTCACTAATGTTGTTTCTGTACTATGATGAATTCTAAAACCTGACTGAGTAAATGTAAATGTTATTAAGAAATGATCAGACAGAAGGGGGTTTTCAGGGAATACTGTTAAGTCTTCAATTTCCATACCATAAGTCAGAACAAGATCTAAGATATGATTAAAGTGGTGGGTGGACTCATTTACATTTTGAGCAAAGCCAATTGAGTCTAATAATAGATTAAATGCAGTGTTGAGGCTGTCATTCTCAGCATCTGTGTGGATGATAAAATCGCCCACTATAATTATCTTATCTGAGCTAAGCACTAAGTCAGACAAAAGGTCTGAAAATTCACAGAGAAACTCACAGTAACGACCAGGTGGACGATAGATAATAACAAATAAAACTGGTTTTTGGGACTTCCAATTTGGATGGACAAGACTAAGAGTCAAGCTTTCAAATGAATTAAAGCTCTGTCTGGGTTTTGGATTAATTAATAAACTGGAATGGAAGATTGCTGCTAATCCTCCACCTCGGCCTGTGCTACGAGCATTCTGGCAGTTAGTGTGACTCGGGGGTGTTGACTCATTTAAACTAACATATTCATCCTGCTGTAACCAGGTTTCTGTAAGGCAGAATAAATCAATATGTTGATCAATTATTATATCATTTACTAACAAGGACTTAGAAGAGAGAGACCTAATGTTTAATAGACCACATTTAACTGTTTTAGTCTGTGGTGCAGTTGAAGGTGCTATATTATTTTTTCTTTTTGAATTTTTATGCTTAAATAGATTTTTGCTGGTTATTGGTGGTCTGGGAGCAGGGATGGCAGGGGGAGAGAAGCTGCAGAGAGGTGTGTAAGACTACAACTCTGTTTCCTGGTCCCAACCCTGGATAGTCACGGTTTGGAGGATTTAAGAAAATTGGCCAGATGTCTAGAAATGAGAGCTGCTCCATCCAAAGTGGGATGGATGCCGTCTCTCCTAACAAGACCAGGTTTTCTCCAGAAGCTTTGCCAATTATCTATGAAGCCCACCTCATTTTTTGGACACCACTCAGACAGCCAGCAATTCAAGGAGAACATGCAGCTAAACAGCTAATAATCAGCTGATCTAGCTTGTGTAAAAAAATTAGAGTTGTAGTCACAAGGGAACCCATTCTGTGGGTGGTAGCAGTGTGAGTGTGGATATGTGATCATCTAACCTTGTCTCAGAGAAGAAATTAAGTCTACGGTCTGTTAGAAAAGTATGGGACCTTTTTATTTTTTTCAAAAACCTGATGGATTTGAATCACGTGTGCTTGCACGAGCCAACCTTGAACCTTCGTGTGCATGCGTGAATTTTTTCACGCCTGTCGATTGCGTCATTTGCTTGTAAGCAGCCTTTGTGTGAGGATGGGTGTCGTCTCTCGTCGTTTTTTCTTTGCAAGAAAATGGCGGAACGACTGGAGCAGCGCGACTGCATCAAATTTTGCCAGAAACTGGGCGACAGCCAGGTGGAAACCATTCGGAAGATTCAGATGGCTTTCGATGGCTTTTCAGTCGTGTGGCTATCCGAGAAATTGTGGACGAGGTGTGAGGCTTCAACACAAAGGCGCTTTTGCTCCAGCGTCAGAAGCTTCAGGAAAGAATTTCGCCGCCACTCTTTTCATGGCCAAATCTTCTTTCACAGTGGAATGTGCTGAAAAAGTGCTGATGTCCACCTCTTCCGCAATTTCTCGGATAGTCACACAACGGTCCCACATCACCACAGCGTTCACTTTGGAAATAATCCGGTCATTTCAGCATGTTGATGGCCGACCGGAGACAGACGGAGTCCCTCCCCTGATGGTTCGGATTTCAGCGAGCCTGATCCTGACTCATCGGACGATTTTTGGTGCATTATACAATAGGATCACTTTTTATAATGTTTGAGATGTCACTGAAGCAAAAACAATTATAATCAAAGACATTTTCTGCTTGAAATGTTGCTTGTCACAAAAAGCCAATTTTCTCAATTTTTTTTTTTCAGAAAACAGCATTTTTAGTGATACCCACCCATGTTCTGCAGACAGTTACTAAAGAATGGAAAGAGGTACAAACAAATGTTTTTTGTTTTTTTTTCTGATTATAAAGGAAAGTCTGAAGTTTCTTTTGGTATCTTTGTTGTTGACATGGACATAGAACTCAATTTTCTATGGGTCTTGAAAAAAAAAAAACACTCAAATGCTGAAAAAATCCTGGCACTGGGATGTTCTGAACTTTGAAAATGGCTGGCACTCAATGAGTTAAGCTCACCCTGTGGCCAGTGTACTATGCCAAACCCATAGGTCACCACAGGCAATGCAAACTGGTTTATGGCTGTGATCTTGTTCTTTGGTGTCAATTCTGATTTACAGATCTTCTTTAAGCAGTTTAGGTATTCTTGTGTTACTTTCTCTCTCATTTTTTTGTCCTCTATTGTAGTATTTTCTTCAATTCCCATGTATTTGTACGTGGAATCCTCAGCCAAATCTTCATTAGTGCTCCCCTCATCCAACTGTATATTTTCTGTGACCTGCTTCTTATCACCTCTGATTGTACATTTAGAGCATTTATCCAGCCCAAATTCCATACGAATTTCTTTAGAAAACATATGAACTGCCTCCACTAGCCTCCCGAGTCCCTCTCTGAATCTGCAAATATCTTCAAGTCATCCAAGAATAAAAGCTGGCTCACCACCTTTTCTTCCTCTACCTCCATCTATATCATACCCGATGTCAAATCCCTTGAGGATCTTGCTTAGTGGGTCAATGCTAAGACAAAAAAGGAGTGGAGAGAGACTATCTCCCTGGAATATCCCTCTGTTCACTTTTATGTCTGGGATTATTATCTGTCCTTCTGTATGGTTTAGGGTGATGGTGGTGTTCCACTTATTCATTTGTGTTCTCAGGAGAGATCTTACTTCCTTATTGATGTTGTAAGGTTCTAAGCATCTCATGATCCATGAGTGTGGGATGTTATCAAATGCCTTTTTGTACTCAATCCAAGCCATGATGAGGTTTCTCCTCCTTTTTTGCATTCCTCCAGGATAGCTTTGTCTATCAGTAACTGGTCTTTAGCTCCTAATCTTTTTTCTGAAACAACCTTTCTGTTCCTTCTCCAGGTAGCCACCAGTGTCCAGATGTTCATAAACGGCATCAGCTATAACTCCTGTCAGCCATTTGTAAGTTGTTGTTAAGCAGCAGATGGGTTTGTACTTGTTGGGAAGCTGTGTTTCCTTGGTCTTTGGGAGTAGGGTTGTGTTCCCAGTCGTTAGCCAGTCGTTTCTCCCTAATCTCGTTGTATGTGTGCAATGACAAATAAAGCTTCTATTCTATTCTATTCTATTCTATTCTATTCTATTCTATTCTTCTACTTTATTCGTATAACATTTTTCAAATCTATTTTGATATCATGAAAAAATCCATTCTGAATAACAAGCATAATAATAGCAAACAACAACAACAAAAGAATTCCATTGCATGCAGTACCTCAGTGCTGTGCCCTTCACGGAGGTTGTAGGTCAGATCATGCTGGATTTCAGTGATGAACCTCTGGGCGTAGTCAGGATAGAGGCAGAGCACCTCACGGAGCCCTTTGAGGCTGATGTATTGCAGGTCACAATATGTCAAAGCCTTCACACAGGCATTGGTCTTGATTACTTCTTCCTGGGTAAGATAGTCAGAGCCAATCAGGTCACCTCTACCTGCAGAGATACAAGATGGAATGTGGAGTGGGCCATACCGGCAGTGGATCTTTCATTTTTATGATGAACGTATCATTGTAAACATGAAGGCTGATGTCCGAAATTACATGGGTTGGGGTTTGGGAGGGTATGTAAGATTCAAAGATATTACTTTCTTAACTGGGCAGCATGGTGGCTTAGTGGTTAGCAGTGTAGCCTCCCAGCAAGAAGGTCATGTAACATATCAACATTGCTGACAATTCACTGCAAAATGGAGAAAAAAGTGTCCCATATGTTCTGCGAACATTGTAATTTCTTTAAGATATGGAGAAAGAAGGTGTCTTACTTAGTTCTTTTTTGTTTTCCTATCATTATTTTATGAGTATAATTGAGCTAATACAATGACGGTTATAGTTTACTGACAGATATACTTGTATGCAAGCTGGAATGCCTTTACAAGCTCAACACTTTCTGGATCACTAAAATTGTGATCCAGAATGATCACAGACCTGCTCAGGTTCACAAGTGCTGCATTCATGGTATCCAGTGATTCCTCAAACATTACAGCATCACCTTTGAAGTCAATGTCAGTAAACTTTTCGTTGCCAACAAAAGCACCTAAGCCACTGGCTTCCACAACCCTACCCAACACCCAGTTCATGCAAGCATTGAGAACAATACAGGAGCCAGAATATATCTGTGACAAATACCAGTTTTCTTTCTTTCATTTTCTACACCTGTTTAATCCAGTTAAGGGAGAAAGGCGGACTGAAACATACTCTCCCAGCAATCATAGGGCAAGAGTATATCCTCAACAGGACACCAGTCTATCACAGGGCCACATGTAGATAGACAAACACATTCACACTCTCACTCACATCTGCAGTCAATTTAGAGTCACCAATTCATTTAACCTGCATGTCTTTGGGAGCAGGAGCACCTGGAGGGAATCCACGTGAACACATGCAAACTCCACACAGAAAGGACCAGGTGGGAAGTGATCCCTGGACCTTCTTTCTATGAGTCAACCGTGCTAACCACTAAGCCACTGTGCTGCACCATGCAAATTTTCACAGAGAAAAAATTTAGGTCTGTGTATAGGCTGGGTATGATATCCAGCAGCTACTTGGGGATGCCATAAGTTCTCGGGATGTCCGACAAAGCTGCCTCATCAACTGAATTGCTTTTCAAAAATCAATCAAGGCAATATAAAAACATGAAAGACAATGATAATAATAATTAGTATTAGAAGGACTATGTGAGGGTGACCTCCCGATTGTTTCTTTGTTCCTCCCTCAGCCTCCTTCATTTTGCAATTCTGTCATTCATCTAAGTTGTCCTGCACCCCAGTTATACTCTGACTCTAGAACATGTCACAAGGTATTTCTAGTGATTAACTTTGCACTCCCACACTAAAGACTTCATCTCCTCCTGGACCCTCTGTGCCAGGGGTAAGTCCTCACATCACCCACCTTCCAGACTGCTACAAACACTGCCAACTCCTGATCACCCCGTTCACATATCTGCCTCAGCTTTATTACTGGTTTCCACCTTCAAACAGACATGGCAATTCTGAAAAGAGTAGATTCCTGGCACTTCCAAAGTGATCATCTTTATTCTAACATAAAGTATGCTGAAAAAGTGACCCCCCTCCCCCACATTGGACAATGAGACCACCTTTCTCTCCTCCTCTTCCCAGTTTACACCCCTCTCATGAGGCAAACAGAATCAGCCACCTAGACCATCACAGCCTGGACTGAAAATGCCCTCATCCAGCTGCAGGACTGCTTGGAGCATTTTTGAAGATCAGGACCTGGACAAACACACACTGAGTCTGTCCTCCTCTACATCAGGTGCTGTGTAAAAAATGTCACCAAAAACAGATGCATCCAGGTCTTTCCAAACAGGAAGCCCTGGATGACAAAGGAAGTCCAGACCCTGATCAGAGCTTGTAACTCTCTACAGCATCGCCAGAGCTAACCTGAGGAGGGATATCAAACAGGCCAAAGACTCCTACAAAAATAACATAAAGGGATACCTGACAGACAATAACCTGCATCAGATGTGGAAGAGCATCCTGGCCCTACCCAACTACAAAGGCGACCTCCCTCCAACATCCTCCAGCACTAGCAGCACACTGTCAGAGGAGCTAAACAGCTTCTTTCCCTGGTTTGAGACCACCACCACACAACTGCAGTCACTGCCTCCCCCTGGTTCCAGTACCTCACCTCTCTCTCTCTAGGAGCATGAAGTCAGGAAAAACCAGTGAACTCTAGGAAAGCTGCTGGCCTTGACAGAGGCAGTGATTAAAGTATGTGCAGACCAACTGGTAGGGATCCTCATCAAACTCTTCAACCTCTTAAAGCCCCTTTCACACAGGAATGTCTGGATCAGGTGCGCGCAGCGGGGGGAGAGAAGAGGTGAGGATGCAGCCTGCAGGTCCTCTGCACAGCCAGACTGTTCACTCTGATTTCTCTTCTAGTTTATATTTGTTCTTGTGCAGGGCTGCAGAGCTGCAGGGCTGCAGGGCTGCAGGGCTGCGCTCTGTTTTCTGTGGTAATTTCTTTCTTCCTTTGAACGCGAACTGCGTGTGTGAATGAGTCGACCATGTTTAAATGTGGAGATGTCTGGAGTTATACTTGATGTGGACATGTCCTGTATCTGGCAATCAGTCTGTGAGCAGGACTTTTATGGCCTTTATTTAAACACATTTGTGAGAGAATTTAAGTGCGAGAGGAGCTGCAGCAGCTGTCAGGCTGCAATCAGCATTTTTTTTTTTGTGCTCTTTTTGAGCATGTAGTTTTACTGCATTGTGTACATGGTATAAAAACAATCCTGCCTGATTTATATTTCAGGAACAATGGAACACAGCAGGAATCATAAATTGGCGTCGGGTAACCCTGTATTGTGAGGGTGTGGCTTCCAGGCACATTGGGTACCATTGAGTTGTTCTGACTTGCACTGAAACCACTTAATTTTTGCGTCCTGTGCTCGACGCAGAAAAAAATTAAACGTTTAATTTTTGGCGTCCGATTCGCTTCGTCCTTTGCATCCCTCGTGCTATTCTGGCATTGAGCTACATTGTCTTGGCACTGAGTTGCTTCCATGTGGCATCGTCATGACGCCGCATGATGCAACTCGAAGTGGGCCCGGTGTGAAAGGGGCTTTACTGACACATGCCACTGTTGCCACATGTCTGAAGGCCTCCACCATCATCCCATCCCCAAAACTACTGCCATAGACAGCCTGAATGATTACAGCCCCATCGCCCTGATGTCAGTAATCATGAAGTGACTGGAATGATCAGTCTCCCAGCACATGAGAGACTTCCTCCCTCTCACAACCCCCACCAGTTTGCTTAGAGGGCAAACCGGTCTATGGAGGATGCCACTGCCCTCAGTTTCCACACAGCGCTGAACCACCTGGAGAACAGGAAGAGCTTATGTGAGGATGCACATGAACTACAGCTCAGTGGTTAACACCATCATATCAGATCTTCTCATCACCAAACTACTCAAATTGCAGATCACCCTCCACACCTGTAACTGGATTAAAAACTTTCTGACCAGCCACCCACAGTCTGTGAGACTCGGCTCCCACCAATCCTTTTAACTCACTATTACTAACCCTACTCGTACCCCCAACCCTAACCTTAACCCTCTGGGGCCCAGGGGTGTTTTTTGGATAGTTCACTCGCCTGGCATAAATGTTTTATTATCGCTGTTAAAAGCTCACCCTGTATCCCACAATCAAGTGGTATGTCTCTTTTTTCAGGACAATCTGTACTTTCAGAATGTATATGCTATAGTGGTGTTTTATAAGTCTAATAAAGGTTTACAATCAGAAATAAGAAAGGAAAAAATAAAGCAGAAATAATTTTTCACACACATTTATTCAAAACACAGAGCAAGCTATAATAAACAACTATTTAATACTTTATAAAGGTCGTCTGGGGTCTTGTACAAAAGAATGTACAAAATAAAGGTTCTAACTATAAACACAAATGCACATTTTGAACAATATTTACAAAATGGTCTAGCGTTTTGTTTGTCTTTATGCCACATCTCAAAGCAATTTCTGTCTGCTATTACACAAAGGATTACAAGACAAACTTTTTACTTCCATGTTGTTTGACTCCCTCTTGGAATGTGTTCCTGCACTGTACAACCTATCTTCACAGTTTGAGGCCCTGTTAACACCCCTCTACCCCATTCATATGCGTAACACTGTGCTTTTACGCATGGAGCCAGCAGCCAGAGAGCTATTCAAACAACATTCACAAGAGTAACACATCGCTGCTCCTAGCAATCTTTGGCCTACCATGTGAGAATGCTCTGCCCTACAATTGGATATTGGAAAACCATGTGACAGTGAAGCAATTCCGATTGGACACTCACATTGCGCACATCATCACACAGCTTCTATGAGGAGTATAAACATGGTGGATGGCTGGTTCGAAAGTCCATGGAGTTCATGTTTCAGTTAAAAAAGTAAGTTTCTATCTCATATCATTAAAAAGTTATTTATAATTTAGTAAAACTTGCCCCAACCTGATCGTAACCTGATCCTACTCCTTCCCGGCACACTAACCATAACCACCCCAACCCCCTCGCTTCACTTTTAATTTCGTGCAGCCATCACAGAATGAATTAGAATTAATTTGTGCTGGCGTGACGAAAATGAGGCATTTTTCGTCACAATATCACAACCAAATAGATTAATGTATATTTCGTGCTGCTGAATCACGACTTGCCGTGAGACCAGGTTGGAATAACAGACAGGACCCCACCCCCCACCCCCCAAATGGAGAACCAGTGGAGATTGTCACCACCTTCAGGTTTCTGGGCACTCATATTTCCGCAGACCACTCCTGGACCTGCAACATGAGGGCTCTGCTTAACAAGGTTCAGCAGCAGCTACACTTCCTGCATGTCTCCAGAAAGAACAACATAGACACCAAGCTGCTGCTGGCCTTCTATCACTCCTCGGTGGTGAATGTACTGACACACTGTCTGGGTGTGTGATATGCGGGCTCCACAGCCGAAGGCAGGAAGGCGGTGCAGAGGGTCATAAACACTGCCCAAAAGATCAGCAGCTGCCCTCTGCCCAGCCCGGAAACAATCTCCATATCCTGCTGCCTGAGGAGGACCAAAGCCATCACAGGAGACTCTACACACCCAGCCGATCCCCTGTTTGACATGTTGCCCTCTGTGAGATGCTACAGATCAACAAAGTCCCACACTAGCACACTGACCAACAGCTTAATCCCCTGGGACATACATACTGCAAACACACACACACACACACACGCACGCACACACACACACACACACACTCACCCAAAGACCTACTCCCATAACCCCCCCCCTTCCACGGGCAATAAACAACCCCATACCGCCTCTAGCACCTTAACAGCTCAGGCTTCTCTGCCTCTGTGTTAACAATCACTGCCCTAAATGTTTACATTCACCTTTTAAATTGTACCCCCCCCCCCCCGCCCCCCCCATACAATAACAATAAATACTATTCTATTCTAATCGACACCATTGCTGCAGAGAGTGGAACACTACTCATTCTGTCTTGCTCCATGCCAAAAGTTGAGCCCAACACCAAGCAGGATGCATCACACCCCGACCTTTCATTACCTGCCCAGGCAAAAGTGTTTGTTGCCAAAATATTTTCTCCTATAAGATGAGGAATGCAAATTGCCCCTTCACTTTTTGGGGTCACACATTGCTGACCAGGTACTGAGACCTGCTGTGGTTAGGCTGCAATTGCTGCACTCACTCTGAATTCACCCCACTTTCTATGTTTTCTCCATCAAACCGGTCACTTTGAGGTTGTTGTGGCCTCCAGTCAACAGTCTTCGTCCCATCTGGCTTGTGGATGAGCACCCGACCTTCATGGTTTGTACTATCCTGGTTGTTCGACAATATGGTTGATGTCGCTGTCATTAGTGAGTGAAGCTCTTCATTTTCTATGTACGAGGTCTCTTAGATAATAAACCGACCCTTTTATTTTTTTTTTAACTATATGGATTTGAATGACATGCGATTACACCAATCATGCTTGAACCCTCGTGCGCATGCGTGAGTTTTTTCACGCGTGTCGGTGACGTCATTTCCCTGTGGGCAGGCCTTGAGTGAGATGTGGTCCCGCCCTCTCGGCTGAATTCCTTTGTTTCACACGCTGCTCGAGACGGCGCGCGTTGCTTTATCAAAATTTTTTCTGGACCTGTGAGGAATATCCGAGTGGACACTATTCGAGAAATTAAGCTGGTTTTCTGTGAAAAGTTTAACGGCTGATGAGAGATTATGGGGTGTTTCTGTCGGTGTAAGGACTTCTCACGGAGCGGGACGTCCTGCAGCGCTTCCAGGCGCTGTCGTCAGCCTGTTTCGAGCTGAAAACATCCTAATTTAAGGCTTAATTCACCCAGGACATCGTGAGAGAACAGAGAAGATTCAGAAGAGGCCGGCATGAGGAATTTATGCGGACATTCCACTGTTTAAGGACATTTTTTTAATGAAAGACGTACGCGCAAATTCGCCGAGTCATTTCCGTGACGACTCGGCAAATCTGTGTGCGCCGCGACAGGAAAAACACCTCCGTGTTAAAAACCATTTGTAGAATTCAGGCGGCTTTTAATGGCTTTCAACAAGTGAGTAACTGAGAAATTGTTTAACAGCTTGGGCATGTTCCAACTTGCCCGTTAAGATTTCCAACGGAGGTGTTTTTCCTGCCGCGACCCCCGCGGTCGGGTCCAGCCCGACATGCGACTCTGCCCGCACGTTCTTTCATTACAAAATGACCGTTAACAATGGAATGTCCGAATAAACTCCTCATGCCGACTTCTTCTGAAAGTTCTCTGTTCTCTGACGATTTACTGCGTCAACAGAGCCTGAAATGTGGAAGTTTTCAACTTGAAACGGCGAGACGCTGCCGCCTCGAAGCGCAGATCGCCGTCAGGCGCCGTGGACTGTCCTTAAAGCGACACTACCAGACCAAAATCTCTCATCAGCCGTTAAAATTTTTACCGAAAACCAGCTGAATTTATTGAATGGTGTCCACTCAGTTGTGCCTTACAGTTTTGAAAAATTTTTATCAAACAAAACAACAGTCTCTGAGCCATTCCTAAACAATGAAAAAAATCGACGAGCGGGTGGACGACTCCTCACTCAAAGACTGCCCACAGGCGAATGACGTAACCGACAGGCGTGAAAAAACTCTCGCATGCCCACGAGGGTTCAAGCATGTCTGATGTAATCACACGTGATTCAAATCCATATGGTTTTTGAAAAAAATAATAAGGTCGGATACTTTTCTAATAGACCTCGTATATATCATCAAACAAAAATTTAAAATTGAATAATGGTTGCAGAACCTCAAAGTAATGATAGGCTACTTCACAATTGTCAGTACAATTCTTTTTTATGACAATATTGTAATGTAAAGAAAAAAGCTTTTAGCCCTTCACCCTCTATGCTATACTCTCCATGTTCCTTGAGATTCAAATTATAGTTGAAACTTAGAAAGAAAAGACGAATTATCAAAGAAGCACTGTTCAATAGTTTATCACAGTGCTTTCGATTTTTTGTAGTGATGAAATTTAAATTAATAAAACTGAAACTGTATCAAGCATATTTGTCTTTCAAATTAGAGATAAGTCCCACATACATTTTTTGGCATAATTGAAAATAATTAAGAATCACAGCTGCAAGTATCACACAGCTTTTCTGGCCTTTCTTTGTGAAAAAAAATCACCAATTTAAGGCCCGGTCCCACTTGCGTTTAGGAAGCTTTGCGCATGAATTGCGCACAAATTTGGTTTATATTCACTAAACATCCACAATATCCATGAAACATGTTTGTATGAGTCGGCCAACATCCACACACATCCGCAGTTATCCGCAGAGGCATGTTTTTCCATTGCCAGGATTTTTGAGCTGCACAAAATTTTGGTTGCGGATGACATCCGCCTTACATACACAATACATAATCTATGCACTGTATATCCGCCATTATCCGCTGATATCCACAACTGATGGGGTATTGCGGCTTGGCAGCGGACTGGGCCAGTGTGTAAAATGGATATATAGCGTGCCTATCACGTCCACATCACAAACTAAAATAGGATGTAGCGAATGCATACAGAGTGGCCACAAATAAAGAGTTTGTATTACATCTGCTTTGCATCTGATTTGCGGACAATTTGCAAATGCATAACAAACACTTCACATAAACCCAAAGTGCTATATAAATGTGGCAGAAATCAACATACTTGCCAGTCATTGCCAGACCAGCTGTGGAGACGTACAGATGTAGTTATGGATCCCCAAAGACGTAGTGTGATAGTTGCTGCCATCCAACAACATACCAATCAACTTGTCCAAGTCCAGCAATTGCTCTGGAGGCTGTGGTGTTGGTGTGAATAGTGATGCCGAAAGACCCGCGTGCACTTCTTTTATGACCACAATGTAGATGCTGCCCACGCACAATACAACCACTGTTTCCACAACACGTGCGCAATGCATTCTCAATACATCTGTAATACTTCCATGATAATCGCAATGCGTCCGATCCGTTTCATCAATACATGCGTTATACGTCCGTGATTGTTCGTCATATAATTGCTATACATTATTAATACAGTGGTCCCTCGCTATATCGCAGTTCACCTTTCGTGGCCTTGCAGTTTCATGGATTTTTTTTAGTGCAATTTTGCATGCATCTTCTTTTTTTAACAGCACATTGTGTTCTGCGTCCTCATCAGGCAGGCCGGTTGGTATCACCGCAATTGCTCTCAATGCCTCCGATGCGCTTACTGAGTCTACGGGCTCGGTAAACGCTGCAGCGGGCCACTCACACCGCCCCCCTGTCTGCTGTGCGGAGTTGCAGCCAAAATCTGGCAACAGGTCCAGAGACTACGCTCGTTCTTTTGGTGCAGAGCGCTCCAGCAGTCCGCAAGGATAGAATTCTTGCGGCAAAATCCGCAGCGCTGCATGGTCTCGGCAACCACAGCCAAAGAGCTCTGTGGCCACTGAGAGAGGTTTGTATCTTTTAATGACTTGGATTCTTTGCGGGTCCCACATCCATCCCTCAACGCTAACACCGGAGGCAGTGAGCGAAGAAAGAGCACACGCATTTTGTTCTGCGTGTGTCTGTTTATAAGAAGCTTCTCTCCCAGAAGAAAAAAAGAGTGCCAACAACTACCCATAACTGTGTTTTTCACTCGGAAAAAGACACCTGCACCGAGGTGTCACTCAGTGGAAAAACATGATGCGGAGCAGCGCCAGGACGAAGAGGCGCAATCAGAGGAACTGTGAAATACTGGTCAGTCACTATTAATAATTTCTTATGTGTCCAACCTCGTAGGTTGATCGTTACAATTAAATTCTTTAGTTCTAAAAGCCATCATAATTATTTATAGGAAAATGGTCTATTTTTATTTCTCAAACAAATGTTTGGGCCTGAAAACAGGTTTTGATCTTTCGTTTCATTCTATAATACTGGACTTATTTTTCTACTAAGGTTTGACCTTTGAGAGTGTTTACACAGGAGAGAAAAGTAAGAAAATGTTAATGCCTGTTTGAGAAAAGTGTATAAAGTGTGTAGTGAGGGGTTTTACAGCCTTAAAACATCTATAATAATTGCAAAAAATAGCGCTGACTACTTTGCGGATTTCGCCTATTGTGGGTTATTTTTAGAACGTAACTCCCACGATAAACGAGGGACCACTGTATATCCATAATTCATACTGAGAAATTTGTCATTCCTGGCCAATTTTGTTGTGGATGACAACGACTGCCCGCAATTTGTATACTCAATTCATGCGCAATTAATCCTCTCCCCAGTGGGACCGGGCCTTTAGGATTTTAGTACTGTGAAATTTATGTTATTCAAATATGTTCTACTTTAAAATACTCAGGTAAGCTAATTACAACGCTAGGAATACTCACAAAGAGGGATGGGCATTGATAAGATTTTATCAATATCGATGCCATTATCGATTCCGCTTATCGATCCGATTCCTTATCGATTCCCTTATCAATACCTCTTGTTAATTTTCTGTGTGCTAAAAGTAGGCTTTACAGGTTTCCTATGCCAACACCATTTTATTGAGTCTTACAGTAAATAAAGATTGGAGAGGGGAAAACTTAAATGCAGGTGCAAAAAATTATAGGCTGTTCATCTACAATGATCTCCAATGCTTTAAAATTGACAAAAAAACAGAGACGCGTCGAAGAAAACGGAAAAAACCATCAAAATGGATAGATGAATAACCAGAATGGCAAAGGCTCACCCACTGATCAGCTCCAGGATGATCAAAGACAGTCTGGAGTTACCTGTAAGTGCTGTGACAGTTAGAAGATGCCTGTGTGAAGCTAATTTATTTGCAAGAATCCCCCGCAAAGTCCCTCTGTTAAATAAAAGACATATGCAGAAGAGGTTACAATTTGCCAAAGAACACATCAACTGGCCTAAAGAGAAATGGAGGAATATTTTGTGGACTGATGATAGTAAAGCCCCGTTTACACATAGACGGTAAGAGCTCCCGGAAGCGTCCCGGAACAGTTTTTGGCTCCTCCGGGCCGTCTTAGGGATCAAACGCCATTGTTAACGCCGGCGCTAGGGGGCATGGCTTAGTTTCACCGGGAATCATCAAAAAAAATTATTCAACATGTCGAATAATTCTAGGAGCGCTCCCGGAAAATTCACGTGATGACAGAGACAACCCGAACAACGGCATATGATACTTTTTAATCGCTGTTTCATCCTGTCCCTTCCTGTAGTGCCGCGGTTTACACCGCCATTATTCGGCGGCCGGCGTTGTATCGCTAATCAACGGCGTATAAAATGGAGATACAGCCCACATCGGCGTACACAACAGCGTATTAACCGGCAACAGAGGCAGACAAAACGGCGGCGCTAGCGGACAGTACGCCGTTCTAAACGCCACCTCCAGAACTTCAGTCTACGTACTACCCGCCGACAAAACCGTCTATATGTAAACAGGGCTTAAAACTGTTCTTTTTGGGTCCAAGGGCCGCAGACAGTTTGTGAGACGACCCCCAAACTCTGAATTCAAGCCACAGTTCACAGTGAAGACAGTGAAGCATGGTGGTGCAAGCACAATTTCTCTTATACTCACTTGACTGGTAAGCACTGAAAGCCCAGATAGGCATGTCCCAACTTGTCCTCTAACACTCCGAAACGGAGGTGTTCCTTTGTCTCGCTTCATCAGCGAATCGGTCATGACGCGCGAAGCCTCTGCACGGTTTCCATGACAAAATCTCTTGTTAAAAGTGAAATCTGCCGGAAAATGGCTGATGTCCAGCTCTTGTGATAACCAGAGAAATTGCACACGACGGTCCCGGCTCCACACAGTGATCCGTTTAGAAATGATGTGGTGGTTTCTGCCTCTCGATGGCGGCTCGGAGCGCGGCGCACCGTGCGCCATTGTGGGCCGTCCTTAAAGCTGTAGTAACACTCCTTATTCTCTGTGAAGCATTCATGTGCTCACACATGTCTGCCTCTAGTGGTGGTTGGCTCTCACTGCGGTATTGTATCACTTCCTGTTCCGGAGCACAGCAGTGTTTTGCTGTATCTGTTAGCTGTTTAATCTGTGCAGTTAGATTGATCTAGATAACTAGATAACGATTTGTTTCACAGTGTAATCTTCACGTGCCTTAACTAAAGCACTCCCTCTGCTGAATCACCTCAAAATTATTTACACATTATTCACTTTGCGTGTTTTTAGGAATCCATTAGCTTAGCGCAGCTACTAGCTCTTAGCCGGTTTAGCATGGCGGCTTCTCCTGTCTCTCCCGCACTTTTCTACTCTGGGTGTGAAATTTTTTTTAGTTATTCTTCGGCCTCCTTTAGCAGTAAAGGTACTTGTAATAAGTGTAGCTTATTCGTAGCTTTGGAGGCCAGGCTGGGCGAATTGGAGACTCGGCTCTGCACCTTGGAAAATCCTACAGCTAGCCAGGCCCCTGTAGTCGGTGCGGACCAAGGTAGCTTAGCCGCCGTTAGTTCCCCGCCGGCAGATCCCGAGCAGCCGGGAAAGCAGGCCGACTGGGTGACTGTGAGGAGGAAGCGTAGTCCTAAACAGAAGCCCCGTGTACACCGCCAACCCGTTCACATCTCTAACCGTTTTTCCCCACTCGGCAACACACCCGCTGAGGATCAAACTCTGGTTATTGGCGACTCTGTTTTGAGAAATGTGAAGTTAGCGACACCAGCAACCATAGTCAAATGTCTTCCGGGGGCCAGAGCAGGCGACATTGAAGGAAATTTGAAACTGCTGGCTAAGGCTAAGCGTAAATTTGGTAAGATTGTAATTCACGTCGGCAGTAATGACACCCGGTTACGCCAATCGGAGGTCACTAAAATTAATATTGAATCGGTGTGTAACGTTGCAAAAACAATGTCGGACTCTGTAGTTTTCTCTGGGCCCCTCCCCAATCGGACCGGGAGTGACATGTTTAGCCGCATGTTCTCCTTGAATTGCTGGCTGTCTGAGTGGTGTCCAAAAAATGAGGTGGGCTTCATAGATAATTGGCAAAGCTTCTGAGGAAAACCTGGTCTTGTTAGGAGAGACGACATCCATCCCAGTTTGGATGGAGCAGCTCTCATTTCTAGACATCTGGCCAATTTTCTTAAATCCGTCAAACCGTGACTATCCAGGGTTGGGACCAGGAAGCAGAGTTGTAGTCTTACACACCTCTCTGCAGCTTCTCTCCCCCTGCCATCCCCTCATTACCCCATCCCCGTAGAGACGGTGCCTGCTCCCAGACCACCAATAACCAGCAAAAATCTATTTAAGCATAAAAATTCAAAAAGAAAAAAATAATATAGCACCTTCAACTGCACCACAGACTAAAACAGTTAAATGTGGTCTATTAAACATTAGATCTCTCTCTTCTAAGTCCCTGTTAGTAAATGATATAATAATTGATCAACATATTGATTTATTCTGCCTTACAGAAACTTGGTTACAGCAGGATGAATATGTTAGTTTAAATGAGTCAACACCCCCGAGTCACACTAACTGCCAGAATGCTCGTAGCACGGGCCGTGGCGGAGGATTAGCAGCAATCTTCCACTCCAGCTTGTTAATTAATCAAAAACCCAGACAGAGCTTTAATTCATTTGAAAGCTTGTCTCTTAGTCTTGTCCATCCAAATTGGAAGTCCCAAAAACCAGTTTTATTTGTTGTTATCTATCGTCCACCTGATCGTTACTGTGAGTTTCTCTGTGAATTTTCGGACCTTTTGTCTGACTTAGTGCTTAGCTCAGATAAGATAATTATAGTGGGCGATTTTAACATCCACACAGATGCTGAGAATGACAGCCTCAACACTACATTTAATCTATTGTTAGACTCGACTGGCTTTGCGCAAAATGTAAATGCGTCCACCCACCACTTTAATCATACCTTAGATCTTGTTCTGACTTATGGTATGGAAATTGAAGACTTAACAGTATTCCCTGAAAACCCCCTTCTGTCTGATCATTTCTTAATAACATTTACATTTACTCTGATGGACTACCCAGCAGTGGGGAATAAGTTTCATTACAGTAGATGTCTTTCAGAAAGCGCTGTAACTAGGTTTAAGGATATGATTCCTTCTTTATGTTCTCCAATGCCATATACCAACACAGGGCAGAGTAGCTACCTAAACTCTGTGAGTGAGATAGATTATCTCGTCAATAGTTTTATATCCTCATTGAGGACAACTTTGGATGCTGTAGCTCCTCTGAAAAAGACAGCCTTAAATCAGAAGTGCCTGACTCTGTGGTATAACTCACAAACTCGCAGCTTAAAGCAGACAACCCGTAAGTTGGAGAGGAAATGGCGTCTCACTAATTTAGAAGATCTTCACTTAGCCTGGAAAAAGAGTCTGTTGCTCTATAAAAAAGCCCTCCGTAAAGCTAGGACACCTTACTACTCATCACTAATTGAAGAAAATAAGAACAACCCCAGGTTTCTTTTCAGCACTGTAGCCAGGCTGACAAAGAGTCAGAGCTCTATTGAGCCGAGTATTCCTTTAACTTTAACTAGTAATGACTTCATGACTTTCTTTGCTAATAAAATTTTAACTATTAGAGAAAAAATTACTCATAACCATCCCAAAGACATATCATTCTCTTTGGCTACTTTCAGTGATGCCGGTATTTGGTTAGACTCTTTCTCTCTGATTGTTCTGTCTGAGTTATTTTCATTAGTTACTTCCTCCAAACCATCAACATGTCTATTAGACCCCATTCCTACTAGGCTGCTCAAGGAAGCCCTGCCATTAATTAATGCTTCGATCTTAAATATGATCAATCTATCTTTATTAGTTGGCTATGTACCACAGGCTTTTAAGGTGGCAGTAATTAAACCATTACTTAAAAAGCCATCACTTGACCCAGCTATCTTAGCTAATTATAGGCCAATCTCCAACCTTCCTTTTCTCTCAAAAATTCTTGAAAGGGTAGTTGTAAAACAGCGAACTGATCATCTGCAGAGGAATGGTCTATTTGAAGAGTTTCAGTCAGGTTTTAGAATTCATCATAGTACAGAAACAGCATTAGTGAAGGTTACAAATGATCTTCTTATGGCCTCAGACAGTGGACTCATCTCTGTGCTTGTTCTGTTAGACCTCAGTGCTGCTTTTGATACTGTTGACCATAAAATTTTATTACAGAGATTACAGCATGCCATAGGTATTAAAGGCACTGCACTGTGGTGGTTTGAATCATATTTATCTAATAGATTACAATTTGTTCATGTAAATGGGGAATCTTCTTCACAGACTAAGGTTAATTATGGAGTTCCACAAGGTACTGTGCTAGGACCAATTTTATTCACTTTATACATGCTTCCCTTAGGCAGTATTATTAGACAGCATTGCTTAAATTTTCACTGTTACGCAGATGATACTCAGCTTTATCTATCCATGAAGCCAGAGGACACACACCAATTAGCTAAACTGCAGGATTGTCTTACAGACATAAAGACATGGATGACCTCTAATTTCCTGCTTTTAAACTCAGATAAAACTGAAGTTATTGTACTTGGCCCCATAAATCTTAGAAACATGGTGTCTAACCAGATCCTTACTCTGGATGGCATTACCCTGACCTCTAGTAATACTGTGAGAAATCTTGGAGACATTTTTGATCAGGATATGTCATTCAATGTGCATATTAAACAAACATGTAGGACTGCTTTTTTGCATTTGCGCAATATCTGTAAAATCAGAAAGGTCTTGTCTCAGATTGATGCTGAAAAATTAATTCATGCATTTATTTCCTCTAGGCTGGACTATTGTAATTCATTATTATCAGGTTGTCCTAAAAGTTCCCTGAAAAGCCTTCAGTTAATTCAAAATGCTGCAGCTAGAGTACTGACGGGGACTAGAAGGAGAGAGCATATCTCACCCATATTGGCCTCTCTTCATTGGCTTCCTGTTAATTCTAGAATAGAATTTAAAATTCTTCTTCTTACTTATAAGGTTTTGAATAATCAGGTCCCATCTTATCTTAGGGACCTCATAGTACCATATCACCCCAATAGAGCGCTTCGCTCTCAGACTGCAGGCTTACTTGTAGTTCCTAGGGTTTGTAAGAGTAGAATGGGAGGCAGAGCCTTCAGCTTTCAGGCTCCTCTCCTGTGGAACCACCTCGCAATTTGCATCAGGGAGATAGACACCCTCTCTACTTTTAAGATTAGGCTTAAAACTTTCCTTTTTGCTAAAGCTTATAGTTAGGGCTGGATCAGGTGACCCTGAACCATCCCTTAGTTATGCTGCTATACACTTAGACTGCTGGGGGGTTCCCATGATGCACTGAGTGTTTCTTTCTCTTTTTGCTCTGTATGCACCACTCTGCATTTAATCATTAGTGATTGATCTCTGCTCCCCTCCCTGAGCCTGGTTCTGCTGGAGGTTTCTTCCTGTTAAAAGGGAGTTTTTTCCTTCCCACTGTCGCCAAGTGCTTGCTCACAGGGGGTCGTTTTGACAGTTGGGGTTTTTCCGTAATCATTGTATGGCTTTGCCTTACAATATGAAGCGCCTTGGGGCAACTGTTTGTTGTGATTTGGTGCTATATAAATGAAATTGATTTGATTTGATTTGATTTGAAGCCTGTAAAATTTTCACCGAAAGCCAGATTAATTTTTCGAATGGTTTCCAGCTGCCTGTCTCTAACAGTTTCTGAAAAAATTCTGATGGAAAAAAAAAACCCAAATCATTCCGCCATTTCCTCGCAATGAAACAACGATGAGAGGGGTGGATCAGTGCTCACTCAAAGCCTGCCCACAGGCGAATGACAGGCGTGGAAAAACTCATGCATGCGCACGAAGGTTCAAGCTTGGCTGACGTAAAAACATATGAATCAAAGCCATATAGTTTTTGAAAAAAATAAAAAGGTCCGTTACTTTTCTCACAGACTTCGTATACTCAAAACCTGGATTAATCTTTTTAGTCACATAGCACTACTATTATTCTGAACACTACTGTACATACATACATGTAATCCACATGTATTCTTTCAAAGTAATCCTACCCAACCTTGATTATAAGCGCATAAAAAATCAAGCCATTGTGCATAATTGACAAGTTAACAGCTCTGCCATGCATTTAGGGGAAAAATCCCCTTGAATGAAAGCTCATCCTTTATGTTTAAGTTATTTTTTTCTAAGAAAACTGATGTTTTATATTGTTCCTCAAGTCCCCTTAGCACAGAATTGTAGGAGTAAATTTAGGACACTCAACGTAATATACAAATAATGAATGTTTGTGAGTTCAATGGTACAAATATTTCATGAGGTGAAAGATGGAATATTCCATTCAGCTAGGTGAATCCAAGTAGAATGGTACATTCCAGCTCACACTGCCCGCAGCTACAATATGGGCTTGTGGGAAGGCTGCCGGACTACTTTCAAGATTTCCCGGATGTAATCAAGAAAACATCCAACATGGTGCAAAGCCAAATGCATGCATCAGTGAGAGGGTAAGTAATCATAATTTAGGTGAAATTTTTGCCATTTGTGTGACTTAAAACATTGTCAAATTAATACATCGTCAAATCATGCATTGTTTTGCAGTGCAGTTATTTGTTTGTGTTGGACTACTTTATGTGTCGTGATCGCTTCTTGGTGATGAGGCCAGAGTGCGGATGTGCACAGAATATTAAAAATCTTTATAGTAGTTCAGCCCAACTGAGAGAGACCACTGCAGCCTGAGGAGTGGCGAGTGGTAGAGGATGCATTCCAGCTTTCATCGAATTTAATATTTGTTTCATTGAAAGAATGAAAAAACAATTTGTTTCATATAAAAGCTAAAATAGATTCTTGTCATTTGATACTTAATTAATTAATTATAATTAATTAATTTATATACAACAGAAAAGGGACTTACATTTTGGTGTGCATCACTGGCGCTTTGACATCAACATTCCAATACGAACTTTAAATAGGAGACCAAAATTGTTCTCAGTTAACTTGAAAAAACAATTAGATAGTTCAAAAATAATTCTGACAATGTAGTCTGTGATGCCATGCACTGACTTTGTGTACCCCCCCCCCCAAAAAAAAGACGTAGTTACTTCCTTAGTCCAGCGAAAAATCGCATCAGAAATTTGTACAGATTTTCATCCTAAGTTCATCCTAACAGCTCTTCATGCCTCCAGACAGCTCACGGCATAGAAGACTTGTTCTTTTTTTGTGTGTGTTAGAAGAATTAGCACCATCAATTAGCGCCTTCAAATCATCGTCTGTCAGCAAAACATACTCTGCCATGTTTAGCTAAACGCCACCCCACTAGTGTATGCGTGGTTGAGGTTCGCAGCATGCAACGGTACAAAACATATGGAACCAATTTGCACGGTATATAGAACCAAATTTGCATGCTAAGTGCAACACAACACAAAAGGTATGAATAATCCATGTCATATGACATACAAAGCACCAAATGACAAGGATCCATTCAGCTGTTATATAATACTGATTGAATGTTTTAGTTGTTAAAGTGCATACATTATCGTTATTATTATTAGTAATAGTATGTGTAAAATGTTTTACAAATGTCTTCAAGAGTGGATGTTTATTCGCTAAGGGCGTTGGGGTGCCATTCTCACCCCTCGCGCCACTGCCTATGTCCATGTCACAGTCAATCACAGTCTGTGAGCAGGAAGAAAACTCACACATGGATAAACTTGCTTATTTACATGTAAAGTGCTATGGTAACAAGTTTCCAACATGTGCCATCCAAGAAAAACACGTGATGCAGTTAAATAGTCCAGGTTAATTCCGCTAAATGGGCAAACTGCACCACCTGCTGTTAAAACGCTGTAACTACATTGGGTAAGAAAGGCAAAGGATTATGAATAATCATCCTCAGAGCATGGCCAATCTGTCGCCGAGGTAATGTGTCTGTAAATGTCCGTGGAGAAAATAAGACTAAGTTATTTGGAAAGTACATGAGAACTAAGATAGTTTTATGTGGTTAGATATCTTTCACATCACCATGTTTTAGTGAGTTCAAATCTCTTTTTTTTTTTTTTTTACTGCCAGTGAGTGTAGCTGGCTAACATTCATGTAGTGCCATCTTTCCAGATGTAGAATGATTTATTTGTCCACACAATTACTGAATATATTGCCTTTTTGTCACCAATGCAGGTAAATTTATAAACTATTTTATACTGTTGTATTTTTGTATTTGGTTTTATGTACAAAACTGTTATTAAATGAAAAGTGTAACCGTATAGTGTCAATAAATAGTGTTTTAATAAAAGTGCCTGAATTTAATTTATGTAAAACAATGAGATAGTATTTTATTTATTTTTATTTTATTTCCATGAATACCAAATCTACTGTATGATCACTGTGTCAATGTATTGTACAGAGTATTAATTGTGGGTTATTGTGGGATCTGCCGCTGAGACAGAGGATGAGTTGTTTGTCCATGCAATGACTGAATTTGTTACCTTTTTGTCACCATTGTAGGCAGAGAAATCCACTGGATGTTATTACAACCTGACCAGCTCAGAGAATTTCAATCAAGACATTTTGCAGAGGTTACAAATATTTGAAGGACAGCAAAATATATACAGTGGTCCCTCGCTATATCGCGGTTCACCTTTCACGGCCTCGCAGTTTCGTGGATTTTTTTTAGTGCAATTTTGCATGCTTCTTCTTTTTTTTAACAGGGCATTGTGTTCTGCGTCCTCATCAGGCGGGCCGGTCGGCATCACCGCGATTGCCCTCACTGCCTCCGATGCGCTTATCACTGCAGCAGGCCACTCACAGCGCCCCACTGTCTGCTGTGCGGAGTTGCAGCCAAAATCTGGCAACAGGTCCAGAGACTACGCTCGCTGTTTTGTTGCAGAGCACTCCAGCAGCCCGCAAGGATAGAATTCAGCAGCGCTGCACAGTCTCGGTAACCGCAGCCGCAGAGCTCCGTGGCCACTGAGAGAAGTTTGTATCTTTTTAATGACTTGGATTCTTTGCGGGTCCCACATCCGTCCCGCAACACTAACACCGGAGGCAGTGAGTGAAGAAAGAGCACGTGCATTGTGTTCTGCGTGTGTCTGTTTATAAGAATCTTCTCGCCCAGAAGAAAAAAAGAGCGCCAACAACTACCCATAACTGTGTTCTTCACTCGGAAAAAGACACCTGCACTGAGGTATCACTTAGTGGAAAAACACGCTGCAGAGTGGCGCCAGGATGAAGAGACGTGGCCAGAGGAACTGTGAAATACTGGTCAGTCACTACTAATAATTTCTTATGTGTCCAACCTCGTGGGTTGATCGTAAAAATTAAATTTGTTAGTTCTAAAAGCCATCATAATTATTTATAGGAAAACGTTCTATTTTTATTTCTCAAACAAATGTTTGGGCCTGAAAACAGGTTTCGATCTTTGGTTTCATTTTATAATACTGGTCTTATTTTTCTACTAAGGTTTGAACTTTGAGAGTTTTTACACAGGAGAGAAAAGTGAGAAAATGCGTGTAGTGAGGGGTTTGACATCCTTAAAACATTTATAATAATTGTAAAAAATAACGCTGACTACTTCGCGGATTTCACCTATTGCGGGCTATTTTTAGAACGTAACTCCCGTGATAAACGAGGGACCACTGTATTCTTTAAAATTTTCACCCCGAGAGCATTACCTTTTATTTTTGCATCTGCATTGTGCTCTGAAACAGCAAATGCACTGCTGATGATGTGTGTGATTAAAATATAGGTGTGGTGTATATTTACTATGGAGCAGTGTGGTAATGTACTTTTAAAACATTTGTACTCTATGCTGAATGCTGAGCTGTGTGTGCCTGCTCACTCCAATGACACATCACATATGAAACTCGGTGATGGGGAAATGTGTGCAACTTTAGAAAAACAGGTTTCATTTATCCTATCTCTGTCATGGTTTGCTCATCTGCCCTGGTTCCTGTCCATTTTCATCATTTTTGGAAATTGGGCTACTGCTGGGTGAAGACAAGGAAGAAGAGGAGGAGAACGTTTCCACAAACAGCGGGAGAAGAAATCTAGAAGGTTGGAAATGAGAGTGGGGACTTCGAATGTTGGTAGTATGACTGATAAAGGGAGAGAGCTGACTGATATGATGGAGAGGAGAAAGGTAGACATATTGTGTGTGCAAGAGACCAAGTGGAAGGGAAGTAAGAGCAGGAGCATTGGTGGTGGGTTCAAGTTGTTGTACCATGGTGAGGACAGGAAGAGAAATTGTGTTGGGGTCATTTTAAAGTAAGAGTATGTTAAAAGTGTGCTGGGCATTAAGCAAGTGTCTGACAGGGTGATGAGTGTGAAGTTGGAAATTGAAGGGGTGATGATGAATGTCATCAGTGCATATGCCCCACAGGTAGGTTGTGAGATAAAGGAGAAAGAAGATTTCTGGAGTGTGTTAGATGAGGTGGTGGAAAGTGCCCAAGCATGAAAGAGTGGTGATAGGAGTGGACTTCAATGGGCATGTTGGTGAAGGGAACAGAGGTGATGAGGAAGCAGTGGGTAGATATGGTATCGAGGACAGGAATGGGGAAGTACTGATGGTAGTTGATTTTACAAAAAGAATGGAAATGGCTGTGGTAAATACCTACTTTAAGAAAAGGGAGGAGCACAGGGTAACATATAAGAGTGGAGGAAGGTGCACACAAGTGGACTACATTCTTCATAGGAGATGCAAGCTAAAAGAAATCACAGACTGTAAGGTGGTAGCAGGAGAGAGTGTTAATAGACAGCATAGGATGGTTGTTTGTAGGATGACTTTAGAGGTAAAGAAGAAGAAGAGAGTGAGAGCTCAACAAAGGATCAGATGGTGGAAGCTGAAGAAGGAAGACTGTTGTGTGAAATTTAGTGGGCAGGTGAGAGAAGCACTGGTTGGAGGGGAAGCAATTTTGGACAATTGGACAAGTACTGCAGATGTGGTGAGGGAGACAGCTGGGACAGTACTGGGTGTGACATCTGGACAGTGAAAGGAAGACAAGGAGACTTGGTGGTGGAATGAAGAGGTCCAGAAAAGCATAAGGAGAAAGAGGTTGGCAAAAAAGTTTTGGGATAGTCAAAGAGATGAAGACAGTAGACAGGAGTACAAGGAGATGTGGCACAAGGCGAAAAAAGAAGTGGCAAAAGTGCAGGAAAGGGCATATTGCGAGCTGTACAAGACCTTGAATAGTAAGGAAGGAGAAAAGGACTTGTACCGATTGGCCAAACAAAGGGACAGAGCTGGAAAGGATGTGCAGCAGGTTAGGGTGGTAAAAGATGCACGTTAATGTGTTGACAAGTGAGGAGTGTGTGCTGAGAAGGGGGAGGGAATTTTTTGAAGAGCTGATGAAGAAAATGAGCGAGAGAAAAAGCTGGATGATGTGGTGAGAGTAAGTAAGGAAGTACAAGAGATTAGTAAAGAAGAAGTGAGGGCTGCTATGAAGAGGATGAGGAGTGGAAAGGCAGTTGGTCCAGATGACATTGCAGTGGAGGCATGGAAATCTCTAGGAGAGATGGCAGTGGAGTTTCTAACCAGATTGTTTAATAAAATCATGGAAAGTGAAAGGATGCCTGAGGAGTGCAGACGAAGTGTGCTGGTTCCTATTTTCAAGAACAAGGGTGATGTGCAGAGCTGCAGTAACTACAGAGGCATAAAGTTGATCAGCCACAGCATGATGTTATGGGAAAGAGTAGTAGAAGCTAGGCTTAGAAAACAGGTGAAGATCTGTGAGCAGCAATATGGTTTCATGCCGAGAAAGAGCACCACAGATGCAGTGTTTGCTCTGAGAATGTTGTGGAGAAGGACAGAGAAGGCCAGAAAGAGTTACAGTGTATGTTTGTGGACTTAGAAAAAGCTTATGACAGTGTGCCAAGAGAAGAGCTGTGGTATTGTATGAGGAAGTCTGGAGGGGCAGAGAAGTATGTTAGGGTAGTGCAGGACATGTAAAAGAATAGTGTGACAGCGGTGAGATGCGCAGTAGGAATGACAGACTCATTCAAGGTGGAGGTGGGATTACACCAAGGATCAGCTCTCAGTCCTTTCTTGTTCGCAGTGGTGATGGACAGGTTGACAGATGAGATCAGACAGGAGTCCCCATGGACTATGATGTTTGCAGATGACATTGTAATCTGTAGTGACAGTAGATAGCAAGTTGAGTCTAGTCTGGAGAGGTGGAGATATGCTCTGGACAGCAGGGGAATGAAAGTCAGTAGAAGCAAGACTGAGTACATATATGTGAATGAGAGGGAGCCCAGTGGAATAGTGCAGTTACAAGGAGTAGAAGTGGTGAAAGTAGATGAGTTTAAATATTTGGGTCAGCTGTTCAAAGTAATGGAGAGTGTGGTAGAGAGGTGAAGAAGATAGTGCAGGCAGGGTGGAGTGGGTGGAGAAAGGTGGCAGGAGTGATTTGTGACCGAAGAATATCAGCAAGAGTGAAGGGAAAAGTTTACAAAACAGTAGTGAGACCAGCTATGTTGTACAGTTTAGAGATGGTGGCACTAACAAAGAGACAGGAGGCAGAGCTGAAGATGTTGAGATTCTCTTTGGGAGTGATGAGAATTGACAAGATTAGGAATGAACATATCAGAGGGATAGCTCAGGTGGGACAGTTTGGAGACAAAGTCAGAGAGGCGAGATTGAGATGGTTTGGACATGCACAGAGGAGGGACAGAGGGTATATAGGGAGAAGGATGTTGAGGGTGGAGCCACCAGGCAGGAGGAGAAGTGGGAGGCCAAAGAGGAGGTTTATGGATGTGCTGAGGGAGGACATGCAGGTGGTTGGTGTGACAGAGGAAGATACAGAGGACAGGGTGAGATGGAAACGAATGATCTGCTGTGGTGACCCCTAAAGGGAAGAGCCGAAAGACAAAAAAGAAGAAGCTGTCCAGCTGTTACATGCAGTCTGCCTCCAGAGTTCCATGCTAGGTTTGCTGCTCATTTCTGCACTCATAAGATTCTACTCTCACTGAGCTCAGCATGGAAGTATCATCTGCTTATAGACATTCCTGAACTTAACTGTCAGTGATTCTGACCCTGAACATTTCTGCATTTCTGAACTAACTAACTGTCAGCAAAGCTGAACTGAATCATTCTGTGCTGTTGCTTGCATTAATGGACTGTGAACATTCATGCTTGGAGCTGTCAGCGTACATTCATTCACCTCTGTGTCCTTGTCTCCTCAGGCCACATCTCCTTCTCCTCGGCTACATGAGCGGCCACCTCGCACCAGTTCCTGCCCTGAGTTCCTACTCATACAACATCCTCCTGTCTAGTTCTGTCTGCACTGCAACTCCTGACTTCCACTGCCTGGAATGGGCCCAGTCTCCATTGTGCAGGCCCCCTGATTCATTCTTACTTTTTGTTGCACATTTATTGTCAATAAATCTTCATTTTGCTCATTCCAACTCTCTTCCTTGCTCCCTGCATTGGGGTTCAGTACCAGTCCAGTTCGTTCCTGTCTGGACCCTAACCATAACAATCTCAGTCAATAGGAAAAATGCTTATGCATATATAGGCCTCCTGGCCCATATTCTGAATTCTTAGATGAATTTGGTGAATTCATCTCTAACTTGTCAACTAGTGCAGATAACATTCTGGTCATTGGAGACTTTAATGTTCATATAAATAAGCCTCCTGATCCCCTCTGCAAATCATTTATGGATGCATTGGGATTTTGGCAATGCATTCGGGACTAAACGCACATTAGTGGAAATACCCTGGATTTGGTTCTCGAACATGGTATTGCTGTCACGAATATTGACATCATGCCTCTTACATTAGTGGTCTCTGATCACTCACTTATTAAGTTTACAGTTTTGCTGCTGTGTTTAGTGGAACAACAACCTTATATATCACGACGTCAATGCATCAACTCCTCAACTAAGACTGAACTCGAAGCTAGACTGCCTGATGTCTTAGCTTCACAACTGGCAAATACCCAGTCAGTAGACAGTCTTGTGAATAGTTTAAACTCAGTGCTCAAAACGACACTCGACATGATTGCACCTTTGTTAAAACACAGTCACCTTGGTTCCATGATTACCTGCATGACCTCAAGCATAAGGCTAGAGGTTTAGAACGTAAATGGCGTAGTTGAATGAATGAATGAATGAATGGATTTATTCGGCACACACACACAAATCCGAAAGAACAGAAACATACAAATAACATGAATGTTATATAAAAGCCTGTGAGTCCGAAAGGGTGCGGGCAGAAGCAAAGCTTATCAACGCCCACCCCTGCTAGTACAAGTCCAACAATTATAACAGTTATAATAACACAAACACAAATTCACAACACACTACATATCAACACACAGACATACACTTCAATATTCAATTACACTTCAATTCATGTATAAGTATATTATGTATATATATAAAGCGCCAAATCACAACAAACTTGGCCCAAGTCACTCCACTCAAATAAGGACCAACCTTGCCGACCCCCAGAGCAAGCACTAGGCAACTGTGGTGAGGAAAAACTCCCTTTTAGGAAGAAACCTCAAGCAGACCAGGCTCTAGGGGGTGACCCTCTGCTTGGGCCGTGCCATATATACCTATATACGTACATATATACATTAACATACACATATATATATATACATTTATACACACACATATACACACTCACATATATACCTATATACATACCCACTAACATAAATAAATATATATATACATATACCTACACATACATACATACCTATACACATACATATATATATATATATATATATATATATATATATATATATATATATATATATATATATATATATATATATATATATATATATATATCGTACACATATACATACATACACCCACATATCAATCAATCAATCAATCAATCAATTTTTTTTATATAGCGCCAAATCACAACAAACAGTTGCCCCAAGGCGCTTTATATTGTAAGGCAAGGCCATACAATAATTATGTAAAACCCCAACGGTCAAAACGACCCCCTGTGAGCAAGCACTTGGCTACAGTGGGAAGGAAAAACTCCCTTTTAACAGGAAGAAACCTCCAGCAGAACCAGGCTCAGGGAGGGGCAGTCTTCTGCTGGGACTGGTTGGGGCTGAGGGAGAGAACCAGGAAAAAGACATGCTGTGGAGGGGAGCAGAGATCGATCACTAATGATTAAATGCAGAGTGGTGCATACAGAGCAAAAAGAGAAAGAAACAGTGCATCATGGGAACCCCCCAGCAGTCTACGTCTATAGCAGCATAACTAAGGGATGGTTCAGGGTCACCTGATCCAGCCCTAACTACAAGATTTAGCAAAAAGGAAAGTTTTAAGCCTAATCTTAAAAGTAGAGAGGGTGTCTGTATCCCTGATCTGAATTGGGAGCTGGTTCCACAGGAGAGGAGCCTGAAAGCTGAAGGCTCTGCCTCCCATTCTACTCTTACAAACCCTAGGAACTACAAGTAAGCCTGCAGTCTGAGAGCGAAGCGCTCTATTGGGGTGATATGGTACTACAAGGTCCCTAAGATAAGATGGGACCTGATTATTCAAAACCTTATAAGTAAGAAGAAGAATTTTAAATTCTATTCTAGAATTAACAGGAAGCCAATGAAGAGAGGCCAATATGGGTGAGATATGCTCTCTCCTTCTAGTCCCCGTCAGTACTCTAGCTGCAGCATTTTGAATTAACTGAAGGCTTTTTAGGGAACTTTTAGGACAACCTGATAATAATGAATTACAATAGTCCAGCCTAGAGGAAATAAATGCATGAATTAGTTTTTCAGCATCACTCTGAGACAAGACCTTTCTGATTTTAGAGATATTGCGTAAATGCAAAAAAGCAGTCCTACATATTTGTTTAATATGCGCTTTGAATGACATATCCTGATCAAAAATGACTCAAAGATTTCTCACAGTATTACTAGAGGTCAGGGTAATGCCATCCAGAGTAAGGATCTGGTTAGACACCATGTTTCTAAGATTTGTGGGGCCAAGTACAATAACTTCAGTTTTATCTGAGTTTAAAAGCAGGAAATTAGAGGTCATCCATGTCTTTATGTCTGTAAGACAATCCTGCAGTTTAGCTAATTGGTGTGTGTCCTCTGGCTTCATGGATAGATAAAGCTGGGTATCATCTGTGTAACAATGAAAATTTAAGCAATACCGTCTAATAATACTGCCTAAGGGAAGCATGTATAAAGTGAATAAAATTGGTCCTAGCACAGAACCTTGTGGAACTCCATAATTAACTTTAGTCTGTGAAGAAGATTCCCCATTTACATGAACAAATTGTAATCTATTAGACAAATATGATTCAAACCACCGCAGCGCAGTGCCTTTAATACCTATGGCATGCTCTAATCTCTGTAATAAAATTTTATGGTCAACAGTATCAAAAGCAGCACTGAGGTCTAACAGAACAAGCACAGAGATGAGTCCACTGTCCGAGGCCATAAGAAGATCATTTGTAACCTTCACTAATGCTGTTTCTGTACTATGATGAATTCTAAAACCTGACTGAAACTCTTCAAATAGACCATTCCTCTGCAGATGATCAATTAGCTGTTTTACAACTACCCTTTCAAAAATTTTTGAGAGAAAAGGAAGGTTGGAGATTGGCCTATAATTAGCTAAGATAGCTGGGTCAAGTGATGGCTTTTTAAGTAATGGTTTAATTACTGCCACCTTAAAAGCCTGTGGTACATAGCCAACTAACAAAGATTGATCATATTTAAGATCGAAGCATTAAATAATGGTAGGGCTTCCTTGAGCAGCCTGGTAGGAATGGGGTCTAATAAACATGTTGATGGTTTGGATGAAGTAACTAATGAAAATAACTCAGACAGAACAATCGGAGAGAAAGAGTCTAACCAAATACCGGCATCACTGAAAGCAGCCAAAGATAACGATACGTCTTTGGGATGGTTATGAGTAATTTTTTCTCTAATAGTTAAAATTTTGTTAGCAAAGAAAGTCATGAAGTCATTACTAGTTAAAGTTAATGGAATACTCAGCTCAATAGAGCTCTGACTCTTTGTCAGCCTGGCTACAGTGCTGAAAAGAAACCTGGGGTTGTTCTTATTTTCTTCAATTAGTGATGAGTAGAAAGATGTTCTAGCTTTACGGAGGGCTTTTTTATAGAGCAACAGACTCTTTTTCCAGGCTAAGTGAAGATCTTCTAAATTAGTGAGACGCCATTTCCTCTCCAACTTACGGGTTATCTGCTTTAAGCTACGAGTTTGTGAGTTATACCACGGAGTCAGGCACTTCTGATTTAAAGCTCTCTTTTTTAGAGGAGCTACAGCATCCAAAGTTGTCTTCAATGAGGATGTAAAACTATTGACGAGATACTCTATCTCACTTACAGAGTTTAGGTAGCTACTCTGCACTGTGTTGGTATATGGCATTAGAGAACATAAAGAAGGAATCATATCCTTAAACCTAGTTACAGCGCTTTCTGAAAGACTTCTAGTGTAATGAAACTTATTCCCCACTGCTGGGTAGTCCATCAGAGTAAATGTAAATGTTATTAAGAAATGATCAGACAGAAGGGAGTTTTCAGGGAATACTGTTAAGTCTTCTATTTCCATACCATAAGTCAGAACAAGATCTAAGATATGATTAAAGTGGTGGGTGGACTCATTTACTTTTTGAGCAAAGCCAATAGAGTGTTGTGTGTGGGCCGCTGAAGAGGAGGTACTGCTGGCCCATCACCACCAGAGGGCGCCCTGCCTGGAGTGCGGGCTCCAGGCACCAGAGGGCGCCGCTGCCTGATGAGAGCAGCCAGGATGACAGCTGTCACCATTACTGGACACAGCTGACTTCACTCAGTACGGAGGTATATCAGCAGGACAGCGTCTCCACCTCAGTGCTGAGATATCACCTTGAGTTTAAGGTAATCACCTCTGCAACAGATACTGTATCTTTGTGACAATACATTATAAACTTTTCAGGACAGCGGAAGGCCAAGTGTTCGGATAAGTACTCACCTTTCCTGCTTCAGTGTGACAAGAGGTGGAGGCGGCTTTGCCCCTCTCATCTACTGGGTGCGGTCGCATCCCAACCTGTGTGTTTGTGTTCTTTCCCGCCAGCAGTACCGGATCCGACGAGCGGAGGCAGTGGCCACCTGGGAATTCGGGACTTGGCGGTTCCAGTACTTCTGGGTTTCGGTGGCAGAGGAGATCTGGGTGGTTCCGGTTCAACTAGGACGGACGTCTCCTACCTTCGGGCCTGCCCACAAGACACCAGCAGATTTCGGCTTACAAATTGCTAATTGTTGTATCAGTTGTGCTATTTTCACAACAGTAAAACTTGTTCTTACTTTTCTCCATTGTCCGTTCATTGCGCCCCCTGTTGTGGGTCCGTGTACCTACACTTTCACAACATAGAGTCTAATAATAGATTAAATGCAGTGTTGAGGCTGTCATTCTCAGCATCTGTGTGGATGTTAAAATCGCCCACTATAATTATCTTATCTGAGCTAAGCACTAAGTCAGACAAAAGGTCTGAAAATTCACAGAGAAACTCACAGTAACGACCAGGTGGATGATAGATAATAACAAATAAAACTGGTTTTTGGGACTTCCAATTTGGATGGACAAGACTAAGAGACAAGCTTATATATATATATACTTACATACATACATATATATACATATATATACACATACATTGATTGATTGTTTATTTCGAGCTTTACAAAATAAGCATTTCTTTCACATTTACATTTACCCACACTGGGTTGAAAGGAACAGGAAATACATACGTACAAACATACATACACGCGCATTTAGCCCGAAAAGGGGTGGGAAGAAGACAAGCTTATTTAATCCCACCCCCAAACACCCATACATTATTACCACTACCGAGTGTGACCAATATTCCTTTTTTATTATTATGTAATTGATGTCATATATTAGTGATGAATATCTATAATAATAATAATAATAATAAGAAGAAGAAGAAGAATTCCCACATAATAGTTAGTTAGTAATAATGACAATAATAATATTATTATTATTGTCAATCAATTTATTTTTTTTTAATTGATATTGCTGGTGTCGTTCCTTGAGTCATTTTCATATGTCAGTAAGTTCCCCACATTTATTCAGAGAATGACTATTTAGAGGAATTATTATTGTATGCGTCGATGGTAGTTCTGTCTCAATATATATATATTATATACGTAGATATACATACACAAAATACACACATACTTCACCTATACACACATGCATACACATACACACATATGTATACAAATATGTTTCATTTATCTTATTATTTTATTAATTTTATTACCTTAACTTTTTTAATATTTTTTTTTCCCTTCCCCTCCCTCCCCATACGTCTTGTGTGTGGTGCATTAAACAATGCAAAGTATTTTGTAAACCTGCTGCCAGAGAGGGGTCGCCCCCTGACACAGGTCCACCCTTTGCTGAATGTCCTAGGCTCTGCATTAAAAGACAAGGTTTTGGAGTCTGCTGGCAGAAGGGGGAGACCTTCGAGCAACAGACCACCACTTGCCGGCCCTGATCTGGTGATAGTGATGTAGGTGATGTAAGTGGGGGAAACAAGGAGGAAAGAAAAAGAAAAGTATTTTTATGTATCAATAAATTTGTTGGGAAAGTGTAGTGACACGGACCCACAACAGGGGGCGTAAATGAACAGACAATGGATAAGCCAAAAATAACAATTTAATGTTGTGAATTGCACAACGGAATACAGACAATTGCAATTGAGAAGTACAGTCAATCGTACAAAAGGTGACGTGTGGGCAGGCTCGAGGATAGAAGACGTCTGTCCAGAGAAGAGCCGGATCCCACACGGCTTCCACCGCCAACGGATCTGAAGAACACCGGAGCCGCCAAGTTCTGGGTCCCCAGGTGGCCACCGTCTCCAGCTGTCAGACCTGGTACTGCTGGCAGAAACAGAAACAGTTAATGGTGGGTGTGTGAATACACACTCAGTAATCTCTCAGTACTCAGTTCCTCCGGGAGGGAGAACCTCCACCTCCAAAATAGGAACACCCGTGCAGCTCCTGTCAGTCGCATCTCTGGATGGAGTGAGAGGCGAAGACGTCGCAAACCCACACTATGCGCCAATCCAGCAGAAGACCACACAACAAAATTTATATATGTACACATTTTGTATAAATGTAAATATAAATATATATACATATACACATATATATACACACACACACACACACACACACACACACACACACACACACACACACACACACATATATATATATATATATATATATATATATACATGTATACACATATACACACGCACATACATACATACACACAAACACATACACATAAACACATACACTCATGTATACACATACACATACATATACATATACACACACATACAGTACGAGGTCTGTTAGAAAAGTATCCGACCTTATTATTTTTTTCAAAAACCATATGGATTTGAATCACGTGTGATTACATCAGACATGCTTGAACCCTCGTGGGCATGCGAGAGTTTTTTCACGGCTGTCGGTTACGTCATTCGCCTGTGGGCAGTCTTTGAGTGAGGAGTCGCCCACCCTCTCGTCGTTTTTTCATTGCTTAGGAATGGCTCAGAGACTGCTGCATTGTTTGATACATTTTTTTTCAAAAAGTGTAAGGCACAACTGAGTGGACACCATTCGATAAATTCAGCTGGTTTTCGGTAAAAATTTTAACGGCTGATGAGAGATTTTGGTCTGGTAGTGTTGCTTTAAGGATGGCCCACAGCGCCTGACGGCGATCTGCGCTTTGAGGTGGCAGCGTCTCGCCATTTCAAGTTGAAAACTTCCACATTTCAGGCTCTGTTGACCCAGTAAGTCGTCAGAGAACAGAGAACTTTCAGAAGAAGTCGGCATGAGGAGTTTATTCGGACATTCCATTGTTAACGGACATTTTGTAATGAAAGAACGTGCGGGCAGAGTCGCATGTCGGGCCGGACCTGACCGCGGGGGGTCGCGACAGGAAAAACACCTCCGTTGGAAACCTTAACGGGCAAGTTGGAACATGCCCAAGCTGTTAAACAATTTCTCAGTTACTCACTTGTTGAAAGCCATCAAAAGCCGCCTGAATTTTACAAATGGTTTTCAACACGGAGGTGTTTTTCCTGCGCACACAGATTCGCCGAGTCATCACGGAAACGACTCGGCGAATTTGCGCGCACGTCTTTCATTACAAAATGTCCTTAAACAGTGGAATGTCCGCATAAAGTCCTCATGCCGGCCTCTTCTCAATCTTCTCTGTTCTCTCACGACGTCTTGGGTGAATTAAGCCTTAAATTAGGATGTTTTCAGGTTGAAACAGGCCGACGACGGCGCCTGGAAGCGCAGCGCGATGTCCCGCTCCATGGGAAGTCCTTACAGTGACAGAAACACCCCATAATCTCTCATCAGCTGTTAAACTTTTCACCGAAAATTTCTCAAATAGTGTCCACTCGGATATTCCTCACAGGTCCAGAAAAAATTTTGATAAAGCAACGCGCGCCGTCTCGAGCAGCGTGTGAAACAAAGGAATTCAGCCGAGATGGCTGAACCACATCTCACTCAAGGCCTGACCACAGGGAAATGACGTCATCGACACGCGTGAAAAAACTCACACATGCGCACGAGGGTTCAAGCATGATTGGTGTAATCGCACGTCATTCAAATCCATATAGTTAAAAAAATAAATAAAAGTGTCGGTTTCTTATCTAACAGACATCGTATATACATACATACATACATATATATACATATACACATACATACACATATACATACATACATGTTTCCCAACTCTCTCTAAGTTATTACCATCGGCACCATACTTTTTGACTAGCATTTCGACTACAGGATCTTGATGTATAAAAATAATACTTTTGACCATGGTTACGACACCAGCAATAACAGGTATTACGCATATATGTTAACATATATTGTATTAACAAACATAGTAAGATTTTATTATTATTATTATTTTCTTTTTTAATAATATAATTTACAATTATGGCTATGATATATATATAATTAAATTTATGTACAGTATAATTCTAGGTATTTTATGAAAGTTTGTGTGTCCTAGCGAGGCCCCTTCTATTGCTGACAAGGCAAAAAAAACAAAAACAAAGGTAAATTAAGTAGAAATAAATTAAAAAGACATAATGATCACGCACCTCTCTCCTCATTCATGTACACTCAACAAAAATATAAATGCAACACTTTTGGTTTTGCTCCCATTTTGTATGAGATGAACTCAAAGATCTAAAACTTTTTCCACATACACAATATCACCATTTCTCTCAAATATTGTTAACAAACCAGTCTAAATCTGTGATAGTGAGCACTTTTCCTTTGCTGAGATAATCCATCCCACCTCACAGGTGTGCCATACCAAGATGCTGATTAGACACCATGATTAGTGCACAGGTGTGCCTTAGACTGCCCGCAATAAAAGGCCACTCTGAAAGGTGCAGTTTTATCACACAGCACAATGCCACAGATGTCGCAAGATTTGAGGGAGCGTGCAATTGGCATGCTGACAGCAGGAATGTCAACCAGAGCTGTTGCTCATGTATTGAATGTTCATGTCTCTACCATAAGCCGTCTCCAAAGTCGTTTCAGAGAATTTGGCAGTACGTCCAACCAGCCTCACAAACGCAGACCACGTGTAACCACACCAGCCCAGGACCTCCACATCCAGCATGTTCACCTCCAAGATCGTCTGAGACCAGCCACTCGGACAGCTGCTGGAACAATCGGTTTGCATAACCAAAGAATTTCTGCACAAACTGTCAGAAACCGTCTCAGGGAAGCTCATCTGCATGCTCGTCATCCTCATCGGGGTCTTGACCTGACTCCAGTTCATCGTCGTAACCAACTTGAGTGGGAAAATGCTCACATTCGCTCGCGTTTGGCACATTGGAGAAGTGTTCTCTTCACGGATGATGCGAAGGAGATGTGTTGCACTGCATGAGGCAAATGGTGGTCACACCAGATACTGACTGGTATCCCCCCCCAATAAACAAAACTGCACCTTTCAGAGTGGCCTTTTATTGTGGGCAGTCTAAGGCACACCTGTGCACTAATCATGGTGTCTAATCAGCATCTTGATATGGCACACCTGTGAGGTGGGATGGATTATCTCAGCAAAGGAGAAGTGCTCACTATCACAGATTTAGGCTGGTTTGTTAACAATATTTGAGGGAAATGGTGATATTGTGTATGTGGAAAAAGTTTTAGATCTTTGAGTTCATCTCATACAAAATGGGAGCAAAACCAAAAGTGTTGCGTTTATATTTTTGTTGAGTATATTTCAACAGAACCATTTCTTTGTATATTTTTTTGAATTGATGGATATTTGGACATTGCTTGAGCTGAGGTACCAAACTATTCCACAGCTTAATGCCACACACGGACACACAGAATTTTTTCCTGGTATTTCTCACTGCCTTGACTTTAAAGGTACCACATCCCCTAAAGTTATAGCTCCCTTCTCTCTGAGTGAAGAGACTCAGAATATTACTAGGTAATGAGTTTTTAGTGGCTTTATATAATAATTGTGCAGTGTAGAAATTAACCAAATCTGGCATTTTCAACAATTTGGATTGCAAAAATAGACTATTTGTGTGATCGAGATATCCTACCTTATAGATGATTCTTATTGCACACTTTTGGAGTATACAGAGTGGATGTAGCAAACTTTTGTAATTGTTGCCCCAGATTTCTATACAGTATGTTAAATAAAGAGAGACTAAAGAACAATACAATAAATATAATGCATTATGATCCAGAAAATATTTTGCTTTGTACATAATAGAGACATTCTTGGAAACTTTTTTATGTATGTGGCTGATATGAGACTTCCAGCTTAATTTACTATCAATTGTTATCCCTAAAAATTTGATTTCTGACACTTTTTCTATTTCGACACTGTTTATATTTATTGGTAAATTAGAACTGTCATTATGATTTCCGAAAAACATGACTTTAGTCTTATTTATATTTAGGGATAATTTATTAATATTCAACCAGGTTTTCAGCTTAATTAATTCACAATTTACCACATTAATACGTTTGCTATAATTATCACAGGAATAGAATATACTGGTGTCATCTGCAAATAACAATAATTTTAATAACTGTGACACATTAAAAATGTCATTTATATAAAGATTAAAAAAATGTGGCGCCAGTATGGATCCCTGTGGGACCCCACAAGCGATGCCCAAACATCCAGATTTGAATGCACCCATCTGCACAAACTGGTGTCTCTCCATTAAATAGCTTTGAATCCAGTTCCAAGCCACTCCCCTCTTACATATCTTTCCAGTTTATTGAGTAGAATTGAGTGATTAAGTGTGTCAAATGCTTTCTTTAAATCAATGAATATTCCAACTATATAGTTTTTACTATCTAAGGTGTTCGTGATCTCTTCTATTGCTTCAATTATTGCAAGTGAAGTTGACCTTCCAGACCTAAACCCATATTGACTTTCGTTAATTATGTTATATTTTTCTATAAAGGATTCTAACCTGTTTTTAAAAAGCTTTTCTAAAATTTTGGAAAATTGTGGGAGTAGAGAGACCGGTCTGTAGTTTGTGAAGATGTGTTTATTTCAATTTTTGTATAGTGGAATAACTTTTGCCATTTTCATTTTGTTCGGGAATGTCCCAGTTTGAAATGACAAGTTACATATATGAGTCAGGGGCATTGATATGCTTTTAATTATTGTTTTTACTAGCTTCATATCTATGTCATAACAGTCAGTTGATTTTTTATTTTTACATTTATTAACAATATTTATTATTTCGGCTTCACTAACACTGGAGAGAAACATTGTGTTTGGATTGATTTTTAGAAGTGATTCCTGCTCCTTGTTACCACCTTCGGGAATTTTTGCTGCCAAGTCGGGTCCAGTATTAACAAAGAAGTTATTAAAACCATTAACTATGTTATTCATATTATAGACGTCCCTGTTCTTATCAATAAAATAATTTGGATAAGAATGACCTCTTACCTTATTTTTAATTATATTATATTTAATTATATTTAATTATATTAATTAAGAATTTCCCAGATTCTCTTGGTGTCATTTTTATTATTATTTAATAGACTGGTATAATATAATTTCTTGCTGGCTCTGATTATATTAGTTAGTTTGTTTTTATATAATTTATATCTATGTTCAGATTCTTTTGTCCTTAGTCTAACAAATTGTCTGTATAATGTATTCTTCTTTTTGCAAGCATTTTGTAGACCTTTTGTTAACCATGGACTTTTGGCTGCAGTACTGTTTTTGTTGACTTGGCGTATTGGACAGTTTATCTCATATAATGAACTGAAAATGTCTAGAAATTTATTGAAGACACAATCCACATCATTCTCCCTGTACACAGTGTGCCAATCCTGTTTTGTTAAGTGATTATTGAGTTGATCTATTGCTTTTTGGGTTCTTACTCATTTAAATGCAGAGTTTTGGGGTTTTACTTGAAAATTACAATTGGAGTCATACACAGTGAACACAGGAAGATGGTCAGTTATGTCACATATCAATAAACCACTTATATTTTTAGTTTCTATATTGTTTGTGAAGATGTTATCTATTAGAGTTGCACTATTCAATGTAATTCTGCTTGGCCTGGTGATAACTGGGTATAAGCTCATGCTGTACATTGTGTTTATAAATTCATCAGTTGATGTGTGTCTATTGGGGTTTATTAGATCAATGTTATAATCTCCACATATAAATATTTTTTTGTTATTTACTGATGAAAACATTTTTTCCACCCAGTTTGTAAATATATGTTGTGTGGGCCGCTGAAGAGGAGGTACTGCTGGCCCACCACCACAAGATGGCGCCCTGCTTGAAGTGCGGGCTTCAAGCACGAGAGGGCGTCGGCTTTGCTGGAGGTGACAGCTGTCATCAATCAACACAAGCTGTCACCCATCACCACCACTACAAAGACCGGACTGCAACTCCACCTCCTCGCCGAGAAATCAACTACCATTCAGGTAATTTCTCCGCTGACTAACACTGTGTGTGTAATAACTGGAACTTCTATTTGCAGCCGTTTTCCTGGAGTGTTTCCTTATCTGGAGGATTGGCGTTTGGTGTGACAGCGACGGCTTCGCCTCACACCCCAACTCAGATAAGTGGTTGACCAGGAGCTGCACGTGTGTGTGTGATTGGAGGTGGAGGTTTTCCCTCCTTTACTTAATACAGACTGTGGGATTACTGAGTGTGCGAACTCACACTCATCTGGACTGTCTCTGTTCTCTGCCAGCAGTACCGGGTCTGACTGCTGAAGACAGCGGCCACCTGGGGCGCAGGGCTTGGCGGCTCCGGTGTTCTTCAGCTCCGTTGGTGGTGGAAGCTGTGTGGGGATCCAGCTCTTCTCTCTCCAGGCGTCTTCTATCGTCGAGCCTGCCCACACGTCACCTGGTGTATGATTGACAGTCCACCATATTGTTATTGTCTGTACGTTGTTGTGCGATTCACAACATTAAATTGTTACTTTTTGGCTTATCCATTGTCCGTTCATTAACGCCCCCTGTTGTGGGTCCGTGTCACGTCACTTTCACAACAGGATTTCTCGGCCAGCGTCATGGATCCCGAGGGGCGTCAACCATCGCTTGAACAGCCAATGGGAGAGCGAGGTGCACAGGCAGGAGGCGTGTTGGGTGAGCTGCAGCACATCTTAACCGCCTTTGCCGCTCGGCTGGACTTAGTTACCGAGCAGAGCAGTGTTCTCAATCGCAGGATAGAGGCTCTCACCGCCCAGGTGGAAACGCGTGCTCAGGGCGCTGCTGCAGCACCTCCTCCTGCTGACCGTGTGCCAGAAACAGACATTCCGCTGGTCGTTCAACGACCCCCCCCACCTTCCCCTGAAGCATACATAAGCCCTCCGGAGCCGTACGGAGGCTGTGTGGAGACGTGCGCGGACGTCTTGATGCAGTGCTCGCTCGTCTTTTCACAGCGTCCCGTCACGTATGCGTCAGACGCCAGCCGGGTGGCTTACGTTATAAACTTGCTTCGAGGAGATGCACGCGCCTGGGCTACGGCGCTTTGGGAGCAGAATTCACGGCTCCTAACGGTTTATACTGAGTTTGTGAGGGAGTTCCGACAGGTGTTCGACCACCCTCATAGAGGCGAGACCGCTTCAAGTGTGCTGCTGTCGATAAGACAGGGGTGTCTCCGCGCCGCCTTTGTAAACGGACTGTCTCTGGTCCTCAAGGAGCACCTGGTGGAGAAGGACGAGCCGCGGGATTTAGATGGGCTTATCGACCTGGTTATATGGTTAGACAACCGATTAACAGAACACCGATGGGAGCGAGACGAAGGGCGTGGTCAGGCACAAGCCGTCCCTCTTCCTCCCGGGTCTGAAAAGGAGCCGACTTCCCCACGCTCCACTGCCAGGGCTCTCCACGTGACAACAGCTCCCCCTGCTGACGTTGCTATGGAAACGAGCAGGGCCAAAAAACGATCAGATCAGAGACAAAGGAGGCTGATCCGTGGAGAGTGTTTTCTCTGCAGCTCTACTGAGCACACACAGAGAGAATGCCCCAAACGATCAAAACAGCAGCACTCGTCCTTAGAGACTGGGCTATGGGTGGGTCACAATACCCACGCGGGGAGACCCCGTAAATCTGCACGAATCCCAGTCACGATCCTGAGTGAGGATTTAACCCTTCACGCCCCAGCACTGGTGGACACGGGGTCGGAGGGAAATCTGCTGGATAGCAGATGGGCAAAGGAGGTTGGGCTCCCTCTAGTGGCCTTACCGTCACCATTGTCGGTGCGGGCACTAGATGGCACCCTTCTTCCACTAATCACACACCAGACTCAGCCAGTGACATTGGTTGTGTCTGGGAATCACAGGGAGGAGATTGTGTTTTATGTAACACCTTCTACCTCCCGAGTGATTTTGGGTTTTCCATGGGTGCTAAAACACAATCCCCGGATTGATTGGCCATCTGGGGTTGTGGTTCAGTGGAGTGAAACCTGCCACCGGGAGTGTTTAGGATCCTCGGTTCCACCCGGTGTGACAGCTAAGGAGGAGGTTTTAGTCCCCCCCAATCTGGCGGCGGTGCCAGCCGAGTACCACGACCTTGCTGACGTCTTCAGCAAGGATCTGGCACTCACGCTGCCCCCGCACCGTCCGTACGATTGTGCCATTGATTTGATACCGGGCGCTGAGTACCCGTCCAGCAGGCTGTACAACCTCTCACGTCCGGAACGCGAATCAATGGAGACCTACATCCGGGACTCGTTAGCTGCCGGGTTGATCCGGAACTCCACCTCCCCGATGGGTGCTGGTTTCTTTTTTGTGGGCAAGAAGGACGGCGGACTCCGTCCATGCATTGATTACAGAGGGCTGAACGAGATCACGGTTCGAAACCGATACCCGTTACCTCTGTTGGATTCAGTGTTCACGCCCCTGCATGGAGCCCAAATTTTCACGAAATTGGATCTTAGGAATGCTTATCACCTGGTTCGGATCCGGGAGGGAGACGAGTGGAAGACGGCATTTAACACCCCGTTAGGTCACTTTGAGTACCTGGTCATGCCGTTTGGCCTCACCAATGCGCCCGCGACATTCCAAGCATTGGTTAATGACGTCTTGCGGGACTTCCTGCATCGGTTTGTCTTCGTATATCTAGACGATATACTCATTTTTTCTCCGGATCCTGAGACCCATGTTAAGCATGTACGTCAGGTCCTACAGCGGTTGTTGGAGAACCGGCTGTTTGTGAAGGGCGAGAAGTGTGAGTTCCACCGCACTTCTTTGTCCTTCTTGGGGTTCATAATCTCCTCCAACTCCGTCGCCCCTGATCCGGCCAAGGTTGCGGCGGTGAGAGATTGGCCCCGACCAACGAACCGTAGGAAACTACAACAGTTCCTCGGTTTTGCAAATTTCTACCGGAGGTTCATCAAGGGCTACAGTCAGGTAGTTAGCCCCCTGACAGCCCTGACCTCCAGTTCTGGTGCAGCCCGATCCCAAGCGCCAGTTTGTTGTTGAAGTGGATGCCTCTGACTCAGGGATAGGAGCCGTGCTATCCCAGAGCAGGGAGTCCGACAAGGTTCTCCATCCATGTGCCTACTTTTCCCGCAGGTTGACCCCAGCTGAACGGAACTATGACGTCGGCAATCGGGAACTTCTTGCGGTGAAGGAGGCTCTTGAAGAGTGGAGACACCTGTTGGAGGGAGCATCGGTACCATTTACAGTTTTCACGGACCATCGGAACCTGGAGTACATCCGGACTGCGAAGCGTCTGAACCCCAGGCAAGCCCGCTGGTCGCTGTTCTTCGGGCGTTTTGACTTCCGGATCACCTACCGCCCCGGGACAAAGAACCAACGATCTGATGCCCTGTCCCGGGTGCACGAAGAGGAGGTCAAGACTGAGCTGTCAGACCCCCCTGACACCATCATCCCCGAGTCCACTGTCGTGGATGCCCTTACCTGGGACGTGGAGAAGACCGTCCGGGAGGCCCTGACACGGAGCCCAGACCCGGGAACCGGTCCGAAGAACAAACTGTACGTCCCACCAGAGGCCAGGGCTGCGGTCATTGACTTCTGTCACGGTTCCAAGCTCTCCTGTCACCCAGGGGTGCGAAGAACTGTGGCAGTGGTCCGGCAGCGCTTCTGGTGGGCGTCTATGGAAGCCGACGTCCGGGAGTATGTCCAGGCCTGCACCACCTGCGCCAGGGGCAAAGCTGACCATCATAAGGCCCAAGGCCTCCTCCAGCCTCTGCCAGTGCCTCGTCGCCCCTGGTCTCATATCGGCCTGGACTTTGTCACGGGCCTCCCGCCGTCCCAGGGAAACACCACCATCCTAACGATAGTGGACCGGTTTTCCAAGGCGGCCCACTTCGTGGCCCTCCCGAAGCTCCCGACGGCCCAGGAGACTGCAGACCTCCTGGTCCACCACGTCGTGCGTCTGCATGGGATTCCATCAGACATTGTCTCGGATCGTGGTCCTCAGTTCTCCTCCCAGGTCTGGAGGAGTTTCTGTAGGGAACTGGGGGCCACCGTCAGTCTCTCGTCTGGGTACCACCCCCAGACGAACGGGCAGGCAGAGCGGACAAACCAGGAACTGGAGCAGGCCCTCCGTTGCGTGACCTCCGCGCACCCGACGGCCTGGAGTGACCATCTGGCCTGGATCGAGTACGCTCATAACAGCCAAGTCTCGTCTGCCACCGGCCTCTCCCCATTTGAAGTGTGTTTGGGGTACCAGCCCCCATTGTTCCCGCTAGTGGAGGGAGAGGTCGGGGTGCCCTCGGTCCAGGCCCATCTGAGAAGGTGCCGTCGGGTGTGGCGTACCGCCTGCTCTGCCCTGCTCAATGCCCAGACGAGGGCCAAGAACCATGCAGACCGCCGGCGTGCCCCGGCCCCTGCGTACCAGCCTGGGCAGGAGGTTTGGCTTTCTACAAAGGACATTCCCCTGCAAGTGGAATCCCAAAAGTTGAAGGACAGATACATCGGACCTTTCCCTATCCTCAAGGTCCTCAGTCCAGCCGCAGTGAAGCTGAAGCTGCCAGCTTCACTGCGGATCCACCTGGTTTTCCATGTGTCCCACATCAAACCTCACCATGTGTCACCCCTCTGTACCCCCGGACCGGCGCCGCCTCCTGCCCGGATCATCGACGGGGAGCCGGCTTGGACCGTGCGCCGGCTCCTGGACGTCCGTCGGAAGGGCCGGGGGTTCCAGTATTTGGTGGACTGGGAGGGGTATGGACCCGAAGAACGCTCCTGGGTGAAGAGGAGCTTCATCCTGGACCCGGCCCTCCTGGCCGACTTCTACCGGCGGCACCCGGACAAGCCTGGTCGGCGCCAGGAGGCGCCCGTTGAGGGGGGGGGGGGGTCCTGTTGTGTGGGCCGCTGAAGAGGAGGTACTGCTGGCCCACCACCACAAGATGGCGCCCTGCTTGAAGTGCGGGCTTCAAGCACGAGAGGGCGTCGGCTTTGCTGGAGGTGACAGCTGTCATCAATCAACACAAGCTGTCACCCATCACCTGGTGTATGATTGACAGTCCACCATATTGTTATTGTCTGTAAGTTGTTGTGCGATTCACAACATTAAATTGTTACTTTTTGGCTTATCCATTGTCCATTCATTAACGCCCCCTGTTGTGGGTCCGTGTCACATCACTTTCACAACAATATAGCCATATTTGAGCCTGGTGCCCTATATAAACAACTTACAATATTGTTTTTCTTGTTTCCATTATAAACTTCTATTGATATACATTCTAACACATCTTTTATTGTTAATGTCATACTTTCTATTACCTTAAATTTAATATTTTTATGCACATATATAGCAACACCTCCACCTCCTTTATTCACTCTATTGATGTAGTTTAGATTATAACCATCCAACTCAAATTGTATTCCTTTCTGCACATTGAACCATGTTTCTGAAATTGTTATTATACTAAAGGGTTTTGTAAACTGCTGGAGATATTCTTTGATACTGTTAAAGTTTGTGTACACACTTCTGCTGTTAAAGTGGATGACTGATAATTTACCTTCTGTTTTAACTGTATTATTGTAATCCTCTTCCGTATAGTAGTTGCAATGAACGGTATCAGTCGAAAAAACATATTATCAGGGTCTATTTCGTTTTCCAAATCCATTATCTTATGTTCAGTATACTCAGTTGCTTTTAATTCCAGTAATTCCTGGTTTATTATCCTCTGTTGTATTATTTCATCTCCTGAAGTAGAGATTTTGGGTTTTGATTCAATGGTTTGTGAAGTAGAACTAGTTTTTTTTTTGTTTGTTTGTTTGTTTGTTTTTTTACTTTTTACTTTTTTATTTCTCCATACATTATTGACTCATATTTCATATTTTTCCAGCTCTTTTATGTCCTTAATAACCAGCACCTTAGCTACTTCAGGAGACCCATTCAGTTTAATGAAGACTTTACAATTCCTGACCCATGTATTCTGAATTTTGTTTGTTTTCCTTAAGTATATGGCTTTTTTTTTTTAGCAATGTCTGCATTTGTTTTTGTTAAGTGATCATTCAAGTAAACATTCGTACCTTTCAGTTTTCTTCCTTGCCTCAACAATGTAACCTTATCTTTTCTGTTGAAAAACCTCATGATAAGCACAGGAGGAGCACCTTTCTTAGGGAGAGGGTGACAAGCTTCAAGACAGTTTATGTCCAAATCAATGTCCCTGGATGCCAGGAACGCGGCGACCTGTTGTTCCGCAGAGCTGTCCTCCATCTCGCCGGGTTCGAGATCACTGCCCGCGGTCACTGCGTGGGCATATGAGTGGGGTTTAATCTTTAAACCAATCACAACCACATCGTTAATCCTTGAATACTGCTCCAAGTCCTCAACTCTCTTCTCAAGAGCCTCGATCTTCTTGTCCTTATCCTCTAATAACGCTCGTAGTCACGCGACTTCCTCCACTAGCTGGAGTATCTTGTCCTGCTTGTCCTTTATGTCAGCTACGTCCAGTGACACTGACTCAAGCTCCTTTTTAACCTCCTCCGACTCCTCAACCACCGAGCTTTTCTTTGGTGCCATTTGTAGTGTTTTCAACTCTGGTTGTTTACACTGCTCGGTACCTCACCTGGAAGTAGCGTGGCTAACCGCTAGCCGCGGTCCCAAACTGCGCTGAAAGTTATTGTTTTACATAAATCCAAGGTCCAGTAACCTTTTTTTACTTTGTATTTTAATCCATAGCCATTGTCCATTTGGTCCGATTCCAAAGAAAAAATTATATAAATAAGTTTTCAAAGTTTCTTTTGCCTCTTCTCACGCTGCTCACACTCGGATAACCCGGAAGTAGTCAAAATTAGAAGGATACCACCTTGTGTGGCGTGATGCTATCTTAGAGTATAAGCATGCATTGGCTACAAAGCGGACCTATTACTCTGATTTGATCAACAAAAACAAGTATAACTCAAAGTTCTTGTTTGACACGGCAGCAACACTTATTCATGGACAACCACCTGTAGTTTGCTCTCCTTTTACAGCATAAGACTTCCTGGATGACTCTGAGAAGAAAACAGAAGATATTAGGTTAAACATTTCGCAGTATGCCTTAACCCAGCCACTACACCCTACTATTGAGGTGGGCGCCATTACTGAGGTATTACCTAGATTTCCAGAATTTGAGAGTATGTCTCAGGGCATGCTGACAAAACTTGTAACATCAACAAAAAGCACAACCTGCTTATTTGATCCTATACAAACAAAAGTGTTTAAGGACCTGTGGCCCACTATTTGGCCGACTGTGCTGGAAATTATTAATCTCTCATTAACTTCTGGATCTGTTCCTAAATGTTTCAAATCTGCAGTGATTAAACCATTACTTAACCCTCTGGGGCCGACGCTGTCGTATACAACAGCTAAGCCCAAGCTTTAATAAATTATAAATAACTTTTCAATGATATGAGATAGAAACTTTTTTTTTGCTGAAAAGTTAACTCTCTTTTAGACTTTCGAGCCAGCCATCGGCCATCTTTGTACTCCTCATAGAAGCTGTGTGATGATGTGTGCAATGTGAGTGTTCAATTAGAATTGGTTCACCGTCACATGGTTTTCCAAAATCCAATCGTAGGGCAGATTTACCTCACATGAAAAGCCAAAGATCATTTTCAGGAGTGATGTGTTACTAGTTGGCCCATTTGAATAGCTCCCTGGGTGCTCCAATGAGTGCATATTATTAGTACATACTCAGTGTGCCCTGTGCCATTACGCACAGTGATCAGTGAAAGCAGGAGCACACAGAGAACCTCTGATGACAATCTCACGTGCTCAAACAAAGAGTGTGTAACTATCAGGATTGCTCCACTAGTTTGCATGTGAATGTTACTGGATAACTCTGTTGCTTTCTCTGCGTAAAGCACTGTTTACCATATCAATGGACAACAAAACGCATAGACCATTTTGTATATATTGTTCAAAATGTGCATTTGTGTTTATTGTTTGAATCTTTTTGTTGTACATTCTTTCACACAAGACCTCAAATTACCTTTATAAAGTGTCAAAACAGTTGTTTATTATAGTTTGCTGTGTGTTTTGAATAAATGTGTGTGGAAAATTATTTTTCGCTTTATTTTTTCCTTGCCTGTTTTTGATTGTAAACCTTTATTACACTTATAAAACACAACAAAAACATATATATTCTGAAAGCAGAGGTTGTCCTGAAAAAAAGAGACAAAAAACTTGATTGTGGGATGCAGGGAGAGCTGTTAACAGCAATAATAAAACATTTATATGCCATGCCAGTGAACTGTCCAAAAATGCCCTTGGACCCCAGAGGGTTAAGAAACCTAATCTTGACCCTCATGTATTGAAAAACTATCGGCCGATATCAGATCTGTCATTTTGCTCTAAAATTCTGGAAAAAGTGGTGTCACGGCAGCTCATTGACTATCTTACTGAGAATAATCTCTTTGAGCCACTGCAGTCTGCTTTTAGAAAATATCATTCCACAGAGACAGCTCTCACTAAAGTGGTGAATGATCTTCAGCTTGCAATGGATTGGGACACCACTACAGTTTTGGTGCTGTTAGATCTCAGTGCTGCAACTGATACCGTGGATTATCATATTCTATTTGATAGGCTGGAAAATCATTTTGGGATTACTTAGTGCCCTTGCATGGTTGACGTCAAACTTGACCAGTGGTTCTCACTATGTTTTGTACAGTAACACTACCTCTAACCTTAGTGACATGAAATTTGGGGGTCCACAGGGGTCCGTCTTAGACCCCTGCTTTTCTCCCTTTATATAGCACCCCTTGGGCACATATTGTGGCGTTTTGGCATTACCTTTCACTGCTATGCTGATGATGCTCAGTTATACATGCGGATAACTGCTGGTAATCTCGTTCACATAAAATCCCTAGAACAGGGGTGGGCAATCATGTGCCATAAAGGGCCGAGACACTGCAGGTTTTCCGTGCAACCAGTCACCTCAGCAGGTGATTTCATTAATGATCAGGTGTCTCAGCAGGTGACTTCATTGACAACCAGGTGTTTATGTTCAGAGGAGAAGCTCATCAGCAACCCACCTGCTGAGGTGAATGGTTGCATGGAAAACCTGCAGTGTCTTGGCCCTTGATACCCACCCCTGCCCTAGAAGATTGCCTTGCATCAGTGTGAAGTTGGATGTCTAGAAACTTCCTACTTTTAAACTCTGATAAGACTGAAATGATGGTTCTTGGTCCAGTGAGACATTGCCATCAATTTGACCAGTTAACACTTAGCCTAGGCTCGTGTGTCATACATCACACTAACAAAGTGAGAAACCTTGGGGTAATTTTTGATCCTACATTGTCCTTTGACCTCCACATGAGAAATATCATGAGGACTGCTTTCTTCCACCTGCAAAATATAGCGAAGATTCGTCCCATCCTGTCTATGGCTGATACTGAGACCCAGATCCATGCATTTCTCTCTTCTAGATTGGACTACTGCAATGTTCTATTTTCTGGTTTATCACAGTGCAGCGTTAAGGCTCTCCAATTGGTTCAAAATGCTGCAGTTAGACTTTTGACACAAAGCAGAAAGTTTGGTCACATTACACCCATTTTGGCATTCCTTCACTGGCTTCCTGTCCCAGTGAGATCAGATTTTAAGGTTTTGCTACTAGTCTATAAAATTGTTCATGGACTGGCACCTCCCTACCTACCTGAGCTAATTAAACCTAACGTACCGGCCCGGGCTTTGCGTTCTCAGGGTGCAGGACTACTTTGTGTCCATAGGGTGAATAAGAAGTCTGCGGGTCATAGACCTTTCTCTTATCATGCCCCTGTTCTGTGGAATAATCTCCCTGTGTCAATAAAACAGTCAGATTCTGTGGAGACTTTCAAGTCCAGACTTAAGTTGCACTTATTTTCCCTTTCGTATGGCTAGCATACTGGCTTTTACCCATGTTGAGTAGACAAGCATTACTGTCATGCCCTGCTTTTACTCTTTTAGTTTTACTCTGCCTCATCACCACTTGTGTCCAATCTATTTCATTTTCTGTTTTACAACAATAAAAAAACGCACACAATAATTTGTTTGAGTACAGCTCTAATGAAGGACAGACAGCAACTGCAGACACCTTGCTGTGCACACACACATATTATTGTAGATGACAGCAGGAAGACTCCAGCATAATGTAATCTTTCTCTGCTTCAGCGCCTTCCCCTGAGCTGTAAATCCAAAGTGGCAATGCCTAAACCAATGAATGCCTATGAGAGAAACAGGCAGACAAAAGAAAAATGTGCATTATGTGTGCCCTTTTTGGTGCGCATGAGAGAGAGAGTTGGTGTGCGAGCTATGTACAAATGAAACATGCATGAACAGTTTTTCATGGATTTTCACATGTATGTGCATGTGCATCCACAACAGGTCTAATAATGCAAAGTAGGTGTCCCTGTTTCCACTGCAGTCTGCAGTCGCTTCATTATTTACAGCAGTTATATCCTCATTAATATGAAAAATGTGGTTGCTGATTTGCTCCCTCTGCTTTTATTTGAACCTGAATTGATCTCAGTTACGTTTGTGCCAATATTGAGTGATTTTCTATTCTGTTTCATGTGAGGCAGAATGGAACACAGTGCTGTGGGTGTGCTGTGCAGCGTGGCTCTGGAGAGGATTTAACTCTGGGGGAATCATTTTTCCTCCAGCTGTTCAGTTGGCTTACCTATTTGTGGCACAGAAAAACAGTTTAAAATGTAATGTCAGTTAATGATTTTGCTCCATGTTAAGTCACAAGCTGAAGCAAGAAGTTACTGAAATATTAATGGTGGTCCAAAGCTGTTGCCTACATGCTTAGATCCCTCAAGGTTTTTCCTCCTCCAGTTTGGTCACAGTGCTGTGTCCACTGAGGTCCATAAGTATTTAGACAGTGACATGATTTGTTTTTTCCTTGTTTTTCATTTCATTTCACAGTGGAGATTAAATTAAACAATCAAGATGTAATCACAGTGTAGAATTTATGCTTTAATTCACTCACTCACTCATTCACTCACTTGTCTTCAACCGCATATCTGAGATCGGGTCGCGGGGCCAACAGCTCTAGCAGGGGACCCCAGACTTCTCTTTACCAGAGGCTGCTGCCCTTTGGGCCTGTCAGTGCCTTGCAACTGCCTCCGGAGTCCTCAGAGATACCATATCCCGGAACAACTCCCTCTTCAGTTGGCCGGCTTCCCTGACCACCAGTGTCCACCACGCTGTTCAAGGGTTGCCGATCCTTGAGGCACCTAAGAGCTTCAGTCCACAGCTCCCAGCTGCAGCATCAGTAATGAGAGCTTTGAACGTTGCCCATTCTGGAACAATGTCCCCAACCTCCACAGGGATGCTAGAAAAGCTCTGCCGGGGGTGTGAGTTGAAGATCCATTTGGGCTTACCAGGTCTGTCCAAAGTCCTCCCCCATACTCTGATCCAACTCACCACCAGATGGTGATCAGTTGACAGCTTTGCCCCTCTCTTCACCTGAGTGTCCAGAACATGCGGCCTCAGATCAGATGATACAATCACAAACTCGATCAGTGATCTTCAGCCTAGAGTGCTCTGGTACCATGCACACTTATGAGCATCCTTATGTTCGAACATGGCATTCATTATGGACAGTCCATGACTAGCACAGAAATCCAATAACAAGATCAGGGAGGTCGTTCCTCCCAATCACGCCTCTCCAGGTGTCTCTGTCATTGCCCACTTGTGCATTGAAGTCCACCAGCAGAACAATGGAGTCCTCCACTGGAGTACCATACAGGACTATAGTCAAGGACTCCAAGAAGGCTGAATACTCCAAACTGTGGTTCGTTGCAAATGCACAAACAACAGTCAGAGTTTTCCCCTCTGCCACCCGAAGGTGCAGGAAGGCGACCCGCTCATCTACTGGGATAAACTTCAATGGAGCTGCACTCAGCCAGTGAATCATGAGTATCCCCACACCCGCCCGGCGCCTCATACCCTGGGCATCTCCAGAGAAGAATAAGGTCCAACTCCTATCAAGAAGAGTGATTCCAGAGTCGAGGCTATGAATGGATGCGAGGCCCAATAGATCTAACTGGTATTGCTCCACATCCTGCACAAGCTCCAGCTCCTTCCCCCACAGTGAGGTGATGTTCCACACCCCCAGAGCTAGCCCTTGCTACCTGGGTCTGGTCTGCTGAGGCCCTCGACTTTCACTGCCACCTATGGGACAGTGCACCTGGCACCAGTGGTTCCTGCTGCAGGTGGTAAAACCACAGGGTGGAAATGTAAAGTCCACGTTGCTTTTTTCAAGTTGTGCTCGACAGGACTCTGTGGCAAGCCCAGCCACCAGGTGCTCGCTGATAGGGACTCTATCCAGGCCTGGCTCCAAATGGGGGCCCCAGGCTTCCTCATATTTCCTCTGCCTTGTTTTGTCATGGTGTATGGCCCCTTGCTTGAGACCAATTTGCCATGAGAGAACCTACCAGGAGCACAAAGAGTCCAGACAACTACGGTTGCAGCTATCGAATATTTTTGGCATCGAATATTCTATCGATTATTTTATCGATTAATCGAGCAATCGGATAAAAAGTACCTTTGTGTTTTTAAACAATATCAGTAGTGGCAGGGCTCTCCCTATGCAGTGGCACAATGTTGCTGTGCCATCATGTAGATTTTTAAGTTTAGGGTGTTCCCTCTCTCTGTTTTGCCGGGTAATTATTTATTTTTTCATATTAAGTGTTTTAGAGCTTTGACAATCCATAAACCTAGGCAGTCTGTGAAATCTTCAGTCTGCGGACAGTGCATTCTTTTTTCCTTCTTATTGCATATTTCATTTGCACATTTTATTACTGTGATTTATTCAGTGTTTAGTGTATATTTATACATGCTGTACAGAGTGTAGCTCAAACCAAAGTCAAATTCTTTGTTTTCTGTGGATACTTGGCGAATAACACAGCCTTTGAAAAACAGCTGTGGATTGCAGCGTTTCCACAAAAGTGCCTGTTGATAAAAATTACCAAATCTGAATTAAAGCTTTTTTTTAAATCAATAAACATGACTCATTTAAAGTGCGCTCCCTTTCGCTTCATCTGCGGAGGTGGAGAACGGCTAGTGGAGCAAAACGTGTTTTTAAAAAAAATATATACAAACACACTGCTTCACTTTAAATGTGCAATAAGTCTGTTTCAGACGATCCGCACGGACCCTTTCTTTTAAAAGGCTTTATTTTACTCAGCATGAAGCTTTACAAACTTGTAGTATCGCCTGCTACATTGATTAGCGCTATGGTCTTCTTCTGTGTTTTTTGTGGGAGCGTTACAGTGCCACATAGAGTCCTGGTGTATGTACTACAGCTTTAAACAAAGCCTCGAGGCAAAGAATTTGCCTTGAACATTTTTTGTAATCGAATTATTTGAATTACTCGATGAATCATTTCAGCACTACAGACAACACAACTCTCAGGTTCATAGCGGCACACAAACCTCTCCACCATGATAAGGTGATGGTTCCTGGAGAGGCTCAAAATTTTGGAATTATAGGCACTTGTATAAATAGTCTCTTCATTTCTGTGATCATAAGTAATTGGACACACAAACTACAAGAACAAATGTGTATGCAAATAGTCATACAAATAGAGTAATTCAAAGCCCTTTTCTTTAGACAAGTTAGGGGATTGTTACATAAACATGTCCAAGTCACTGAATATGCCTTGAACTTTATTTGCATTCATTTTCAATAAATATAAACTGTTTGGGAGTGTATAGTAAAGCTTTCTGGAGGAGGCATGAATCATTAAATGTAATGCAATGCTAAAATACCCTCAGCTGTATGAGCATTGTGTTCTCTGTAATTTGCAGTTGTTTAATTAATTATTAATATCCAATTGTCTTATGTACAATTTGTACGTGTTCAGTAAAGCCCCTCTATCAATCAAAAACAATATTTAAGTTCTAACAGAATCCGCAGGAGGCCTTGCGTATGCGTGTGTATGAGCTTTTGACAAGAGCAGAAGTTGTGCAAATCAAGAAATATTTGTAGATCACCTTCTGTGCATTTGCTGGTATTAATGAGACAAATTTAACTCCATTGGAAGTTAGCTTTGAGTTAGTGGACGTTAGCGTGCACACTAATGCCACAAAATGTCTTGTAAATGACTCCTGAGGTGTTATCAGGTTACTAAAACAGCATTGTCAGTTTTAGAAGTGTTTATTTTTCATGTCAGCATGCAACATGGCGTGTCGCATGCTTTGCGCCATTCTCTGTGGAGGACGTCGAAGATTTATTCATATTTGGTTTCATAGTAGGGGGGCTCGTACTTATTGGCTTATGTGCTGCCCTGACCTACAGGAAAATTGGCAAGATGGCTGCCGCCAAACCACGACCCCTCACTTGTTCGTCATGACTAATGAGTTGGGCAAGGCGATACATTCTTAGACTGTGTTAACCCTTAAACTCAGACACAAATTGGATAACATCTTGGAGCAAATGCGCACCTTGCAGGGAAAGGTGAAAGATTTCAGAGACCGGGAATAATTCATAAATTGGGATGTGGTTTGTTCATGTGAAGCTGTAAAAGTGTTTTCACTGCTCAACCACAAACACAGCAGGCTTATCAGCCTTTGAAGGACAAAATGCCCCATTGTTTCCTCCAGAAGAATCTCTACGGCCTTGGGGAACATTGGCTGCCTCCTTATCTCTCTAACTCAGACACAAGGACAGATACTGACTCACACATGGAGAAAGAATGAAGCATGCTCCACCTTCCCCTACCTCCCATCCTGCCCCCATCACACACCCCATCCCGGCCACCGCTCACACCAGCCCTCCCCTCTGGGGGCTGCGCAGTTTTAGCTGCGGCAGGTCCCCGTTCCCCCACCCCCCAAGCTGATGGCGGCACGACTCACATTTGCTGCGGCCTTCACCCACTTTGCCTCAATTCAAATGATGGACTGCTTCAAGTTTAGAGCACATAAACAATGTCAAATGTATATGTGTTGTCTTTAATTTTGATGTGTGCAATTATTACGGTAAACAAGTAATAATTGTGGATTAATTGCTATATTCTGAGGTAATTGGAGTGTAAACGTAATCTCGTTGTTGTTGCATTTGTAATGACAATGATAATAAATCTCATTCCATTCCATTCCATATATGTCAAAGAGGATATATTTACACACAAACAAAACAGAGTTGTGCAGCTAGCTACCAGCCTGTGATGTCACCATGCTATGGTCTAGAAAATGTCAATTCAATAAGTTCAGAGCTGTTATTAGGTTCCAAAAACTGGCTTTTTCAGTTTTAGAAGTGTTTATTTTTCACTAGCTTTTACATAAGATATGACAGACAAGTATATAAACACACAAAACAAAGCAGTTTTGGAGATGCCAGTCACTGATGTCATGGTGCAGCTCTGCTCTGATTGGCTGTCAACCCGCCACTCAAAAACAAAACTGAACAGATTGAAACAGAATGTGACTTTTTAAACTCTTTTTAAAATACCTCTTAAAAAATGTCAAGGTTAGCCATCTTTGAACTTGTCCAAGATCTGTGTCCCAAGAATGTTCCCTGTGAATTTGAAGACTGTGGCAGTAATAGAACTGGAGTTATGCTGAGCACAGACAGACAGACAGACAGACAGACGGACGGACAGACGCAAAGCTTTTGCAATACCCGATGGCCATATTTGATGGCCGGGGTAAAATGGGAGTAAAACGTACAAAAATCTTTCTAGAAATTTGTAAATATCTCACTTGTACATTATCCAGTATGCCGTCACAACACATCTGCAAACAAGATGGATTATTGTCCATTCTAAATACAAAAGCAGAAATTAATTTTATGTTTATTGTTGTTGTTATTGTAACACCAACCCTAACCAAAAAGCAAAAACCAAACTTAAGCAGTGTTAAACACACCAGCAGATGTAGCTCCAGTTGTTGCCACTAATTGCTTGGAAAGCCTCCTCTGACCTCTTCTCTTTGACAAAAGCAAGAAGAGATACAGTTCTTTTCTTGCAGTAGAGAACATCCATTGCCCTCTGCTGTATGAAATCAAAGACCACATCAGTCTCTGAGAAGATTTACAAGATGAACAGAAACTCAAAATCCTCCCATTTCATTACAAAATCAATGGCACAATCCAATGTGTCATCCATTGTCTTTTCTGCAATGATGTTATAAAAAAGGCTGCAGGAGGCCATCACAGTTGTTTGCCACAGTGCTCCGTGCTGTGCAACTCCATCAAGTAGTAGAGTTTCTGGGCAAGAGCCTGCAGACTGAAGAAAGGATGCCCTCTTTGTGGATTTGGAGAAAAATGTAACCCAGAGTGTGATGCAAAAAATATTCTGCACTCAGGCCTGTGACAGCACCAGATTAAGTCTGTGTGCACAGCAATGCACAAACATTGCACAGGGGGCAGTTGCCTTCATTCTAGCCTGCAGACCATTGAAGCCATGACAGCAGCTCCATTGTATGTCTGTGCCACAAATTTAACCCTAAAATTGTAGCCGTGCATGTTTTCATTTAATACTTTAAAAAAAGACTGAGCATCTCACCCTTCAGGAAAACAAAAAATCCAATAAAGCGCTCCTGAATTTTACCTGCACTATCAACAGAGAGAACCATGACAGAATGATGGGCATGACAAGCAATATCAGATGTTTCATCCACCTGCCATCCAAAAAAAGAGCAGCCTGAATTTCATCTCTGATCTCATCAGAAACAGTTGCTGCAAGAGCAGAGATCAAGTATTTTGGATAGAAAGAGACAAACCAGAAAACATAGCTGATGACTGGACAGAGTCATATTTAGATAATGTTTCTGTGAACTCCCTGTAATTCTCCTTGTTGGATGATTCATTACTCTCATCATGCCCACTAAATGATAGCTCTTGCCAGCCAAGCAAGGGGGTCACATCACTAAGGTGGTTTAGGAAGGCCCTGTGTTGTTTGACTGTTTCATTATGTTTTGCTACTTGAATGCGAGTATCTTCATTAGTTGCATGTTCAACCCTGACCCTGCCCAGCCAATTTGACCTTGCACATGCACTCACATATTCATTGCTCTTTTCATTCCTTTTATATGCCTGGTCAAAGTTAGACAGAACCAAACCCAATTTTGACCAGAACACACATCCCCAAGATTGTTTCATAAAGAGGCATGACAGCAACATCAAAAAGCAGGAGCACAAGAAAATCAAGCACACTGAGTCTGGTGTGCTTGAGGATCCTTGCTATAATCAAAATTCCTGAGGAAGTTTTTTTGTATTTGTTTTTTCTGAACAGTATTCCCAATGTGCTTGCTCAGGGAATGGGTCAGGTTAAACCTTATTCAGAAGAAGCACCTTTAAGTGACTGATATTGTGATTGTAATTAAAAAAAAAAAAAAAATCAACTCAATTCATTGCCCAAACACTTGTGACCATTATACGAACCCGAAAAGAGAATATTTCTATCAGTGTTGTTGCTATTTGGTAGAATACTTGTTGAACAGATATGAAGGTAAATTAGATTTTGAATAGTAATAAATATCAACCTGGTCTCACAGCAAGTCGTGCTTCAGCAGCATGAAATATACATTAATCTATTGGTTCGTGATATTGTGACGAAAAGCACCTCATTTTCGTCACGGCAGCATGAATTCATTCTCATTCATTCCATGATGGCTGCACAAAATTAAAAGTGAAGCGGGGGGTCGGGGTGGTTATGGTTAGGGTGGGGGGAAGGAGTAATATTAGGTTATGGTTAAGGTTAGGGTTGTGGGTGGGAGTAGGGTTAGGAATAGTGAGTTAAAAAAAGCTCCGTCACGAAAATTTGACTCATTTCGTCACGGAAGCACAAAAAAAAAGCGTGAGACCTGGCTGTAAATATAGACTGACAGACTGTGTGACAGCATAGTTGTTTGGATGCACAACACTTCACACACATGGTGGGAGCAAATGCTGTTATTCAATGGAAGAATTGCAAAAGTATGGAGGTCTCAGTTAAATTTGGTCCTCTTGATGGCAAAGTTGGCATGACAGCGCTATCGCCCACGTGGCTCTGTGGGTCAGGCCTCCATGTTGTAGTTGCATCATTACCAGTCACATGGTCCTCACGGGGGCTCGGAAGGTAGGACAGTAGGACAGTGGTTGCAAAGCACCGCTGTCCCAGTCCCACCTGGGCTACATACCTACAGACAATGTTGAGTCATCAGGCTATTTAACCCACGTCCGTGGGGAGACACTGGAGCAAATAAGAGAACCAACACAGCCACAGCAAGAACATGCAAAACAAAAACCTTCTCACTATATTTGTTCTTTCCTTGCCTTTTTTAAAGGTGATGAGAAAGTATGTCAGTATTGTGGGGTCAACTTACAACTAATGCTATGTCACAGGAAGTATGGCACAATATGTGTCATTACCTTGGATACCAAACATCAACCTGTGCCAGAATGTTTCTCCCATCAAGGGTGACCAAAACAATAGTTGCTCTGAAGGACCGATAACAGAATCATTAAGCAAAAAGGTTATCGATGTCGCTGGATCAAATAATTTCTTAACGATTCTCGAAAAGAACTGGTTCCTGATACCAACCCTATTTGTGAGTCACTTTGCTGCAGAAATCTAGGAGGACTTCTATGGACTGGAGGCCAAGACACAGAAGCCCTTCAATATTCAGATAGTAAAATGATTCAAGCTCAATGACGATGTGGCCCTAAAGAGGTTTGACCTTACTGAAGAAAGTGCCTATACTTGTTGAAATCCATGGCTAATTTTGGGAGTGCAAGTGAGATTTTTTTCTTGAGTGAGTCATTGTGGTAGTGCTGTGCAGTGTGCTAAACATCAATGTTGAATTTTCTGAAACAAAAAATATTACTGGGATAATTTTTGACCTACATTAAGAAATTGAATTGGCTTTTCTACGTTTCATTGAGGTTCAGCACCTACTGTACATGTCAAACTACTGTTTTACTTAAATGCTGTAAATTTTCTTGGGAAAGTAAAATATATGCTCACAATAAGTAAAAACTATTAATAACAATATTCGCTGAAATTTTAATCCAAAATGTCAGTGTGGTTCTCTGAGTTGTCCATTGTGTGGTGTGTTTTACCAAGAATTGCCAGCACCGTGTTGTCCTTCAGTACTTCCATGGAGCCAGAGCATACAAAGTAGATAGCCTGGAGGGCATCGCCTTGTCTGATGAGAAACTCTCCAGGAGCACAAAAAGAGGTCTTGATGATTAGGGAGAGTGAACGCAGACACCCTCTGCTGGCTGACTCAAAGAGTGGCAGTTGCAACAGCTCTTTGTTTAGATGCATGGCAATGTCAGCCCTCAACTCATCCGGAAAGTCCTTCAGCAGCTGTGAAGAGTATCACAATAAAAGAATGAAACATCAAACAATGGTTCACATGCTGTCTTAATAGTTACGGTAGGTTCTATTTTCAGATCAGTTGACCACCCAAAGCATTTTCTGTTAAAAGCAGACAACAGACTGATTCTTATGTATTTTGACCTGCTGAGTTCAAAAATTGATGTTGGCATGCCGTATCTTTACTCTTTCACCTTATAATTTGCATAAAATAAAATGGCCACCGATTTTGTCAAATGTCCCACAGGTTTACTTGTGTTTGCGTTAGAAACAGAAATAAAAGCTCTATTCTTATGTATTTTGACCTGCACAATTCAAATATTGTTATTAGCATGCTGTATCTCTACTCCTTCACTGCCTAATTTGCATAAAACAAAATGGCCACCCGGTTTTTCACGTTTTCCCAAAGTTTGCTTCTTTTTGCTCAAGAAAGGCAATGAAAACTCTTATATTGTGTTATTTGAGCTGCTGAGGTGATAGTTTCTTATTTGCAAGCTCTTTCTTCTCTCCTTCATCCATAATATGCATGAAACAACATGGCCACTTGCTGTTTTCATACTTGGTAGAAGCTTGTTCTCCAACAGAAATTGATAACAAAACCAATTTTTCCCCATGCCTCTGTTGCACAATCAGGCCTACAAATGCATGTATCTGTCAATCTTAATTATACTTATATTCATTCCTTGATGGCATGTGAATGACTCTTGTGTATTTTTCTCATCACAAATGCTGAACGATATAATGAGAATACTATGTGAAAACCTAGAGATTCTTTTTTACTTCATTTTGCTCATTTGAGTGCCTTGGTCAAATTAAAGATGGCTTACTTTTTTACCGGGAACAATACCAGGCAATCACTAAATTATTATTATTTTTTTTTTGCTAATTATGGGTGAAGGAGTAGGGATACAGCTTTCCAACAACAATATTTAAATTCTGCAGGTCAAAATACATAGAAATATAAGTTGTATTTTCTCATCCAAAGCAAATACAACCCCTGGCAAAAATTATGGAATCACCGGCCTCGGAGGATGTTCATTCAGTTGTTTAACGTTGTAGAAAAAAAGCAGATCACAGACATGACACAAAACTAAAGTCATTTCAAATGGCAACTTTCTGGCTTTAAGAAACACTATAAGAAATCAGGAAAAATAACTGTGGCAGTCAGTAACGGTTACTTTTTAGACCAAGCAGAGGGAAAAAAAATATGGAATCACTCAATTCTGAGGAAAAAATTATGGAATCATGAAAAACAAAAGAACGCTCCAACACATCACTAGTATTTTGTTGCACCACCTCTGGCTTGCAGCTTGCAGTCTCTGAGGCATGGACTTAATGAGTGACAAACAGTACTCTTCATCAGTCTGGCTCAAACTTTCTCTGATTGCTGTTGCCAGATCAGCTTTGCAGGTTGGAGCCTTGTCATGGACTTCCACCAAAGATTTTCAATTGGATTAAGATCCGGACTATTTGCAGGCCATGACATTGCCCCTATGTGTCTTTTTGAAAGGAATGTTTTCACAGTTTTTGCTCTATGGCAAGATGCATTATCATCTTGAAAAATGATTTCATCATCCCCAAACATCATTTCAATTGATGGGATAAGAAAAGTGTCCGAAAATATCAACGTAAACTTGTGCATTTATTGATGATGTAATGACAGCCATCTCCCCAGTGCCTTTACCTGACATGCAGCCCCATATCATCAATGACTGTGGAAATTTACATGTTCTCTTCAGGCAGTCATCTTTATAAATCTCACTGGAACGGCACCAAAGAAAAGTTCCAGCATCATCACCTTGCCCAATGCAGATTCGAGATTCATCACTGAATATGACTTTCATCAAGTCATCCACAGTCCACGATTGCTTTTCCTTAGCCCATTGTAACCTTGTTTTTTTCTGTTTAGGTGTTAATGATGGCTTTCGTTTAGCTTTTCTGTATGTAAATCCCATTTCCTTTAGGCGGTTTCTTACAGTTTGGTCACAGACGTTGACTCCAGTTTCCTCCCATTCATTCCTCATTTGTTTTGTTGTGCATTTTCTATTTTTGAGACATATTGCTTTAAGTTTTCTGTCTTGATGCTTTGATGTCTTCCTTGGTCTACCAGTATGTTTGCCTTTAACAACCTTCCCATGTTGTTTGTATTTGGTCCAGAGTTTAGACACAGCTGACTGTGAACAACCAACATCTTTGCGTGATGATTTACCCTCTTTTAAGAGTTTGATAATCCTCTCCTTTGTTTCAATTGACATCTTTCGTGTTGGAGCCATGATTCATGTCAGTCCACTTGGTGCAACAGCTCTCCAAGGTGTGATCACTCCTTTTTAGATGCAGACTAAAGAGCAGATCTGATTTGATGCCATTGTTAGTTTTGGGGATGAAAATTTACAGGGTGATTCCATAATTTATTCCTCAGAATTGAGTGAGTCCATATTTTTTTCCCTCTGCTTGGTCTAAAAAAGTAACCGTTACTGACTGCCACAATTTTTTTTCTTGATTTCTTATAGTGTTTCTTAAAGCCAGAAAGTTGCCATTTGAAATGACTTTAGTTTTGTGTCATGTCTGTGATCTGCTTTTTTTTCTACAAAATTAAACAACTGAATGAACATCCTCTGAGGCCGGTGAATCCATAATTATTGCCACACTTCTGACAAATTTGATAAAGCAGGCAGCCATTTTGTTTTATGCAAATTATGGGTGAAGGAGAAAAGATACAGCTTGCCAACAACATTAATTGAACTCAGCATGTGAAAATACATAGAAATAGAAGTTTTATTTTCTCTTCCAATGCAAACACAAGCAGACTTTTGAAAAGCTTCATGAAATGAGGAGACATTTTGTTTTATGCAAATTTAAGGTGAAGGGGTAAAGATACAGCTTGCCAACAACAATATTTGAATTAAGCAGGTCAAAATACACAGGAATCAGTCTGTTGTCTGCTTTTAACAGAAAATGCCATGGGTAATTTATACAACTTCTTTTCTGAAAATGGAACCTTACTATTAATGGCTTAAGAAGCCTTTGTTGTTACTTTAAATACCTATGTACAATAAACGTTTTCCTCTACATTTAACCATCCTAATTACAGTCAGACACAATCCAACCACTTGGAATAGAGGGCATCCACAGTACACTATGGCAGATGTGGAAATGCCACAGACAAAGAAAGTAGCAGATCTTAATGTTCATGGTGGGAAGAAATCACAGTGCCTGGAAGAAAAGTCAGGCAGACACTGGGAGAACAGGCAAACTCCTCACAGAAAGGAACTGGGCATAGGTGGATTTGAACACCAGACCTTCTTGCTGTGAGGCACGGAGCCATTGTGCTACCTGTTGAGGCAATTACAATGATGTTGGCCTAACATAAGATGTAATAACATTTTTAATCACCATATGGGGCTCTATCTTGACAGTGGGCATAAAGTGAGTGATGCAGATGCTTTTGCAGACTGCAAAGTTTATTTGCTAATGAAGTTATAAGTGCAAAGTTGTCAAGGTTCCCATGTTCATTAGATATTAGGTATAATCCAATCCAATCCAATCCACTTTATTTATAAAGCACATTTAAACAGACCCGAGTCTCCAAAGTGCTGCACAACAAAAGCATAGACACGGAAAATAGCAATAATAACAATAATAACAATAAAATAGATAAGATAAAATAATACATAAATAGATAAAACCATGATAAAAAAATAAATTTCAATAAAAAAAATAAATAAAAATAAATAAATAAAATAAGACACAAGGACCGTACAACTCACGCAGTGTTAAAAGCCAAGGAATAAAAATGGGCCTTAAGACAGGACTTAAAACACTCCACAGTGGGAGCAGATCGGACATGTGGGGGCAGAGCATTCCAGAGTCTGGGACCGACCACGGAGAAGGCTCTGTCCCCTCGAGTTTTAAGTCTCGTCCTAGGCACCATGAGCTGGGACTGGCCCTCGGACCTCAGAGCTTGTGCTGGAGTGTAGACCTGGAGGCAGTTGATGATATATTGTGGGGCCAGTCCATTCAGAGCTTTAAAAACAAACAAAAGTATCTTAAAATCAATTCTAAAACGTACAGGGAGTCAGTGCAGAGAAGCCAAAATTGGGGTAATATGCTGACGCTTTCTGGCCCCTGTTAAAAGTCGAGCCGCTGAATTCTGGACGAACTGCAGTCGGGAAAGTGCGTTATGGCTAATCCCCGAATAAAGTGCATTGCAGTAGTCTAAATGAGAAGAAATAAAAGCGTGCATGACTTGTTCAAACAATTTAAAAGGGATAAAAGGTTTCACTTTTGATAAAAGATGAAGGTAAAAAAAACTCAATTTTAAAACCGCGTTAACCTGTTTATCAAATTTAAGATCGCTGTCTATGGTGACACCAAGGCTGGTAACTTTGGGATGCACAAAACTTTGGAGAGGTCCCATGTCAAAGCGGGAATTGCCAAACAGAATTATCTCAGTTTTTCCCTCGTTAAGTTTTAAATAATTCTGTGCTAACCAAGCCTTGACATCACCGAGACAGTCGAGAAGGGGTGTCAGGGGGCAGTGGTTATTCTTGACAATCGGCATGTAAATTTGGCAGTCATCAGCATAAAAATGGTATGACATGCCATGTTTTCTAAATATCTCCCCGAGTGGGAGGAGATACAGAGCAAAAAGAATTGGGCCTAAGATAGAACCCTGGGGGACACCGCACTGCAGGGGAGCAGAAGAGCAGCAGGAGTCCCCCAGCCTCACAGAGAAGGACCTCCCACTCAAGTAAGACTCAAACGACTTCAAAGCAATCCCCCTGACACCCATACAGGTTTCCAAGCGAGATAAGAGAGTTGCATGGTCCACTGTGTCAAAAGCAGCAGTCAGGTCTAAAAGCACTAAAATAGCAGAGCTTCCCGCATCAGCTATTAAAAACAGCTCATTAAAAACCTTAAGAAGTGCAGACTCTGTACTGTGAAACGTTTTGTAACCCGACTGAAATGGGTCTAAAATGCCATGTGCATCTAAAAACGGCTGAAATTGAGCAAGCACGCATTTCTCCAAGATCTTGGAAACCAAAGGAAGCTTAGAAATGGGCCAATAATTTGCTAAAGTCACAGGATCAAGGCCAGGCTTCTTAATCAGAGGCTCAACAACAGCATTTTTACGAAAAGTGGGGACAGTGCCAGAGACCAGACTACTGTTTATTACCTCGCTCACAAAGGTGCCAATGGTGCCCCAAACCTCTTTAAAAAAGCGAGGAGGAACTGGGTCTGTAGGACTAGTAGAGGCTTTGAGTTTACCTACAATCCCAGTAAGAACAGCAAGTGGCACAGGCTCAAACTGGCTAAATGCTGCCGTACATGCGTTAGCCCCTGGACCACAAGGTGAAGAGGGCGAAATATTGGTCCTTATCGCAGCAACCTTATCATTAAAAAAGGAGAAAAATCTCTCACAGGTTTCATTGGTTATTTCCAATGCAGTGGAAGGATTAGGATTAAAAATAGAGTTCACAGTTTTAAAAAGAACACAGGGTTTGTTAACACTGTTGGCGATTAAGTCAGATAAATATTTTGTTTTCTCTGCTTTAACCACACACTGATAGTTCCTCCAGCTATCTTTAAGAACCTGGTAAAAAACCTCCAGGTGGTTCTTTTTCCACCTCCGCTCCGCCCTCCGACACTCACGCCGAGCTGCACGTGTAGTGTCATTTAGCCAGGGCTCCTGCCTGGACTTTGGGCGCATGATTTTAAGAGGAGCTACGCTGTCCAGCACATCAGAGCAGGTGGAAACAAAAGAGTTCATCAGGTGCTCCGTGTTCATGTTTATAGATGGACACGGGTTTAAAAGACTACACGCTGCAGCGGTAAAGAGAGAGCTAAAATCAGCCGCTGTGCTAGCCTTAATAGCACGGCTATGACGCACAGCTGGCAGCTGCTCTCCAAAAGTTAAAAACACGTCAAACATGACAGGGCAATGGTCAGAGAACACAGCATCCTCAACAATAACATGGCCAACCGAAAAGCCATGCGACAACACCAGGTCCAATGTGTGTCCGTGTATTTGCGTTGAGCCAGTGACATGTTGTGTTAGAATAAAAACTTCACATAAGTCTAAAAAGTCTCTGGCCATCGGCACGGACTGACAACATACATGCACATTAAAATCTCTGACAATTAAAATCCTGTCATAACGTGTACAGATAGAAACCATCAAATCATAAAAATCCTTGATGAAATCCATGTTGTGTCTCGGTGGTCTGTAAATGACAGTGCACAACACTGGATCAGTCTGTCGCGCTCTTAGCTCAAAACAGCTCAGTTCAAACGAGGCAAAAGACCACTCCGTAACAATTTTGTGCTGAATGCCAACCCGTAGAACAGTAGCTATTCCTCCGCCACGACCAGAGGCTCTTGGTGTGTTAATAAAAGTACAGTCAGGAGGTAATAACTCCGAGAAAGCGGTGGACTCACCAACGTTGATCCACATCTCAGTTAAAAACAGTACATCCAGCGATCGTGATGTGAAGAAGTCTCGAAGAATGAAGGTTTTATTCCCTACGGACCTTGCATTCACGAGTGCGTACTTCGTAGCAGCCGCCGTCGTGTTAGCCGCATGAGCTACCCGGCCCAGCGGCCTAAGGTTACTCGGGGACACACCACCAGAGCCCGAATGAAGAGAATGATGAGGGCGCAGCGCGCAGAGATCCTCCCGCTGTCCAATGATGGGCACCACCCAAGCGCCGACTGGAACAACAGTACGCCGTGACACATAATGGCGAAAACAGTCTCTAAGGTCCGGTGGAATAGAAGAAGCCCGCACTGTGCTCGGAGAAAGAGCCAAGAAGGTCTTTAGCCTCACTAGCCGGCCGGCTCGCACTCCCTGGCGTTTACGCTTCCTGGGCAGAGGCGCGTCCACCCAGACGAGCTGCTCTGGGAGATCAGCCAGGTAAAAAGAATTTGACTTTTTTGCTTCATAGATCGTGCATGATTGCACCGTATCCTTGATTTTTATTAATTCCTGGCAATTATACACCAATAGCAAATGAACAGTCCCTGTGACAGACATAAAAATCAATAAAAAATATACAAGCGTAGGCAGAGCCAAGCGGCGGCACAGACACTCCAGGTATAAGGTATAAGGTGGTTGTTGTCCTAAAGTAAATGCAACCAATTAAAGTGACATCTGTCATGTCCTTTAAATCATAGTGCGACAGACACACAGCACTGTGGCATTCCCAGTGGCTATCCCAGCAGTCATAGGGTGAGGTACACCCTGGGCAGGCTGCCAGACTATCACAGGGTCACATACAAATAGACAAACACACAATGGCCAGTTTACACAGTGGTCAGTTTAAATTTCCAATTCACCTAACTTGCATGCTTTTGGAAGTGGGAGGAAGCCGGAGCACCTGAATGGAACCCACACAAACATGGGGAGGACATGCAAACTCCACAATGAAAAGATCAGGTAAGAAACGATCTTAAGGCATATTTAACTCTCGCACTGCTGCACAATTCGTTGTGCCAATGCGACCCACTGTGTTCTGCTGGATGCTGCACTTTGTGCCACTGGACATTGTGTTATATAAAATAATTATTTTGTAGTGGATTAATCATTTGCTCTCAGAGTCTGACTGATGAAACCACCTCTAATCACTCCGGAATCACAGAGGACTTTTTTCTATAGCTCTCTCTCTCTCTCTCTCTCTCTCTCTCTCTCTCTCTCTCTTTCTCTTTCTATCGTGCTCTTCATTACATGGAGAACACATTTGAAATGATCTAAAAGGTAATTATTTGTAATATTTATATTGTTATGGCTTGGTAAAACAGTTGCATGTTCATTCCATCTTATGAGCAGTGGTGGGCACAGCTAACCAAAAAGTTATCTTTGATAACTGATAATCAGCTAACTGAAAAGTTATCTTTTTTAACACTAAACTGATAAACTATCTAAAACTTATCGGAAGCTACAGATAACCGATAACTTTCAATTTTGCCTCCCATATGCTCTCAGCTATGATAAAGCTGATTTTGAGTTTAAACACCGCCAAAACTCATAAACCCAAACAGCCAATGAGCCAGTGGTTCTGTCTTTGTGTGCTCTGCCCCTAGCTATAGAAAACCATTAACCCTGACAGGATACAGTGGTCCAGCGATGAAGTAAAGGTCTTGAAATGGAAAGCAGCTTTGAATTATGGTTTTACTTTATAAATAAAATTATTCCGGATAGAATAACTACATTAATGTAACTCTTAAAATGTACAAAGTGATATATAACACATATCTGCTAATTTTAAAATAATGCACTAATTCTGAAGATTTGAACATTAACACACCAAAGGGATTATGGGTAAACTAAGCTTCTGCTCATACTGAATGGTTGATTCATCCATTCTGTGTAAAAACCAACACAAGTGAATCAATGCAACATGTGTTGGTGTTTACAAATAAATGTGCTTTTGTAAAATATGTCATTTTTCTCATTTGTATAAAAAAGAAATTTTCAAGATCCCGCTAGACAGCACCTAAGCACAAGCATGATGACATCACAACTCTATCCGTTTAGGGAGACAAGGTTTCTTTCAATAACAAGAACTGTCAAAAAACGTTCTCATGCGTGGTTGCTGGAGTTATGTGGCGATAGGATTCGCCATTTGAATGCTTGAATAACGATGTCAGTCGCACAAAGAAATCAAATAATAGTGAAAATATGTTCGGTGCGGTGTCATAACGCATCAATCAGTCGCTTCGTGAGGCGTCATAACATCTGATCGGTTAGTGGCTCGGTGCGGTGTTATAACAGATCAGTCGCTCTGTGACGCGACATAACATCCGATCGTTAACGGCTCGGTGTGGTGTTATAACAGATCAATCAGCCGTTCTGTGAGGCATCATAACATCCGATCAGTTAGCGGCTCTGTACAGCGTTATAACAGATCAATCAGTCACTCCGTGAGGCATCATAACATCAAGCCTTACAACGTTCTTCCTGTGAGGCCACAATGCCAACAATAAGTCACTGTCCTACCCCCCTATTGAAACTGAAGCCATAGTTACACATATCAAGAGTGAGTTCAGGGTAATGGAGCCTTAAACAATGAAATTAAGGGCCCCTTCACACATAAAATGATTGAAACCAAGTAGCGCACGAAGAAGGAATTGCATGCCATTCATGAAAAATCGGAGCCACCTCAAATGCCTCTTAAACCTGTCGCCACAACCATTCACACACACAAGCGGCTGAAAGACAGCGCCCTGCGCATGCTCATTCGATACCCCTGTCGGCAAGTGTCGGCCAAATTTCAGTTGCCACACATGAACATCTAACACCCCTCGCTGGACACTTAGAAAAGGCGGGGCTATTTGCGCTCCTGGTATGATCGCAGACAGAAGGCGACCACATACAACCTGTCTGTGAAAAGAGTCTAAGTGCAACATGAGTGTGGCGTCACCAAGCAACACGCATGGGTGTATCTGTGCCAAACGCTCCCCACACACAAACACACATACACAAATGGTGTGTGGAGTGTGTCGTCGTCATCTGTGCCCCCCAACACAAATGGCTTGTGGAGTGTGTCGTCCCCCCACCAACACACACCATGAATCCAACATTGTTAGCGGTGGCTGGGGTCCCAGAGTCCAGTCACTGTCCAGCACAGTGCGCTGCTGGACCAGCTGACCACTATGGACTGCAACTCAGCTGGAGAACATGCAGTGCTCATGTGTGGGTGGGCGCTCACGCCCTCATGAGGACCGGCCACCATCTGAGTGTGCGGCATGGCGTGAAGCCGGCTGGGCAGGCTGATGTCACTTCCACCACGTAATTTGTAGTTTACATGACAGACAGAAGGAGTGGAAATTAAATAAAACAAATAAGGGTAAAGACGTGAACTCATTCTTGTGTGATTGCTTTGCTCATACGCTTTGCTGTGGACATACGGTGCATGTAAGCTGACCGCTGACAGCTGGACATGACCGTGCATGCAAGGTGCTACATTACAACACAGACATCAGACAGGTGCAGGACAAACATATAATAATACATACATGAAATAAAAATCACAGAACAAAGCAACAGAGAGTGAGCCTTTTTGTTCTGTGAGCTGCCGAGGTCCACTGACAGAGATGTGTATGTCCCCCTATGATATGCAGCTGTTCAGTAATCTGTGATCGTAAGTCAAAGCTGGGGAACACCTGTAGTGGCTGGTAGGATATGACCTCACATAACTGTACTATGGAGCGCAGACGTCAGCATGCTGTCCTCACGTGGGAATAAAGTAAAACATATTGCTTCAGCTGACCGGCTCGTCAGTGCACCGTTACGCTGGTGACTATCGTGCCATGCAGGAAATCACCCCACGGGATGCCCCCGCGAGGCGCGTGTCACTGCAGGATTTCCCCACATTGTAATGATTAAAACACATATCACATTTGCAGAGGATCACTACTTATGTGTTCACAACATGAGAGGCCAGCTCTTCATGAGACAGGAGCCAACTCTTCATGAGACGGGAGCCGACTCTTCATGAGACAAGCGCATCAGGTAATTAATGTAAGACATAAAAGGGAGAACAGTAATCCATGTCATTTCATTACTTCCTGGTGTGCGTCTAGGTGGAAGCTACCTCCGCTCTTTATAACAGGAATTAAGTATTATAAATTATGGTGTTTCATAGTTTTTTTGCTCCAGTGCTGTGTGCACGACTTTTGACGTGCTCGGTCTGTGTGTGTGCACGCAAACACGAGCGTGCACAATACCGTCACCATGGTATCGTGCATGCCTGTCTGACCATGCACCCCTCCCGCCAGCAGGTGGAATATTTCGCGGTTCCCCATTTTGTTTTTGGTTCACGGATTTCTTCCATTATCAGCGCCTTTCGTGTTTTGTGTGAATCCAAATCCTTTAATCCTTTATCCTTTCAATGTTAATATTTGGTACAGTAGCCTTTGTTTGCACACACTGCAGCAGGGATTTTGGTCCACTCCTCCATACAGATCTTCTCTAGATCTTTCAGGTTTGGAGTTTCAGCTCCCTCCAAAGATTTTCTATTGAGTTCAGGTCTGGAGACTGGCCGGGCCACTCCAGGACCTTGAAATGCTTCTTCATGACCCATCTTCAATGCTCTTATTGAGGGAAGGAGGTTGTTTGCCAAAATCTCACAATACATGACCCCATCCATCCTCCCTTCAATACGGTGCAGTCGTCCTGTCCCCTTTGCAAAAAAGCACCCCCAGAGTATGATGTTTCCACCCCTATGCTTCACGGTTGGGATGGTTATCTTGGGGTTATTCTCATCCTCTAAACATGGTAAGTGGAGTTGTTTCCAAAAAGCTCTATTCTGGTCTCAACTGACCACATGACCTTCTCCCATGCCTCCTCTGGATCATCCAAGTGGTCACTGGTGAACTTCAAACGGGCCTGGACATGTGCTGGCTTGAGCAGGGGGACCTTGCTGCCCTGCAGGATTTTAAACCATGACAGCATCATGTGTTACTAATGTAATCTTTGTGACTGTGGTCCCAGCTCTTCACACACTGCAGCAGAGATTTTGGTCCACTCCTCCATACAGATCTTCTCCAGATCTTTCAGGTTTGGAGTTTCAGCTCCCTCCAAAGATTTTCTATAGAGTTCAGGTTTGGAGACTGGCCAGGCCACTCCAGGACCTTGAAATGCTTCTTATGGAGCCCCTCCTTAGTTGCCCTGGCTGTGTGTTAGAGGTCATTGTCATGCCGGAAGACCCAGCCACGACCCATCTTCAATGCTCTTACTGAGGGAAGGAGGTTGTTTGCCAAAATCTCACAATACATGACCCCATCCATCCTCCCTTCAATGCGGAGCAGTTGTCCTGTCCCCTTTGAAGAGCACCCACAGAGTATGATGTTTCCACCCCCATGCTTCACAGTTAGGATGGTTTTCTTGGGGTTATTCTCATCCTCTAAACACGGCAAGTGGAGACGATTCTAAAAAACTCTATTTTGGTCTCATCTGATCACATGACCTTCTTCTACGCATCCTCTGGATCATCCAGATGGTCACTGGTGAACTTCAAATGGGCCTGGACCTTGCTGCCCTGCAGGGTCTTAAACCATGACAGCGTGGTCCCAGCTCTCTTCAGGTCATTGACCAGGTGCTCCTGTGCAGTTTTGAGTTTTCTCAGAATCATCCTTACCCCACAAAGTGAAATCTTGCATGGAATCCCAGAAGGAGGGAGCTTGCAGCCCTGTCTCACTTCTTTTTTTTTTTTTTTTTTGTGCTTCCGTGACGAAATTAGTCAAATTTTCGTGACGGAGGGTTTTAGAACTCACTATTCCTAACCCTGCTCCTACCTCCGACACTAACCTTAACCATAACCTAATCTTACTCTTGCCCCCCACCTTAACCATAACCACCATGACACCCCCCCCCCCCCCCGCTTCACTTTTAATTTTGTGCAGCCATCATGGAATGAATTAGAATTAATTCATGCTGCCATGATGAAAATGAGGCACTTTTTGTCACAATATCACAAACCAATTGATTAATGTATATTTCGTGCTGCTGAATCATGACTTGCCGTGAGACCAGGTTGGAGATTGACAGTCAACTTGTGTTTTTCACTCACTCAGTCATCTTCAACCACTTTGTCCATTCAAGGGTCGTGGGGGGCTGGAGCCTATCCCAGCAGTCATAGAGCGTGAAGCGGGGTACACCCAGGACAGGACACCAGTCTGTCGCAGGGCCACAAACAGACAAACAAACACATTCACACCCACTCGCACACCTATGGACAATTTAAAGATTCCAGTCCACCTAACCCGCATGTCTTTGGATGTGTGAGGAAACCGGGGCACCCGGAGGAAACCCATGCAAACACAGGGAGAACATGCAAACTCCACACACAGAAATGCCACAGGCAGGAATTGATCCCATGACCTTCTCGCTGTGAGGCAACAGTGGTAACCACTAAGCCACCATGTTGCCCTCTTGTGTTTCTTCCACTTTTGAATAAATAATCATAACACTGGTTGTTCGCCATCTTATCTGGCTGATCTGGTGGAGCTTTACGTGCCAGCCTGGGCTTTGTGTTTGCAGGATGCGGGACTTCTCTGTGTTCCCAGGGTGAAGAAGAAGTCAGCAGGTCAAAGAGCCTTTTCTCATCGTGCATCCACCCTGTAGAACAGTCTTCCTGTGACCATGAAGCAGTCAGAGTCGGTGGACATTTTTAAGTCAAGACTGAGAACCCATTTTTATTCTCTGTCTTAAGAATACTTTTTATTTTTTATCTATTTTATTCTTTTACTTCTGCTTTTAATTATGTATTTCAAATTTTGTATTCATTTTTAATTATTTATTGTAGTGCATGGCCTCGATTCATCCTAATTAAATAAATACATTAATGCTGTCTCAACAAAAACCTGAGTTTTGAACTGCACTCCCAGTTGAGAAATTCTTGTGCCATCTGGAGGTCTGGAAATAAGCCTGAGACCCCCCCTCCCCTCCCCCATGGGCCAACACTCGGTTTCACAGCAAAACAGGCCTGTAACTCAAAGTTCTTCAACGGGAGCCCTTGCTTTTTAACGGTTGAATTTTTGGTCACTATGAATTACATGACATTATAATGGCTTCACGTCAGAATCTGAGCTTCTCCAGGCTGAAGAACCCACTTTTATGGCCTCACACCAAGGCCAGACCCTCTCAAGATTGCAAGATGATATCCCTTCCACAGTAAGAGTGGCCATAATACTTTGCAGCTTGATAACACCTATTATCTTTAGGTCTAAGTGAAGAAAGACATTCTTTTAAAATAAAAGAATTGCATCAGTATTCTTTGATTCATATATATATATATATATACACTCAACAAAAATATAAACGCAACAATCAATTAATCAATTTTCAATCCATTTTATTTTTATAGCGCCAAATCACAACAAACAGTTGCCCCAAGGTGCTTTATATTGTAAGGCAAGGCCATACAATAATTATGTAAAACCCCAATGGTCACTAATCATGGTGTCTAATCAGCATCTTGATATGGCACACCTGTGAGGTGGGATGGATTATCTCAGCAAAGGAGAAGTGCTCACTATCACAGATTTAGACTGATTTGTGAACAATATTTGAGGGAAATGGTGATATTGTGTATGTGGAAAAAGTTTTAGATCTTTGAGTTCATCTCATACAAAATGGGAGCAAAACCAAAAGTGTTGCGTTTATATTTTTGTTGAGTGTATGAACCATTTGGGTCTGCCCTGTGAACACATGAAGAATTCTGTGAGATTACACACCCTAAATGGGCAGAGTTTGGTGACGTCAGTCCCCCTTAAAAAAGTTAGAACAGAGTGTTTCTCTCTCTCTCTCTCTTCCCTCTCTTCACCTCTCTCTTCGCTCCTCTCTTTTGTCTCTCTTGACTCGCTTTCTTCCTTTCTAAAATGCTTAATTATTTTTGGGTCAACAAGGCCCCATGCAAAACTAACCTAGTTGAAGTGACCATGTGGCATTCATTCTTTGTTTTATTCATCTCAATTTTTCAGAATTTTAACCTGACGATTTAAGGTGCATCAAGTCTTTTGAATTTTTAAGGGAACGCCTGATCTGAACTTTTCAAAATAATAGCAAATTTACAGAAAAGCGACTATTCTTTTCTGTCAGCGATTTTTCCAATGCTCTTAAAGTTTATCTTTTTTCTAAATTCACGAAGACTTTTAATCTGGCTCCAACAAATTTTTAAAAGCTACCAGAAACCATTTTCAACAAACGCCTTCTACCTCTGGGGTCCAGCAAGCTGATGACCTGACTGCAAGCAGCTATCTTGTCTGTAAAACCAGCCGACAGAAGCCTTTGGGATCACCCAGGGAGACCACTGAGTTAACCCCTGACCCAAGTGAGCACGCTGCAGAACCTACATCAATGACAGACGGACGGATTGTCCGAACCACCTTTTCAATGGGCCAGTTAAAGGTTCCAGAAAAAGGGTATGTTGTTAATAGATACAAAGTAGCTCCTCCTTATTATTATCCTCCTTTTTAACCATATTCATATGTTTGTTTAAGCACAGTACAGAAGCACCCTGAGAGCAGCCACAAAGCTAGCTCTCTATCAATCACAATGCTCTGGTCAGGCGGAGGTCTTGAAAAATAAAGGCATACTGACTTATGATTTGGTGTGAATACTGATAAAATAACTCCATTAATGTCAATTCTGTAATTTGTACAAAGTTAAAATATAACATGATATATCTTTTAATGTTGAATAATGCACTAATTCTGAGGTTTTGTAACAAACACAGACAGATCGCAAAGGATTCTGGGTAAAAGTGCCCCTGCTAAACACTGATTGGTTCAGTCATTCATTATGTAAACCAACACGTTAATGTGACGTGTGTTGTGTGTTGGTGTTTACAGATAAATGTGCTTTTGTAAAATACTCCATTTTTTATTTGTAAAAACAGGCATTTTTACGGAGCCCTGGAAGTGTCATCGCAAAATGTTTTGCATGTGGAGAGAATGTGTGCAAGTTTTATTAGTGCTGTGCGCACTTTTTATGATGTTGTAAAACGTGCACTCAATATTGTCTTGACACATAAATGTTGGCTTTACACTGTGTGAGTTTTGGCCCTTTTTCAGATGATTTTTCATTTGTGCAAGAATTTTTTGGACCGAGTTTCAGGTTAATCGTGTGTCCTGCATCATGTAGTGTACATGGAGTAACAAGCTGCGTTTAACATCTCACGACCACCTCCTGATCACCGATCGTATGGTCAAATGAAAATCAAACCTGTTTGATATTATTCTGGTCGGCCGTCGTGAGTGTATCCTGCTGCTGAACAGCTACAAGCATCCAACCGCTCACACTGTGCATGTGCAAACACCGTAGAGCTGTCTTGTAATGTTTTTTTTTTGTTGTTGTTTTGTTTTGTTTTTAAAACTTAATTTGTAAAAAAAAAAAAAGCCATTTGCAAAGCCAAAAAGTTGATTTGACAACCATCTGATATAACCGGGGTCAAAATAAATAGAACACTGCCATCTACTGGTGCCCAGATGCTTAGTACTTAGGGCGAATACTGCCATGAACACTACTGGCCAGTAGATGGCAGTAGAGGCCTTGAAAACTTGCCAAAACAAAATTCCATATAATCTGTGTCTGCTACATTTAAGATGCGTGGAATTTAACAACCACAAATACAATAATGTCTATAAACCCAGAGAATATATTCATGAGAGTTTTAGGCACTAGAGTTTAATGCTGTTGTCCGTGGAGCCTGAACAGAGTGTCTGAAATGCATTTTTTTGGGATGCAAAAATGCAAATTTTTTTTTTTTTTTGCAAGCTTGCACTCGGCCGAGACGGACGCACTTTTCTCTTCTCCCTCCCTCCTTATCTTTCCTGCTTCTGTGGCGTGTTGTCTGTGAGGCTGCTGCTTTGCTCTTCTGGAAAATGACAAAAATGGATCTGTTAAAGTGGTCTCTGAATGCAATTGACACTATTTTTCTACAAGACATTCGGGGGTGGAGGACCCGACCTGTCCTGCCGGGACACATATGATGGACTCGTGGAGGAGATGGCAGGTCATGTGCCTTTACATGCTTTCTGTGGAGGACGTCGAAGATGTGTACATATTCGGCTTGGTGGTGACCGGCTTTCTGCTGTGTCGAGTGGGCACTATGCTGGTTTACCAGAAAATCAAGAAAGTGGAAGCAGCTTTGATTGGTCCTTCCGGGCTGCCCTACATGATTGATTCGATTAGGAAGGCAGTGGCTGCGCAGCATTGGAAAACATCTCGTATAGAATTGCAGCCCTGGAAACCCGCTCTGACCGTCTGTGAAGACCACATTCTACATTCAGATGCATTGAGAGCCACTCTGTTCTCAGAACTGTGGAATCTTTCAGGCGTCTGCTAATCTGGCTATTCATTTGGCTTCCCCAAATACAGCTGCAGTTCAAGGTCACTGTGATAAAACTTCCTCAGAAGATCAACACTTAAGCCTCGCTCCCTGGTCTTCCCCCCTCCCTTCAGCTTCTCCAGCTCTGACGTTGACTGTGACTGCTCAAGACTGTTAGGGCTGCCCCTCCCCCTCCAGGATTGTCGGACAAGGCCGTTGCCTCCGGAGTGTTCTGATAAACTGGACCTTTTCAAATCTCGGTTGTCGTCTTGTGTCCTTGTTTTTGTCTGTGTGATTATTGTTTTTCTGTGCTGATGGGGATTTTTTTCCTCATTGCTGCTGTGTAATGCAGTGGCTATGAGGGTTTTTTTTCTCCTTTTCCCTCATGTTTTGCTTTCATATATATGTTTATGTACCGGGCCGGCCTATGTGTTGTGTGTGTGTTGTTTGTTATGGGTCGGTGTTGGTTTGCTCAGCCCTGCTGTTGACCAAGGCAAGGATGTACATCTGGAGCTGGTCCCCGGGCGCCTAATGGCGACTTCTGCTCCTACTAGCAATTAGGATGGGTTAAATGCAGTAGACACATTTCATTGTGCAGGGAACATGTTCTTCTGTGCATATGACAATAAAATTCCTTTGAATCCTTTGAATCCTTGAATTTGTCCTGTCGTGAATGTACTGAAATTACCCTATCCTACCCATACTGCACTGCTCGGCACAGCATGTGCTCACAAAACCTTAAAAATTAGCACAATACTTTAAAACTAAAACATATATCTGATATTTTCACTTTATAAAACTTCAGACATGACAGTAATTTTAAATAACTTGTCCAAAATTAGTTTGGTTAAAATTTGAACCATAAGTTAAAAATGTATGCCTCTGGATGACTTGGGTGATATTGCCAGTGTATCAGTATGGTGTTAAAGGAATTTTTTTTTTTTTTTTGTGACCAGTTTTCCTTTTCCTGCAGAGGATAGAGTGGTTTCTCCTGAAAGTAGCTCTCTTCTGTTTGCAGAGGGTAGAACTTTACATTTCTAGGAAACCTTTAACAGGTAGGTCTCAACTGATTTTAAAAATGTTTGCCACTGTTCAGCTTGGTTTACTATGTTATTGGTCTAAAAGTTATCGTATGACAATTTATCGGAAGATAATTAGTCCGATAACGGTTTTTAAAGTTATCTAAAAAGACAATCGGATAATGAAAACATTATCTTCGATAATTATCTGTTATCGGATTATCGGAAGTGTGCCCACCACTGACAATAACACAACCTCTAACCTAAGTGACGTGAAATTTGGAGTTACACAGGGGTCCGTCTTATGCGTTTCTCACTTTATTTAGCACCCCTTGGGCACATACAACCCCTGGCAAAAATTATGGAATCACCGGCCTCAGAGGATGTTCATTCAGTTGTACTACAGTGTTTGGAATTACCTTTCATTGCTATGCTGATGATTGTCAGTTATACATGCCGATAACTGCTGGTAATCTCATCCACATAAAATCTTTAGAAGATTGCCTTGCATCAGTGAAAAGCTGGATGTCTAGCAATTTTTACTTTTAAACTCTGACAAGACTGAAATGATGGTTCTTGGTCAATTGAGACATCAGCATCATGCTTAATGCTGACAAGTTATACTGTATTTGTTGTCTTTCTGTCACATGATTCTGTTTTTTCTGTCTGTTTGAGTTGCGGGTCCATCCAGAGATGGGAGTGGGTATCTTCTTCTGCAGGTATGAGGTATGAAAATGGGGCGTTTTTCATAACGGGGACATTAATTCATTTCGTGACGGGGGCACAAAATGCGTGGTGAAATTGGGAGGGGGGTCTCAGGGATCATGGTTAACGTTTGGAGATGGTACACACTTACGCTATGGCTATGGTTAGAGTTAGGAGAAGGAGAAGATTATAAATAGCTAAATAAAAAAAAAACGTGTCACGAAAAGTGGGCACTTTTGGTAACGGGGGCACAAAAAACAGACAACTCTGAACAGAGTTTATTTGAACTTGAACTCACAACAAATAGAAGATTTTATTCATCTTATGTACTTACTGAAACTTTGCAGAAATTGTGAGGAATTCATTGTTTTTAGCAAACACTGGATTTTAGCTGTGTCAAGTGTCAAGTTAAACTCAGTCACAAGGAACACTGATAGCATGCCTTTCACAGTAAAAGTATTTCCTTGGTTATTAATAGTTCATTCATTTGTTATTTTTTAGGAGTGACATAAATATTCCATTTTGGTTCTGAATTGCAGGATGAAGAATCAGTCTTTTTGAGTGCTCTAAATACATTTCATTAGATGCTATTTCCAATATAAAACTGATGGTTTATATAAAAAAATAATAAGTAAATAATTAATATTATTTTACCAACAACAGTTAGTTGGGGCGTAGATATATTCCACTTCTGTTTCATTTGTTCATCTTATTGGGCACTTTATAAGATGCATCACATAGTGTATGGTGATTGGCTGTTGAGGCGTTTTGGGGGGAGGGCAAGTATCCGAAGCGAGAAGGAACAAATTTTTTTTTACCTCTCTCTCTCTCTCTCTCTCTCTCTCTCTCTCTCTCTCTCTCTCTCTCTCTCTCTCTCTCTCTCTCTCTCTTTTCTGAGCTAAGCAGCAAGGTGATTATTGAGAAAAAAAGAAAAAAAAAAACACCGCTGTACCACGACAGGGACATTTGGAGAACTGGAGCAGAGGATTTGGAGAGGTTTCCCAAAACCTCTGGTTTAGGAATTTGGCATTTTAGTATTACATTATTTTAGATTAGCTTTTAAAGGGGAACTTTGCAACTGTTGGAACTAAATTTAGATTCAACCTAATTAGGTCTGGGGGGTTAAAATTGGGTTTAGGTAATTGTTTGAGGTATCTTTGGTCAAATTGTAATGTAACATTTTCTAATTGGGTGCACCTGTGTGGTATCCACCTTTGTACAACAAACACAATCACCCACCATTCTTAGGTAAGTCCTCAATGGAGTGGTCAAATGGGTGCTACATAAATGTAGGCACCGCTGGGATCAATTTAGCTTTAAAGTAGACTAAAACTAGCCCTAATTTAAGTCTAAACTTGGTTTGAGCCAGAGAGTTAGAGCAATAGATTTATATATAAAAAAAGTCACATTAAAGGTACTGTAGGTGATTTTTTTTTAAGTGTAAAACAGTAAAGAATAACTTATACTACCTTTCGGAGGCCTTGAAAAACAGGCTTATTTAGCCTTCACTTAGTTGAAATAAAACAAACACAACCAAATTTAGTCTTAACAAGTGATCTCTGTAACCGCACAACACTTGGGGATGCTCAACTGAAGAACTGGTGTGTTGGAGAAGGCATAGACCCAGAAAACGCCTTGCTGTTGAAAGACGTTACCCCAGAAGCTGACGTAAACACCACTGAAGAGACACTGCAGACTATCAAAGCGCTTGGGAGAGTAAAAGTAAGAGGAAGAATGTATGACCCACATTCTCAAAGTCTAACTGTGCTGTGTGAGTACAGAGAGAAGGTGAATACAAGCGCCCTTCCTCTAGATGTCCCTCCCGAGGGGTCTACTTTGCCGTGGAGAATCTTTGAAGCTTCAGAACAGGAGAATGAATCAACTGTCCAAGCATCTGGTGATGGTCAGAATGTGCTACAACCCGATTCTAGTCTTGTGTCCCCACTGCAAGCGTCCACTGCAGAGGCAATCATAAGAGCTGTTGGTGACATCCTGCAACAAACAAACAGCCCAAATAGCCATGACAACAGTCCATACAGAAGACTGCGGACCTTCTTGGGGGTCACTCCCACAACCGCTGGAGAAGAACAGCTGGAAAACTGGATCGAACAAGCCAGATTCATGATGAAAGAATGTGAGCATCCTGAAAATGAAATCTATCCTGAATGTGAAATCCACCAACTAAGAACCCAAGTAAGTGAGCTCACCATATCCTCTGCCATGCCAAGTCCTCCACTGGTCTGCCACTGATGCAGGACAGAGCTCAGAAGCCAAAAACATCCAAGCTCTAAAGAGTAGAAGTCGTAAAGCTCCGAAAGCAAGTCTCTGTCATGTCAATCAAGCCTGAGTGTACTCATCCAGCCTACTGTCTTGTTCGCCAAGATGCTAGATGCTAAGAAGTTCCTGGTACCCCTGCATAATGAGTCTCTAAAGCCAACAGATATTCCTGTGGGGACTGTCATTGCCCATCTGCATGTCACTGACATGGTAACAGAGACACCAAGTCCTAAAGCCCAGACTGTTCCAGCAATGGATCCATCGTTGTTTGATTTTAGTGACTCACCCATCAGTAAAGACTGGAAAGAGCGACTAAGTCAAAAGCTCAGCATTCCACCGTGTTCTCTACCAGTGAGTTGGATGTTGGCTTGGCCAAGGGAGTAGAGCACCACATACGTTTAAATGATGACACACCTTTCAGAGAAAGGTTGCACCATATTGCCCCTGCTGATTTGGATGATCTCCGGTGTGACCTTCAACATCTGCTGGCTGCTGGAATCATAAAAGAGTCAATAAGTCCATACCCTTTGCCAATCATTCTGGCTCGTAAAAAGAATGGCCAATATCGCATGTGTGTTGACCGAACCCTGAACAGCAGAACCATTCCCAATCAGTATACTGTGCCTCGGATTGATGACGCCATCAATTGCCTGTCTGGAAGAAAGTGGTTTTCAGTGTTGGATCTACAAAGCGGCTATTATCAAATCCTGATGGCCGATGAGGACAAAGAAAAAACAGCTTTCACATGTCCTCTGGGGTTCTTAAAGTTTGAACGGATGCCGCAGGGAATCACTGGTGCCCCAGCGATGTTTCAAAGACTCGTGGAGCGGGCAGTCGGCGACATGCACATGCTCGAAGTCTTTGTTTATCTAGATGACCTGATGGTGTTCAGGAAAAATTTAGAGGAAGTCAAGTCACATACGTTGGGCATACAGTGTCAGAGAACGGCATCGCCACAGACGCCAACGCTGAATCTGTGATGAGATGGAAGCAGCCGACAGATCTCTCATCTCTGCAGTCTTTCCTGGGGTTTTGTGGCTATTACTGCAGATTTATAAAGAACTACTCCGTCATTGTTCGACCACTCACAGAACTCTGCAAAACATATCCTCCTACTCAAAACAATAAAAAAGCCAGTCCTTCACCAGACAAGACATACTTAAAGTCAAAGAGCCTTTCGGTGATCAGTGGGATAAGTCCTGCTCAGAGGCTTTCCAAAAGATCATCTATTGCCTAACAAGTGCAAGTCTTCATGGTCTGGGCGCCGTTCTCAACCAAGAGTATCCAGAAGGTTTAAGACCAGTCACCTTCACTAGCCACAAGCTAAGTACCTCTGAACAGAACTATCCTGTGCACCAGCTTGAGTTTTTGGTGCTTAAGTGGGCTGTCGTTGACAAGTTCCATGACTACTTGTATGGAGCATGGTTTACGGTGAGAACGGATAATAACCCTCTCACATATATCCTCACAACAGCCAAACTCAATGCCACTGGTCACTGCTGACTCTCCGCCCTTGCTACATACAACTTCACCCTGCAATATCGACTGGGCAGTAGCAACATTGACGCAGATTCACTCTCGCGAAACCCTCTTCCCACTCCTAATGAAGGTTGGCAAAGTGTATCGCCTGAATGTGTCAAAGCCCTTTGTAAACAGATCATGTGTGGAGAAGTGCCTCGGGAGTCTACCACCATTGCTGAGTCACTCAGAGTGTCACCTGACGCAGTCCCTGAACACTTTGCCTTCCCAGTATGGTTAGACCTGGGATCGCTAACACAGCTCCGTCGCCAAGACCACATCCGAGCCCAAGACACTGACCCCACTATTGCTCCTGTCAAACAGTCCCTTAGTGGTGGTTCACCATTGTCATCCAGTGACATTCCAACTTGTTCGCTGCTCAATAAAGAGGCAATCAAGCTTTTTGTCAAAGATGGCCTACTCCACAGAAAAGTTGAAAGGTACGGATCTGAAGTGCACCAACTAATTCTGCCCAAACAATATGTCAACATGGTCCTGAAATCCCTGCATGATGATTCTGGACACTTGGGCAAGGACAAGACTCTCGAACTTATCAGAGACAGATTGTACTGGCCAAAGATGGGATCTGAAGTAAAATAGAGCAGTATGTCAATAACTGTGGCCAGTGCATCATCCGCAAAGCCCTGCCCCAAAGAGCCACACCATTGAACCAGATAACCAGCCAAGGCCCTCTAGATCTTGTGTGCATTGATTTCCTGTCACTTGAACCAGACTGTCAAGGGTACGCCAACATCCTTGTAGTGACAGACCACTTTACAAGGTACGCCCAAGCTTTTCCAGCCAAAGACCAAAAAGCTATAGAAACGTCAGACAAAAGCCCACCAAAGAAACAAGAAAGCACATGACACGCATGTCAGAGAAGAAATCCCTGACAAAGGTGACTGAGTGCTCCTGAGAAACTTTGGAGAGCAAGGCAAGCACAAACTGAAATGTAAATGGAGACGCTTACCGTATGTTGTTGTTGAAAAGCTGCCCGATCTGCCCGTCTACAAGATTAAGCCTGAGAGGGGCATAGGTGCAGAGAAAACAATCCATCATAACATCTCTTCCCCATTGGTTACCTTGTGAGACTTCCTGTGGAAAATGGTGAAGAGCAGCCACAACAAAGACCTGCGACCAGATCTCAACAACCAAAGACCAAAAAACTGATACAGTCAAAACAGCAACGATGAAGACATATCCTCAGAGTCTGAATATGAGGAGCTACATTGGAACAGACCATCTGAAATTGACTGGAGCAATCCACTGAAACACCCAGAACTGTCACCAAGGCAACTGCAACCAGCCACCACTTACACTGGAAAACAAGTGCAAGATGTGGACAAGGTTGAGTCAATTGTCAGTGAAAGCCCTAGCCTATCTCCCAATGCTGATCCAGAATTCAACGTCTTAAAAGGGGGAGCACAGCCTGCTCAAAGGCATGAAACTGAAGAGCACATTCAGCAAGTTGAATGCTCCAAGAGAGTCACTCGTCCAGCGCTCAAGCTGAGTTATGATGATGGGAGCAATGTGAGTATCCAGTCACTGTCCTAAGCCATGGAGTGCTAGTGGGAAGTGGAATCTACAGAGACTCCAGAAGCAGCCCTTGTCAAACCCTCTGGTGCCACCCCATGGTGTTGTGCTCCACTTGTTCCAATTTGTGTTTCTCCCTTAACCGTAACACTGTTACAGTCCTATGAATGTTTTGATGAGGACATCAGAATTTTTAGAAGGAGGAGGATATAGCCTGATGGTTTACACTTTTGCAGTACATACTGGTTTTATGTGACTCTTAAGCTAGTCATTTGGTTATTAATAGTTCATTTATTTGTTAATTTTTAGGAGTGACATAAATATTCCATTTTGGTTCTGAATTGCAGGATGAAGAATTAGTCTTTTTGAGTGCTCTAAATAGATATGATGAAGAATCAGCATTTTTTTTAGTGATCTAAATACATTTCATTAGAAGTTATTTCCAATATAAAACTGATGGTTTATATAAAAAGATAATAAGTAAATAATTAATATTATTTTACCAACAACAGTTAGTCAGGTCATAGATATATTCCACTTCCACCTCATTTGTTCATCTTATTGGGCACTTTATAAGATGCACTGCATAGCGTATGGTGATTGGCTATTGAGGCATTTTGGAGGCAGGGCAAGTAGCCGAAGCGAGGAGGAAGCATAGCGTATAGTGATTGGCTGCAAGTATCCAAAGCAAGGAGGAACAAATGTTTTTTTTCCCCTCTCTCTTTCTCTCTCTTTTTTTCACGTCGGACTCTGAGCAGAGCAGTGACGGTGATTTTTGACTGAAAAAAAAAAAGACCGCTGTACAATGACACGCGACATTTGGAGAACTGGAGCAGAGGATCTGAAGAGATTTCCTGAAACTCATAAGCTTGAATGGACGGCCGGGAGAGGTTGGCTCAGCATCTGTGGACGTTCTGGGTCGAGGACCAAGCGTGGAATCAGTGGTCGACTCGACAGGAACAAGAAGTGGACGGTGGAATCAACTGTGGGACCAGTGCTGAGTGGACGAGGATATCACAACATTTCAAGCATCTGGACATCTGGCGGATTTCAGCGATCTCAGTGTTTTGAAAGATCGAAGGCTAGAAACAAGTTTTGGTTTTTTTTGGTCCGTGGAGCTCCAGAGCTTTGAGGTACTGTGACCTAACTTTGAGGTACCACAGTTAACGTACATTACCACTAAGAACTGGTTTGAGAGTTTCTCACTCTTTGCAGTGTTCCATTGTTCATTGTTTACTGTTTAGGCTACTGTCTGTGTGATGGGGGAAGATAAGGGAAAGTTTACATAGAAAGTAAAAATGGAATGTGAATCTAGTGTTCAGTCATGTGTAAAATTTTAAAAGGTACACTTTAAATTCTTGAATGTGAGTTGGTTTAGGAATTTGGCATATTAGTATTACATTATTTTAGATTAGCTTTTAAAGGGGAACTTTGCAACTGTTGGAACTAAATTTAGATTCAAACTAATTAGGTCTGGGGGGTAAAACTGGGTTTAGGTAATTGTTTGAGGTATCTTTGGTCAAATTATAATTGTAACATTTTCTAACTGTCAATTAAACTTGGCAGTTAATTTGTATCCTAATAGACATATTTGTATCCTAATAGACATTTATTTAGGTGCACCTGTGTGGTATCCACCTTTGTACAATGACCCCAAGCACCCACCATTCTCAGTAAGTCCTCAATAGAGTGGTCAAACGAGTGCTACACGAGCAACATGAACTATCTTATGTTGTTTAACTTTGCTACCAGTAACATCAGTGAGCCACACTTCATATTATTTGCAAACCAACATGAAAATAACACGTTTAACTGACTGCTGTTCTCAAAAGCGATTCTCCTGCAGTCTGTTTTATCTCACTTTACCCTGACATAGAAGTTGCAGCTCTTGGTCAGAGTTAGCTTACAGTCGTGAGACACCACAGAGGGTGCCATCTTGGAAGAACTAATGTTAATAATAATAATACACTCAACAAAAATATAAACGCAACACTTTTGGTTTTGCTCCTATTTTGTATGAGATGAACTCAAAGATCTAAAACTTTTTCCACATACACAATATCACCATTTCCCTGAAATATTGTTCACAAACCAGTCTAAATCTGTGATAGTGAGCACTTCTCCTTTGCTGAGATAATCCATCCCACCTCACAGGTGTGCCATATCAAGATGCTGATTAGACACCATGATTAGTGCACAGGTGTGCCTTAGACTGCTCACAATAAAAGGCCACTCTGAAAGGTGCAGTTTTATCACACAGCACAATGCCACAGATGTCACAAGATTTGAGGGAGAGTGCAATTGGCATGCTGACAGCAGGAATGTCAACCAGAGCTGTTGCTCGTGTATTGAATGTTCATTTCTCTACCATAAGCCATCTCCAAAGGCGTTTCAGAGAATTTGGCAGTACATCCAACCAGCCTCACAACCACAGACCACATGTAACCACACCAGCCCAGGACCTCCACATCCAGCATGTTCACCTCCAAGATCGTCTGAGACCAGCCACTCGGACAGCTGCTGAAACAATCGGTTTGCATAACCAAAGAATTTCTGCACAAACTGTCAGAAACCGTCTCAGGGAAGCTCATCTGCATGCTCGTCGTCCTCATCGGGGTCTCGAACTGACTCCAGTTCGTCGTAGTAACCGACTTGAGTGGGCAAATGCTCACATTCGCTGGCATTTGGCATGTTGGAGAGGTGTTCTCTTCATGGATGAATCCCGGTTCACACTGTTCAGGGCAGATGGCAGACAGCGTGTGTGGCGTCGTGTGGGTGAGCGGTTTTCTGATGTCAATGTTGTGGCTCGAGTGGCCCATGGTGGCGGTGGGGTTATGGTATGGGCAGGCGTCTGTTATGGACGAAGAACACAGGTGCATTTTATTGATGGCATTTTGAATGCACAGAGATACCGTGACGAGATCCTGAGGCCCATTGTTGTGCCATACATCCAAGAACATCACCTCATGTTGCAGCAGGATAATGCACGGCCCCATGTTGCAAGGATCTGTACACAATTCTTGGAAGCTGAAAATGTCCCAGTTCTTGCATGGCCGGCATACTCACCGGACATGTCACCCATTGAGCATGTTTGGGATGCTCTGGACCGGCGTATACGACAGCGTGTACCAGTTCCTGCCAATATCCAGCAACTTCGCACAGCCATTGAAGAGGAGTGGACCAATTGACAACCTGATCAACTCTATGCGAAGGAGATGTGTTGCACTGCATGAGGCAAATGGTGGTCACACCAGATACTGACTGGTATCCCTTCCAATAAAACAAAACTGCACCTTTCGGAGTGGCCTTTTATTGTGGACAGTCTAAGGCACACCTGTGCACTAATCATGGTGTCTAATCAGCATCTTGATATGGCACACCTGTGAGGTGGGATGGATTATCTCAGCAAAGGAGAAGTGCTCACTATCAGAGATTTAGACTGGTTTGTGAACAATATTTGAGGGAAATGGTGATATTGTGTATGTGGAAAAAGTTTTAGATCTTTGAGTTCATCTCATACAAAATGGGAGCAAAACCAAAAGTGTTGTGTTTATATTTCTGTTGAGTGTAATAATAATAATACATTTTATTTGTAACACACTTTACATTCCATAGAATCTCAAAGTGCTACACAGCAAAGGCTAAAATCAAACAATATACAGAGTCAAAAACAATCAAATATTCATAACGCATAACCACACAGATAAAATCATAACTTTTTAAACATTTTAACATTTTGAAAGGCCTTTTTAAATAAAAATGTCTTGAGGCCTTTTATAAATACCCCCACACTCTATGGGCCCTCAGGGTCTCTGGAAGGGCATTCCAGAGCCGTGGGGCGACTGTCTGGAAGGCCCTGTCTCCCATGGTGGAGAGCTTGGATCTGGGCTGGTGCAGGTGGTAGGTGGACGTGGTGGAGCGGAGGGTTCTTGGGGCGGTGTGTGGTGTGAGGAGTTCACTGAGGTAGGCAGGAGCAGTTCCATGTATGCACTGGTGTGTAAGGAGACAGAATTTGTACTGAATTCTTTGTTGAATGGGCAGCCAATGAAGGGATCTGAAGACCAGAGTGATGTGATCATATTTGCGCCTCCTCGTCAGGACCCGGGCAGCACAGTTCTGAATGTGCTGCAGCTTTTGTAGACTTTTGCCAAGGATCCCGACGAGGAGGGCATTGCAGTAGTCCAATCTGGAGGAGACAAAGGCATGGACCAACTTCTCTGCATCGGGTTGGGAAAGGGAGGGGCGGAGTTTTGCGATATTTTTAAGGTGGAGGAAAGAGACCTTGCAAAGGTGACGGATGTGGGAGTCAAATGTGAGATGTGAATCAAATCTGACACCAAGGTTTGTAACGGATGAGGACAGGGAAATGTTGTGATCAAAGATCAAGATACTGTTTAGGTTCGAGAAGGACTGGGTTTGGTGAGGGGTACCAATAAGGATGGCTTCTGTTTTGCTGCTGTTCAGTTGAAGAAAGTTATCAGCCATCCATGCCCTAATCTTCTCTAGGCAACAGTGAAGTGCAGATGGCAGAACTGTGGTGGAAGTGGAGTCCATTTTTATATACAGCTGTGTGTCATCTGCGTAACAATGGAAAGAAACCTTGTGTTTATTGATTATCTGACCGAGTGGGAGCATGTAGATGATGAAAAGGGTCGGCCCAAGGAACGACCCTTGAGGCACTCCGCAGCTAACTGGATGAGGTGATGATTTGGACTGTCCTAGGGTCACAAACTCTGTCCTGCCCATGAGGTATGACCTGAACCAGTTGAGTGTGGTCCCAGAAAGTCCAACTATAAACTGGAGGTGATGGAGTAGGATGGTGTGGTCCACAGTGTCAAAAGCAGATGATAAATCCAGTAATAAGAGGAGTGATGGTGAGCCCTGGTCCGCAGTCATAAGCAAGTCGTTCATGACGCGGACCAGGGCTGTCTCTGTACTGTGAGCTGATCGGAAACCAGACTGAAATTTTTCATACACGTTATGGATGTGAAGATGACTGTGGAGTTGGGCGCTACAACTTTTTCCAGGACTTTGGAAAGGAACGGCAGGTTTGAAATGGATCTGTAGTGGGCCAGGATTTCGTGGTCGAGTGAGGGCTTTTTCAGATGGGGGCAAATAACAGTAGTTTTGAGAGATGGAGGAACCTGACCGGAGTATAATGACTGGTTAATTATTGCTGTGATTAATGGACTGATGGCTGTAATGTAAGATTTTAATAGTGCTGTGGGGAGAGGATCCAGCAAACAGGTGGATGGCCTCATGCTTTTTATGATCCTCTCCACCTCTGTCTGAGTAACACCTGAGAAGACAGAAAAACTGTTGAGTGGAGTTGAGTGAGTGATGTCAGAGGAAGATGGGGCTGTAACAGGGAGGGCTGACCGGATTGATGCCACCTTATTTGTGAAGAAGTCCATAAACCTATTGCAATGATCTATACTGCTGTCGGCATGTGCATGTGTGGAAGATCTGAGCAGAGAATTTATTGCTGAAAATAGCTGCTTGGAGTTTCCAGTGCTGTTTGAGATTTTTAATGAGAAATATTGGGACCTGGCTATGGCGAGTGCTCTGGTGTATGATTTTTGATGGTCACGGTCGGCCTGTTTGAACACCTGTAAGCCACTAGAGGTGTATTTCCGCTCCAGGGCACGGCCAGCGGTTTTCATTTTGCGGAGCTCTGTGGTGTACCAGGGGGCTGACTTGGAAAATGTAACTGCTCTTGTTTTGATTGGTGCATGAGACTCAAGGATATTGTAGAGGCTAGAATTGTAATGGTCAACAGATCAATTAACTGATGTGAACTGTGTGACTAGTGAGATGTCTTGTATATCCTGGTTGAAAAGGTTGCTGTCTATTGCTTTTATCTTTCTAAAATGGATTTGGCGTTTTGTTTTATTGTATGGGCCTGCTAAAGGCAGTACCATGGAGATGCACTTATGGTCTGACATGCATAATGTTACAATGTTAATGAAACTAAAGGTTTCAAAATAAAGGTTTTGAAAATTAATCCCCAAAAATTTCATAATAAAAGATGCACATCATTGTATGGAAGCATGCTGCATTCACATCTTAGACAGAAGCACTGACTCGTTGTTGTGTCAGTAGCTGCCGTGTATAGTCAATACTGAAAGTTACTGGTTTAGCTTTTATTTGTAACTTACGCAATTTTTTTTTAGGGATTTATCGGTTTGGCTTTATAGAAGTTAACTTTTCAGTTAACCGATATCGAAGCTAACTTTTTGCATAGCTGTGCCCACCACTGCATGTACCGAAGAAATCATAGTATTAGGGGGAAATCCAGGTGTGGTAATCCCATTTCTCATAATCAGATAATGGTCATGATCGTATAAAGCATATTGGATTTTACACTACATGACCTTTTAATAATTAGATAACAGCCAATAATCACATAGCAAACAGACTTTTATGTGCATGTAAATGGAGCCACTGACTGTTCTCTGGTATGTAACAGTTCTTTTTGCCAGAACTCACACTCAAACAGTCCAGAGACTGCAGATTTCTCTCAAAACATTTGCAAAGACTCATTGATAAATTATATCTAGTCGAGTGACTTTGTCCTACCTCGCTGACGTCAATGCCATTGTTGACAGACCAGGTTGTCTGGAAACATTCCATCATGCGCTGCTCTAGGGCCTTGGGGAGTCTGTGCACCCGGATGAAGTCCTTCAGGTCTTTAGTACGAGTATGGTAGAGCGATCGGCGAGAGTACATCCTCTGGATTATGGCAGTGACATTTCCAAACACCACAGCATGCATTAAGGCTACACAGGAGACAGAAAGATCAGAATTTATTTTTTACCATTGAAGACATTTCATGGCCTTTCATGGTATTCAAACTATTTCCAGAAGAGCTACATTTTCTGTACTTTTTTGAATTGCAGTTATTGAGTAATTGTTAGTCCCTGAACCAAGCTTGGTGCGCTTCACAAAAAAAGCAAAGATAATGGAAAATAGAAAACATGATAAAACTAATGATCGAATAATGATCATTAGTTCATTACCTGATGGCTCCTGAGTGTTGTAGTGTCGTTGAGCAAGAGCTTAAATCACAAATTGCTCAACGTCTAAACACATTTCAATTTAATTTCATTTATATAGCACCAAATCACAACAGAGTTGCCTCAAGGTGCTTCACACAAGTGTAGCAGGAAGATGTGTTTTAGGATATATTGAAATTATCACTTGTGGATAATTTTACCTCAAATAATGGGGGCACCACCTATGACTGAATGATATATTATAACAAGGTTATAATATCAGTGATTTTAGGGTCAGTCAATAGGAAATATTAAATCAGTCTCCAATCATCCAGTCGTAAGTTCTACAGGTCGGGTCTGATTCCTCTGTAAAACCATACAAACCACAGACAACTTCATACATTTAAAACATTTATTTAACTCAGTCAGGAGTTAAATAACAGGACATATCACAGTAAGCTCTTTGATGATGACGGAGTTCAATGAACAATTATTATATGATGTTTATGTAATTTGGCTTAGTTGCGGGAGTTTAAGAATTAATTCCATCCTAATCAGCAGGGGATTTACTTTGGTATTTATTAATGTGAGATATGGTTAGTGACAGGGAATAGAATTAAATAAAGCCACTCTGCTTATTTCTGATACCAAACCCAGGTCTTACTTGATACGCAGTGCAGATGGTCTCTGTGAGGTCAGATGCTGGGAGCTGTCTTGTTCCAGTCAATGAATCGTCCGTCTGCACAGCTGCTTCAGGGACCTTAGCAAAGGGACTCTGCCAGTTACCGCACCCAGTTTTGTTGGTTACCAGGGGCGCTTTCAGTTGTTATGCTGTGACTTGTGGCGGCGCTTCGAATTGCTGTCGCAGCTTAGCTGACCTGGATGTTTTTATCTCTGCAGAGCTTGTCGACTGGGATCATTAAAATAAAGGTTTTAGTGTCTTTATTCTCTATTCACCAACACAAAAATTTGTCTTACGTCGTCATCTTTGGAAGCCAGGTCGAATCCAAAACTCGATACAAAAATAGTTGACTTTGTAAGAAAAATGTTCACAAGGTGAATTTGGAGTTCAAGAAGAAAACGGTTTTAATTTGAAAAATTGTCAAAGGAAGTTAACTGTCCCTGCGCTTTACAAAAGTGGAGTAAACGTTATCTGTAGAAAAAGAAAAAAATAATTTGTTGTTGCGCGCACAGACAAGAAATCAACTCAACAACACATGGTTTCAAGAACAAAGGGTTGTAAAGTTTTGGATGGTGGAGGCAGCGTTCCAAAAAGAGAAAGATGCAGGAGGAAGAGTTGGTGGAGGAGAAGAGCATAAGAGAGTGAGTTCCCCAGGGTGCATGCTTTTAAATGGTTAAAGCTCCACCCCCAAGAATTCTGGGTACTGTAGTATTTCTCTGCGTTTCTTTGTCTAGTTTTATAATGAATTGGTGTCTTCTTTCTTAAATTCCTGCTTAAAACCAAGCCAAGTCTTGTATTATGAAACTCTAGTACATACTTTCCTTAGAAATATCACACAACACAGTCATATATGAAAAAAAAATTGATTAACTTTCTACAATCTATGATCAGAGCACAAATACAAGGTATATACATTCCATGTGTGAGGTTAAATGATCACGTTTGTTCATTTTTTCTTTTCCTTTTTCTTTGTTTTTCTGGTTACAAAGACACTAGTACAATTTTTACAGTGTAATCTTCAAGTTCTAACACTCACGAATTGGGCACATGGCCTTCCTCAATTCGCCCACAAGGGGTCACTCTTGTTATACAGACTGGAAGAGGCTGGTTTTTGGATTTCATCATAAAATGTTAACTCTGTCAATCTGAGGTTAATTTTAACCAGAAAAACTGTATTGCAATCTCCAAGTTGATGGCGATTCTTCTGTGGTATGGACGTATTGGAATTGTGCTGTAAAGGCACAGTTTTTGGACTTTGGAAGTGCTCGCCATCTGGTTTTGGGCGCTGATAAGAAGCCAAAACTCTGTGAGGAATGCAGTTTAGGGAATCTTAAATCCTGGTAGGGGGCAGTTTTATGACACCTGGCTGTCCTGTGTTAAGTTCAGGAAAGCCTGCTTTTGACACTTAGATATATTCCAGAACTTGAGCTGTGCTGGGTTCTCCATTAAAGAAGTGTTATGACCGTTGCTTCATGCAAACTGAGGAGATTGTATATTGCAGGCAGGCTCCTCGCTACACAAGTAAGGTCTAACCTTACCAACCCCAGAGTAACAGTGATAAGGAAAAACTCCCTCTGAGGAAGAAACCTCAAGCAGACCAGACTCAAAGGGGGGACCCTTGCTTGGGCCATGCTGCAGACATAAATTACAGAACAATTCACAAAATGAACATACAGGAAATGCTGTTGGTGCACAGGACAGGAGGGTCACCAGCACAAATACAACTCCCATCTCTGGATGGAGCTGCACCATACCCCTGTGGAACCCCAAATTTCATGTCACTAAGGGTAGAGGTAGTGTTACTGTACAAAACACAGTGAGAGCGACTGGTCAAGTATGATGTCAGCCATGCAAGGGCACTCCCAGTAATCCCAAAATGATTTTCCAGCCTATCAAGTAGAATATGATGATCCACGGTATCAAATGCAGCACCGAGATCTAACAGCACCAGAACCGTAGTGGTGTCTGAATCCATTGTAAGCAGAAGATCATTCACCACTTTAGTGAGAACCATCTCTGTGGAATGATATTTTCTAAAATCAGACTGCTGTGGCTCAAAGAGATTATTCTCAGTAAGATAGGCACAAACCGCAGTGACACCACTTTTTCCAGAATTTTAGAGCAAAATGATAGATTTGATATCGGCTGATAGTTTTTCAATACACTAGGGTCAAGATTAGGTTTCTTAAGTAATGGTTTAATCACTGCAGATTTGAAACATTTAGGAACAGATCCAGAAGTTAAAGAAAGATTAATAATTTCCAGCACAGTCAGCCCAAGAGTCCTTAAACAGTTTTGTTGGTATAGGATCAAATAAACAGGTTGTGCTTTTTGTTGATGTTACGAGTTTCATCAGCATGCCTAGTGAGATACTATCAAATTCTGTAAATCTAGGTAATACCTCAGTAATACTGCCCACCTCAATTAGCAGGGTGTAGTGGCTGGGTTAAGGCATGCTGGGAAATGTTTAACCTAATGTCTTCAATTTTCTTCTCAAAGTAATCCAGGAAATCTTGTGCTGTAAAAGGAGAGCGAACGACAGGTGGTTGTCCATGAATAAGTGTTGCCACCATGTCGAACAAGAACTTTGAGTTATGCTTGTTTTTGTTGATCATATCAGAGTAAGAGGTCCGCTTTATAGCCAGTGCATGCTTATAGTCTAAGATAGCATCATGCCACGCAAGGTGGAATACTTGTAATTTTGAACAACGCCATTTCCGTTCTAAACCTCTTGACTTACACTTGAGGTCACGCAGGTAATCATTGAACCAAAGGTGACTGTGATTTGGGGGAGCGCAGTTTAACACAGGTGGTGCAATCATGTCGAGTGTAGTTTTGAGCACTGAGTTTAAACTATCCACAAGACTGTCTACTGATTTGGTATTTGCCAAATGTGCCAAATGTGAACCTAAGACAGGCAGTCTAGCTTCGAGTTCAGTCTTAGCTGAGGAGTTGATGCATCACCATAGTGATATATAAGGTTGTTGTTCCACTAAACATGGCAGCGAAACTGTAAACCAGGGATGGGCAATCATGTGCCATGAAGGGCCGAGACACTGCAGGTTTTCTTTGCTACCAATCACTTCAGCAGGTGATTTCAATGATGATCAGGTGTTTATGTTCAGGGGAGAAGCTCATCAGCAACCCACCTGCTGAGGTGTTTGGTTGCAAGGAAAACCTGCAGTGTCTCGGCCCTTGATGCCCACCCCTGCTGTAAACTAAATAAGTGAATGATCAGAGACCACTGATGTAAGAGGCATGACGTCAACATTTGTGACAGTAATACCACGTGCAAGAACCAGATCCAGGGTATTTCCACTAATGTGCATTGAGAGCCGAATGCATTGCCGAAATCCTAATGCATCCACAATTTCCATAAATAATTTGCAGAGGGGATCAGAAGGCTTATTTATATGAACGTTAAAGTCACCAATGATCAGAATGTTATCTGCACTAGTTGACAAGTTACAGATGAATGCACCAAATTCATCTAAGAATTCAGAATATGGGCCAGGAGGCATATATACAGTGACAAAGTAATACAGCTGATTTTATACTGACCTTGGCAATGCGTAATATCCTGAGCAGAGCGGAGAATCAGATGCTCAAACGAGTTATATTTGTGATCCCCAACAGCTAATAAGCTAAACCTAGATTTATAAATAAGAGCAACACCCCCGCCTTGCTTCGCATCACGAGAGACGTGACTAAATGTATATGCTGGTGGGCAGGCCTCATTTAAGAGGAGGGCAGCTGGAGGTTTAAGCCAGGTTTCACATAACCCAATCATATTTTAGTGATGATCAATAATTAGATCATTAATCAACAATGATTTTCAGGACAGTGATCTTATGTTAATGAGACCCAGAGTAAGGAACTCAGTGCAGTTGACAGTTGAACTGTTTGGATTTATGGGTGGTTCCAGAGTAGCATATATAAGATGCCGCGAAGTAGGTTTAGGTTTGAGACATTCCACGCGTGTTGTAGGTAGCAGACACAAAATCTTTGCTGTTACTGGAACAACCACTGGGCCATCCTCAATTTCAATATCATCCACTCAACAAAAATATAAATGCAACACTTTTGGTTTTGCTCCCATTTTGTATGAGATGAACTCAAAGATCTAAAACTTTTTCCACATACACAATATCACCATTTCCCTCAAATATTGTTCACAAACCAGTCGAAATCTGTGATAGTGAGCACTTCTCCTTCACTGAGATAATCCATCCCACCTCACAGGTGTGCCATATCAAGATGCTGATTAGACACCATGATTAGTGCACAGGTGTGCCTTAGACTGCCCACAATAAAAGGCCACTCTGAAAGGTGCAGTTTTATCACACAGCACAATGCCACAGATGTCGCAAGATTTGAGGGAGCGTGCAATTGGCATGCTGACAGCAGGAATGTCAACCAGAGCTGTTGCTCGTGTATTGAATGTTCATTTCTCTACCATAAGCCATCTCCAAAGGCGTTTCAGAGAATTTGGCAATACATCCAACCAGCCTCACAACCGCAGACCACGTGTAACCACACCAGCCCAGGACCTCCACATCCAGCATGTTCACCTCCAAGATCGTCTGAGACCAGCCACTCGGACAGCTGCTGAAACAATCGGTTTGCATAACCAAAGAATGTCTGCACAAACTGTCAGAAACCGTCTCAGGGAAGCTCATCTGCATGCTCGTCATCCTCATTGGGGTCTCGACCTGACTCCAGTTCGTCGTCGTAACCGACTTGAGTGGGCAAATGCTCACATTCGCTGGCGTTTGGCACGTTGGAGAGGTGTTCTCTTCACGGATGATGCGAAGGAGATGTGTTGCACTGCATGAGGCAAATGGTGGTCACACCAGATACTGACTGGTATCCCCCCCAATAAAACAAAACTGCACCTTTCAGAGTGGCCTTTTATTGTGGGCAGTCTAAGGCACACCTGTGCACTAATCATGGTGTCTAATCAGCATCTTGATATGGCACAGCTGTGAGGTGGGATGGATTATCTCAGCGAAGGAGAAGTGCTCACTATCACAGATTTCGACTGGTTTGTGAACAATATTTGAGGGAAATGGTGATATTGTGTATGTGGAAAAAGTTTTAGATCTTTGAGTTTGTCTCATACAAAATGGGAGCAAAACCAAAAGTGTTGCGTTTATATTTTTGTTGAGTATAGTAACAGGTATTAAGTTTGCAAAGCATATCCCTCTATGATTTTTATGGACACGTCTACGGAAGCAGGCCACAGTCTCAACTTGTTGAATTTCCCTCCCTGGCAGATAAACTGCACTATCACCATAGTGCATTTTCTGCACTAATTTCCCCACTAAGTTAATGGATTCCACACCCACATTTGTCATAAGCCTTGCAGGGTCTCTAATCACCTGCTCCGTGGCCTGCTGTAAATTCCTAATGTTACCCTCCCTGTAGAACTCTATCTATGTTTGTACACAAGATGGTGGCGCCTTCCCCAGTAGGGTGGAGGCCATCCGGCATCAGCAAGCCATGGCAGGCCCAGAAAGAAGGCCAGTTATCAATAAAGCTAAAGCCTTGCTGTCTACAAAATTGCGCCAGCCACCTATTTAGCGATGTTAGCTTGCTAAATGCCTCATCATTACTCTGGGAGGCGAGTAGACCAGAGACTATTAATTGATGCCGACAGATCTTTCAGGCTAGGTCACAAGTCCTCTCTATGTCCATTTTTGTGACCTCTGAGTGCTTCATCCTGACATCATTGGTGCCGACATGAATAACTATGTGACTATATCTCATGTGACACATCATATTCATAGGTTAGAGCAAAGTCAGGTCAAGGATCATGTGCTGATTCAATTAGCACATTAGCAACTTCGGATGAACCATGGTCTTACTTATCTTCACCATATATCTGAGACAGACAGATATTTGAGCATTCTCTTGGTCATATCCATTTGCTGGTGTCCTCACTGAAGCACTTGTATGTTGGATCATGGTCCCCGGAAACAATCCACACAGCAGTCATGCTGCAATTGACATTCCTTCTTAATGTAAATAATGTGCCTCATCTGGGTCTCTCTAAGTAACCACACATCTGACACAAAGTCAGTGGTACCCAAGGACTGAATAAATCTAGTAGTAAATACATCCAGTCATTGTATAATGTCACTGGTTAGGCCCAAGTCCTAACAATCATACAACCCCAATTCCAATGAAGTTGGGATGTTGTGTAAAATGTAAATAAAAACAGATTACAATGATTTGCAAATCCTCCTCAACCTATATTCAATTGAATACACCACAAAGACAAGATATTTAATGTTCAAACTGATAGACGTTTTTGTTTTTGTGCAAATATTTGCTCATTTTGAAATGGATGCCTGAAATACATTTCAAAAAAGCTGGGACAGGGGCAGCAAAAGACTGGGAAAGTTGATGAATGCTCAAAGAACACCTGTTTGGAACATTCCACAGGTGAACAGGTTAATTGGAAACATGTGAGTGTCATTGGGTATAAAAGGAGCATCCTCAAAAGGCTCAGCCACAAGCAAATATGGGGCAAGGATCACCACTTTGTGAACAACTGCGTGAAAAATAGTCCAACAGTATAAGAACAATGTTTCTCAACGTTCATTTGCAAGGAATTTAGGGATTCGATCATCTACAGTCGATAATATAATCAGAAGATTAAGAGAATCTAGAGAACTTTCTACATGTAAGTGGCAAGGCTGAAAACCAACAGTGAATGCCCGTGACCTTCAATCCCTCAGGCGGCACAGCATTAAAAACCAACATCACTGTGTAAGCATCTTACCGCATGGGCTCAGGAACACTTGAGAAAACCATTGTCAATTAACACAGTTCATTGTTACATCTACAAGTGCAAGTTAAAACTCTACCATGCAAAGCAAAAGCCAGACATCAACAACATCCAGAAATGCTGCCACCTTCTCTGTGCCCGAGCTCATTTGAAATGGACAGACACAAAATGGAAAGGTGTGCTGTGGCCTGAAGAGTCCACGTTTCAAATTGTTTTTGTAAATCATGGACGTCCTGTCCTCCAGGCAAAAGAGGAAAAAGACCATCCAGATTGTTACCAGCGCAAAGTTCAAAAGCCAGCATCTGTGGTGGTATGGGGGTGTGTTAGTGCCCATGGCATGAGCAACTTACACATCTGTGATGGCTCCATCAATGCTGAAAGGTACATCTGGATTTTGGAGCATGACATGCTGCCAGCCAAGCAACTTCTTTTTCAGGGACGTCCCTGCTTATTTCAGCAAGACAATGCCAAGCCACATTCTGCACATGTTACAGCAGCGTGGCTTCATAGTAAAAGAGTGCGGGTACTAGACTGGCCTGCCTGCAGTCCAGACCTGTTACTCATTGAAAATGTGTGGCACATTATGAAGCTCAATGACGCCGGACTATTGAACAACTGAAGTTGTACATCAAGCAAGAATAGAAAGAATTCCTGTTATGTGTCGGACGCAGCTCGGAGAACCGACCAGCGTTTGAAGGACCCAGTATGAAATAAGCAGAGCACGGTACAAAGGCTAACTGAATTTAATACATAACAGTGATGTGATACAAAACAACAAAAGAGTATGCGGTCTGGCGTGGTGGTGATACGGTGCGCTCCCAGCAGCGCTAACGGTCCGGAGCCAGAAGCCGTTCGGACCCAAGGACCCCGCCAACACCCCCCAGGTGGCCGCAACAAACCGAGTCTGTGAAAGAAGGAACCATTATGTGAGTCCACACTCTACACACAGAGAGACCACTCAAAGGTGTACATAAACAGCAAACACTTCCTGGCTTAATTACTAATCAGCTTCCCAACCTGCAGGCATGGAACATCCAGTTCACAAAACTCCACTGCAGTGGAAGCCGATACATGACTAACGTACAGCTCAATATAATAAGGTGTGAGGGACACCACATTTACTGACTGTATAAACGTTAGTCACAAAATCTAACGTACCTCAGGAAGTGTGCTGACGAGCGTGAGACCTCACCCCCTCCTCTTTCACAGACCGTGCATCAAACCCTGGACGTTCTCTGCATCCACTGATGATGAGATGGCTCCCGAGACGACGATCTCACCCGTCTGGTCACAAGGTCGAGTCTCTGGCAAATACACACTGAATACTCCAGTCTTAAATGCCACCATGTTCCAATCCATATAGATGCACCACAGCTGTGAGTCCTGACGAGCCGCAGGTGATCAGGGTGAGGTCCTGATAACCTCAGCAACACAGCCACTTAGTCCCAAATGCAAGCCACCTGGAAGGAAAAACAAAAGACAGAAACAAAAAGGCAGCCAGGCCCCCCAACCATACAACAGTACCCCACCCTCACGGGAAGCCTCCCGGCGACCACACAAACCTGGCCCAGGAGAAACACCCCCCTCCAGGGACCATGGCTGGAAACCGCATCTGCATTCGTCTTCCAACAGAATGGTTGATGTCCTCTCCTCTGGCTGCATCCTTGCCTTTGTTTCAGTCAGTCACTTAGCACAGGTGTGGCCAGGAGTTCTTAAACCTGTGCGGTCAGCCTTTATCCAACCATGTGCGGTCATTAGTCATAAAACAAAAAAGACAAACACAAACAACCAAACCACCCCCCCCCCCTCCCCAGGGGACCGTCCTATCAAACCCCGGGAAGAGGAGAAAAGAAAAACCCCAAACTTAAGCTTACAAATAAAAGCGCTAAAACACCCCCCCCCCCCCCAAAACGACATGTAGGGACCAACACCCCCCAGAGGACTTCCCGCCAGCTCCAGGAGTAATAACCACAGCCGAGGTCCCTCTGGAATCCAACGTCACCCACGGGGACTCCCAGCGCCTCCCAGAGGACCACTCGTCAACCCCAGGAGACGCCTCCCCTCATGACCAACGGACCCAGCCCCGGCCGTCTATGGCTAGATGGACCCACAGCCCTTTCCCCCCAGAGGACACCACAGTCAAACCCTGAGGGCGGAAACTGGGGGGAAAAACAAGAAGAGAGAAAAAAAAAACCATACAAACAAAACAACCCCAACCCCACCCCCTTGGCGCAGTGGAAACTGGAAGCACGTCCAGTGTCACCAACCGTGACTATACCCCAGAAGCCAACCGGAAGGAGTGGAACAGCGGTTATGGCAAACAGAACAAACCGGCGCCACTCCTCCGACTTCTACACCAGCCACTAGCTGCGGGTATATCCCACTGCCCCAAACCTCAGCCACGCCGATGGCAGACGGCCAAAGGCGTGCTGAAGCCGGAGGTGGAACAGGGAATCAAACCCCCCCCCCCCCCAGGTGCAGAGGTTACCCGGGAAACGCCCAGTATAACCAAACTGCACCACTCCAGCAATGCCGACACTACGGCTCACCCGGCTGGAGCCAGAGGAGAAGAGAGGGAAGAAAAAGAAAATACCCCAAACCCCCCCCCCTCCCGGGTGCAGAGGCTACCTGGGAAATACCCAGCACAACCAAACTGCACCCCTCCAGCAACGCCGACACTACGGCTCACCCGGCTGGAGTCAGAGGAGAAGAGAGGGCATAACAAAAACAAAAAGAAAAAAAAAAAAAACAAGTACCACCCCATCACCCCCCAGGGGACCGTCCCATCAAACCCTGGGGAGGTGCAACAAAAAGAAATAAAAAGAAAGACTAACAGACCAACATACAGTTGTTTGGGTCCTTTTTTTTTTTTTTTTTTTTTTTTTTTTTTCTTAGACAGGCTGCAGGGTCACAACCCCAGACACAAACAGTGGAAAAGAAAAAAATAAATCCCACACAAAACCCAACTCAAAAAACACCCACACGAAATGAACTAACACAAAACAAATCAGTGACGTATACCGTTAAGCTCAAACAAGTCGAACACGTCTGTTGTAACTTAAGAGCTTAATGGTAATGTGACTAAGTCACCAAAAGAGGGAGCCAAAGTGCTAACAATGAAAAAAACCCCTTTGGTGACAAAAAACAAACGAGCTGCATCTCCGTGCGCAGCTGTGTGCAACACACGACCAAAATGTGCTCAACTAAATAACGCCGGAGCTGATACAACAGACGCAGTAGTTATCTTTATCCGGGGAAACGGGGCGACAACTGTAACACAGGAAGCTCAGCGACCCGTGCCACAGAGCTCCGCCGTGCGCGTGCACCCATTACAGACACACTCTTGCAGCTCCCGTTTAAACCTCTTATCCGGTCGGAGCGTGACGCGAAGCCGTCGCCAGTCACACTCCACCACGACCCACGGATAAGGCACAAACACAGGAACACGGCTGCAAGAGAGCACAAATCAGTATTCAGTAATGGGTCTCAAACACGCACCATCCGGGCGGAGAGCACCCGCAACTGATCCGGATAACTACTGAACGTCTGCTGCCGCCTTCCCGGCGCGTTACCGTCTCTGCTACCGCTGGGTCCGTGATGTTTGGCCAGAGACTACTGTTATGTGTCGGACGCAGCTCGGAGAACCGACCAGCGTTTGAAGGACCCAGTATGAAATAAGCAGAGCACGGTACAAAGGCTAACTGAATTTAATACATAACAGTGATGTGATACAAAACAACAAAAGAGTGTGCGGTCTGGCGTGGTGGTGATACGGTGCGCTCCCAGCAGCGCTAACGGTCCGGAGCCAGAAGCCGTTCGGACCCAAGGACCCCGCCGACACCCCCCAGGTGGCCGCAACAAACCGAGTCTGTGAAAGAAGGAACCATTATGTGAGTCCACACTCTACACACAGAGAGACCACTCAAAGGTGTACATAAACAGCAAACACTTCCTGGCTTAATTACTAATCAGCTTCCCAACCTGCAGGCATGGAACATCCAGTTCACAAAACTCCACTGCAGTGGAAGCCGATACATGACTAACGTACAGCTCAATATAATAAGGTGTGAGGGACACCACATTTACTGACTGTATAAACGTTAGTCACAAAATCTAACGTACCTCAGGAAGTGTGCTGACGAGCGTGAGACCTCACCCCCTCCTCTTTCACAGACCGTGCATCAAACCCTGGACGTTCTCTGCATCCACTGATGATGAGATGGCTCCCGAGACGACGATCTCACCCGTCTGGTCACAAGGTCGAGTCTCTGGCAAATACACATTGTATACTCCAGTCTTAAATGCCACCATGTTCCAATCCATATAGATGCACCACAGCTGTGAGTCCTGACGAGCCGCAGGTGATCAGGGTGAGGTCCTGATAACCTCAGCAACACAGCCACTCAGTCCCAAATGCAAGCCACCTGGAAGGAAAAACAAAAGACAGAAACAAAAAGGCAGCCAGGCCCCCCAGCCATACAACAATTCCACCTACAAAGCTTCAGCAATTAGTGTCTTCAGTTCCCAAACGCTTATTGAGTGTTGTTAGAAGGAAAGGTGATGTAACACAGTGGTAAACATACCACTGTTCCAGCTTTTTTGAAACGTGTTGCAGGCATCCATTTCAAAATGATATGATATTTGCTATATTTGATATTTGATATTTATTTGATATGATCAATATTTGCACAAAAACAATAAAGTTTATCAGTTTGAACAGTAAATATCTTGTCTTTGTGGTGTATTCAATTGAATATAGGTAGAAGAGGATTTGCAAATCTTTGTATTCTGTTTTTAATTTATATTTTACACGACGTCCCAACTTCATTGGAATTGGGGTTGCACAATAAAATCAGAATCCCCAGAGCTCCTATAATGTGCTCACTTATCTTTTGACAAAGTTATCAGCATATTGGCTTCTACACCTCTGTCCAATGACCTAATGACTCTTTCATGATGTCCCTTGCCCTCATAGAGATAACTGAATCTCACAAGTTTGACACTGTCCCCACTTATAGACACACTGCTGATAGCTGAGTTCAGGAAGTCACTGGCATTTTACTGACACTGTGAAATGTATATATTATATATTATATAAAGGCTGAGTGGATCCTTGTCATTTGATTGGTGCTTTTTATGTCACGTGACATGGATTTATAGTGCTAGGTTGAAAAGATCAATTCGTCAATTTTAAATCGATTCTCATTTTAATTCCCGCAGATTGATTCATACATCCAAAGATCAATAAAAAAAATACAGATACACACACACACACACACACACACACACACACACACACATATATATATATATATATATATATATATATATATATATATATATATATATATATATATATATATATATATATATATGAACTTCTCACCACAGTCGGAACAGCATCCCTGAAAAAATTACACTGCAGTTGGGCTGTTGTGCTGTTTCCGAGGATGTGAAAATTATAATTTCTCTACACTGATTGTGGACCCGCTGATTCTGATTTAGAAGCAGGCCCACAATTTATTCATCAACCTCTGTCAAAGCCATTTAAAGATGTCAGTCATGGCGAATGAGACTCTTGTCTGTTGCAGGCAAGAAAAGACAATTGTCCGCTGTTTAATTCACACAGTAGTGTTTGTTTTTTCTTTCGTTCCTCATAATGTGCCTTTGCCGCGGGACCACGCACCAAGGTTCTCTGGTGTGGACTTACTTTTCAATCAGTCTTCTCCACCAGCACTCGCGGCGGCTGTGTGAGAAGTTCTCTTGCAGCGTGTTGCATTGCCAATGCTGCAGATGCAAGTATTTGTAGGGGAGACTGGGACCATTTGCACTCAGAAAAATTTAAAATTTATAACTTTCTGAAACACTATTGCCTGCAATTGGGGGCCAATTTTTGCAAAGTAAAGACATACTTTAAAAAAATCTTGTTACAGCCTTACTTTAAAGATAAAAAAAAAATAAATTGTTGATAAAAACATCATTTGCTGTCAAATGTCAATATAATACTAGTATTAATATGTTGCTAAATAATTAGGTAAGAACTCAGAAATGGTTTTAATAACATTAACTCAAATCGATATCAGATCGGATTGAATCAAATTGAAATCAGCAATTCAGAATCTTAAGAATTGGATTCAATTTGATTCTTGAAATTTTAACCGATACCCAGGTCTAGTTATTAGTCTCATTTGTGTTGCATTGCATTTAGCATGCAAATATGTTCCATTTACCGTGCAAATTTGGTTCCTTACGTTTTGTACCATTGCACGGTGTAAACCCCACCCATGTACACACTAGTGGGGGCAGCGTTAAGGTAAACATGGCAAAGTTTGTTTTGACAACGGATGACGATTTGAATGAGGTAATTGACGGTACTAATTCTTGTAATACACACAAAAAATATCCACTACGCCATAAGTCTTCTGGAGGCACGAAGAGCTGTTAGGATGAAAACCTGGACAAATTTTTGATGCGATTTGTCACTGGAATGAGGACGTACACTAAGTCCTTTTTTTTGGAAGTATCATGGACTACATCTGTTTTTCTAAGTCGACTGAGAACAACTTTGGACTCCTGTTTAAAATTACTGTTGATGTCAAAGTACCAGTGAGGCACACCAAATTCTAAGTCCCCTTTCTGTTGTTATGTTGTTATGTTATGTAAAATTACCTGAAGATGTGCAGTACCATTTTTCTAAGCAAAATTGTAACTGCAAGTATGTTTTTTAAACCACATTAAAAATCACATTGTTCACGCTAGACATACTCAGCTCATGCTAACATTAGCCTATTAGCATGGTTACTAACATTAATATTAGCTCATTGTGTGATGCTAAGGGGTTTTCATGCTCATGTTAGTCCAATAGCATCTTATTATGTGACCCATACATCGTGAATTACCGCTTTAAGGCGCTCCCCTCAGCTCCTGATCAGCTAGTTTGTATTTTTTAAGCACATTATAAATCCTGTTGTTCACAATTTAGGCACTCAGCAATAGCTCAGCTAGTCTACATAATACTTGAAATCTGGCACAACTTCATCTTTGAATGTTGCTACAAGAACTATACTTTAGACCTCATTCAAGATAGTTAAAGTTAATGTAGTTCAGAATTTGGTTCTGGATTGTTGGTGCGAAATTGATAGTGTTACCCACCTCCAATAAGCATGGTGCAGATGGAGAAGATCTTTTCAGAATCTGTGTTGGCTGAAACGTTACCGAAGCCCACGCTGGTCAAACTGCTTAGAGCAAAGTAGAGTGATGTCACATAGGAGCTCCTGACTGATGGACCTCCACTCAAACTCATCCCAGAGGTATTCAACTGCCTTGCTCTTGTCTTGTTGCTGTTCCAGTGGACAGAACCAAGCAACCCCATTCCATGCAATGGCTCCAACCCAGAGGCATTCAAATGGCTGTAGTTAATGAGGCCTTCTGTCCCAGTACTTTGAGGAATATCTGAGGCTCCCAAGAGAGAGGCCAGTGGTGCCAGGAAGTATGGTGTTCCTAAGCGTTTAGCCAGTTCATGGAGCCATCCTGGTGATGAAAGAGGGACAGCCCAGATACCTTAATTAGCATAATTGTTACAAGACTTTTCCAAGATTGTTTCATTCCCAGCAGTAATGAGTACTAAATGTGGTGTCTCTGTATCTCTATTCACGGGTGTGCCAACCTGGACTACAAAGTATTTCACATTATAATAATGTAATTATAAACTTTGTTTTGACCTGAAAACACACACACACACACACACACACACACACACACACACACACACACACACACACACACACACACACACACACACACACACACACACACACACACACACACACACAAAATTAGCTTTTTAACTTTTGTGCTTTTTGTATTATGTACCACAATTTTCTGATGAGAAGTGCAACATGAACAAAGTCATCATTAATATTACTATTATTGCTACTATAAAACTCCATGCAGAGCATACAACTCTTTGTGTTAAAGAGATTATGTAAACCAATATGTAAACCTAGATTTGATTTCTAGTCACACTGTTTGGTCTTTGAACAAGACACTTCATCAGCATTGTCAGTCCGCCTATAGTTGTAAATGGATATTGGCCTCGGCTGTGGAAGTATCCTAGGTTGAACTGGTGTCCCATTCAGAGGGTAAAAGACTCTCATTTGCATCAAGCTATCAATGACTAAACAATGGCACAATAGGCCTCAGGGCCTGTCCTGGACATTCTTCATCTTCTTTAAAAAACCTGGCTCATAAAGCCTGGTGCACATGGGGGAAGACTATTTTCCAAATGGCATGCATGGTCAAATGCTTAAGCAGGATACCCTCGTCTGCGGTGGATTTTGTGAGTCATCCACCTTTCTGACCTAAAAGCAAACTATCTGGCGTGTTTAATAATTTCTGCCTCGTGTGACAAATGACTCGCTGTGTGCGGAGGGATGTAAGCATTCTGCTTTCAGTTTGATTGAACTGCGCCTGCACCACGACCAGGGCCATAAAAGATAAATAGACACCCCCTGTCCTGAGGATGTCATCAGGAAAGCCTGAGTACAAAAAGTATAAAGCGGTCAGAATTCTAATTCCACTCCCCCTCCAATCCTGAAGATGTCATCAAGAAAGCCTGAGTAAAGTGGTCAAAATTTTAATTACACCCCCCTTAGACAAAAATAACTTTCACTTTAATTCTTTATGGTTACTGGACTAATGCTTTAATCTATTCTTTTTGATTCTATTCTCTTTGATTCATTGATACTTACATTTAAAGTTACCTATCTTTGTATGTAATTTTGTTATAAATGTGATTGCAAAACAAAGTCTGCATGAAGGACTTCAAATGTGTTTGTCTTTTAACCAAGTATTTCCACTTAGTTTGGGGATTCCACCTCTTATAGTTCTGCTGGACAAACTTTAGCCCATTAAATATTACATCTGTAAGACATCAGCATTACAAAAACAAATGTTGGGCAATTGTTTTGATTAAAATGATTGGCATTTGGCCTATGTCTAAAACAGGTTAACCCGGGCAGCGCCGGGTACCCCAGCTAGTTTTATTTATAAAGCAAAACCATAATTCAAACCTGCTTTCCATTTCAAGACTTCTGCCTCATCGCTGGACCACTGTATCCTGTCAAGGTAAATGATGCTTTCCTACAGCAGGGGCCAGAGCGCACAAAGACAGAAGCGCTGGCTCATTGGCTGTTTGGGTTTGTGATTGGGGTTGTGAAGGAATGGAGCACTGGCCGTGTGAATAGGGCCACATTTTCTAAGTGCTCAGCAACTGCTGTTGGAAGTTTGTGGGTGGCACCTCAACTGTGGCCGAGTGTCTGTCAAATGGGCATTTGCCCGCCATTCACGATCATTTGGCCGCTGGTGTGAAGGCTGGCGCAATCATGACATTCAGCCAGAGTTGGATGTGGCCAGTCATTTTGTGCAGTCCTTTGACTGTAGCCCAAATGGTCCGATCTGCCTAGGACATGCTGTGTGAATATTCCAACCATGGTCAGATGGCAGTATGACCTCATCTTGATGCCGTTCGATTGGGTTTCCAGCACGAGCGCGACAGTAATGTGGAGTGCATGTGCTGTCACCGAATGACCATAGATATTATAAAGAGTAGACGCCGCATTGGTTGCTGAAGCGCAAGAAATGCAGCTGCCATCTTGGTTCTATGAGAAGCTTTGGTGGTGTTTAAACTCAAAATTGGCTTGTTAGCAGCTGAGAGTGTATGGGAGATAAAATTGAAAGTTATCGGTTAGCTGAAGCTTCCAATAAGTTTTTAGGCAGTTTATCGGTTTAGAATTAAAAAGATAACTTTTCAGTTAGCTGATTACCAGTTATCAAAGCTAACGTTTTGGTTAGCTGTGCCCACCACTGACAGCATGCAAGAAAATACCCACAAATCACTATGAGAAAAGGAAATGCAATTTCTCTGTAGATATTGAAGAAATCATGCCAATAGCTGGATTTGAAGAGCCATGGTGCCATGCAGTAGTTCGCATGTGCGTATGCTCCACCTACCTAAGCCTGGCTGGGCATAACAAACCACATTGCCATTTGGAGCATATGTTTAGATCATCCAGGTAATGCAATGGCAGAGAATAGGCTGATTAAAAGCATCAGAGAGCACTTAAAAGACAGAAATGTTTCAACCACGGGTTACGGAAAAGAGGAGCTGTTAGATTTGGCGATATTGGCCTGCCAGTGAGAGAAGACAACGATCATGAACAGGAAATCCCAACCCAGTCTCACGGCATGTCATGATTCAGCAGCACGAAATATACATTAATCTATTGGTTTGCGATATTGTAACGGAAAGCGCATCATTGTCGTCATGGCAGCACAAATTCATTCTAATACATTCTGTGATGGCTGCACAAAATTCAAAGTGAAGCGGGGTCGGGGTGGTTATGGTTAGGGTTGGGGGAAGTAGTAGGGTTAGGTTATGGTTAAGGTTAGGGTTGTGGGTAGAAGTAGGGTTAGTAATAGTGAATTTAAAAAAACCTTCATGAAAATTTGAATAATTTCGTGATGGGAGCATGAAAAAAAAAGTGAGACTGGGCTGGGAATACCTATGACGTAAAAATGTTGTCCACAATGACGAGTCATTTGTATTACCTGCATTATCGGCTGTTCCAGCATGGTATGACTCTTGGAAGGACTGTTCCGACAACAGCAGATGTATTTGTTCATCTAATGACAAACTGGCTGCGATGGGTGATATTGGCGCACAACTGCCCACAGCCCAAAAAGGCAATGTGGACCTTCAATCTTCACCCTGTGGGCTCAACACCCGCACCACTGGTATTGGGTGCACTGTCCCATGGGTGGCAGTGAAAGTCGAGGGCCTCTGTGGACCATACCCAGGCGGCAGGGGCTAGTTCTGGGGGTGTGGAACGTCACCTCACTGTGGGGAAAAGAGCCGGAGCTTGTGTGGGAGGTAGAGCAATACCAGTTAGTTGTTGTGGCCTCACTTCCATGCACAGCCTCGGCTCCACAACCACTCTGCTTGATAGGTGTTGGACCTTATTCTTCTCTGGAGTTACCCAGGGTGTGAGGAGCCAGGTGGGTGTGGGGATAATCAGGAGTTCCCGGCTGAGCGCAACTATGTTGGAGTTTACCCTGGTAGGTGAGAGAGTCGCTTCCCTGTGCCTTCAGGTGGTGGGAGGGAAAACTCTGACTGTTGTTTGTGCATATGCAATGAACAGCAGTATGGAGGATTCGGCCTTCTTGAAGTCCCTGAATGGACTCCAAGAAGAAATGGAGTCCTGTATGGGGCTCCGGTTGGGGACTCCATTGTTCTGCTGGGGGACTTAAACGCATACATGGGCAATGACAGAGACACCTGGAGTGGCGTGCTGTGAGGAACGGCCTCCCCGATCTAAACCCGAATGGTCCTTTGTTATTGGACTTCTTTGCTAGTCATGGACTGTCCATAACAAACACCATGCTCAAGCATAAGGATGCTCATAAGCAGAGATGTCACCAGCAGGTCACTCTCAAGTCATGAACCTGCAAGTCTCAAATCAAGTCTCAAGTCAAGTCTCAAGTCATAATGACCACCAACTGTTTGTAAGCTGACTTGAGACTTGGCTTGAGACTTGCAGATTCATGACTTGAGAATGACTTGACAGTGACTTCGTCCCACCTCTGCTCATAAGTGTACATGGTACCAGAGCACCCTAGACCAAAGATCGATGATCGATTTTGTGATTGCATCATCTGATCTGAGGCCTCATGTTCTGGAGACACAGGTGAAGAGAGGGGCAGAGCTGTCAACTGATCACCATATGGTGGTGAGTTGGATCAGAAGATGGGGAGGACTTTGGACAGACCTGGTAAGCCCAACTCACACCTCCAGCGGAGCTTTTCTAGCATCCCTTTGGAGGTTAATGGCATTGAAACAGAACGGGCAATGTTCAAAGCTTCCATTACTGAAGATGCAGCGGGGAGCTGTGGCCTGAAGGTCTTAGATGCCTCAAGGGTCAGCAACCCTTAAACACTGTGGTGGACACCGGTGGTCAGGGAAGCCGTCCGACTGAAGAAGGAGGCCTTCTGGGTTATCTCGGAGGACTCTGGAGGCAGTTGCAAGGTACCAACAGGCCCAAAGGGCAGCAGCTTCTTCTGTGGGGGAGGCAAATCAGCAGGTGTGGGAGGAGTTCAGAGCAACCATGGAAAAGGACTTTCAGCCGGAAACACAGTGCTTCTGGCGGACCATGAAGCACCACAGGAGGAGAAATCGGGGAACCATCCAAGCTGTCTACAGCAAGGTTGGGACTCTGTTGATCTCAACTGAGTATGTAATCCGCCACTGGAAGGAAGACTTTGAGGAACTCCTGCATCAGACTGGAGCACCCTCGATAACAGAGGCAGAGCTGGAAGCTGATTGAGGATTATCATCAATTTTCCTGGTGGAAGTCACTGAGGTAGACAAACAACTCAATAGTGGCAAATCTTTCATTGAGATCTGTCCAGAAATACCAAAGTCTCTGGGTGTGGAGGGACTGCCTTGCCTTCAAAATTGCATTGAGGTCTGGGATAGTGCCTAAGGAATGGCAAAATGGTGGTCCCCATATTTTGAAAAAGGGGACCAGAGAGTGTGTGCCAATTACAGAGGCATCACACTACTCAGCCTCCCTGGTAAAGTCTACTCCAGGGTGCTGGAAAGGAGGGTTCAGCTGATAGTCAAACCTCTGAACAGAAATAATGTGGGTTACGTCCTGGCCGTGGAACAACCAACCCGCTCTTCAGTCTCACAAGGATCCTGGAGGGTACCTGGGAGTATGCCCATGGAGTTTATATGTGTTTCATGGACTTGGAGAAGCAGTATGATCGGGTACCCTGGAAGATACTGTAGGAGGTGCTGCAGGAGAATGGAGTGAGGAGGTCCCTTCTCAGGGCTATCCAATCTCTGTACTCACAAAGCGAGAGCTGTGTTCGGGTGCTTGGCATTAAGTCAGACTCATTTCCGGTGGGGGTTGGCATCAGCCAAGGTTGTACCTTGTCACCAATCCTGTTTGTGATATTCATGGACAGGATACTGAGGCGTAGTTGGGGGAGAAAGGTTTCCAGTTTGATGGGCTCATGGTTTTGATGAGTTCGCAGCAGAGTGTGAAGCAGCACAAGCCTCAGGTACACAGTCACTGGCCGTGTGCCATGGTCAGCTCCATCTCTGCTTGATTTTGAATGACATCCAACCCATGATGTGATTACATTACTGGCTGGGCCACTCAAGGACATTCACAGAGTTGTCCTGAAGCCACTCCTTTTTTTTCTCTTGGCTGTATGTTTAGGATCAATGTCCTCCTGAAAGATGAACCGTCGCCCCAATTTGATGAGAAATGAACATTCAATACACGAGCAACAGCTCTGGTTGACATTCCTGCTGTCAGCATGCCAATTGCACGCTCCCTCAAATCTTGCGACATCTGTGGCATTGTGCTGTGTGATAAAACTGCACCTTTCAGAGTGGCCTTTTATTGTGGGCAGTCTAAGGCACACCTGTGCACTAATCATGGTGTCTAATCAGCATCTGATATGGCACACCTGTGAGGTGGGATGGATTATCTCAGCAAAGGAGAAGTGCTCACTATCACAGATTTAGACTGGTTTGTGAACAATATTTGAGGGAAATGGTGATATTGTGTATGTGGAAAAAGTTTTAGATCTTTGAGTTCATCTCATACAAAATGGGAGCAAAACCAAAAGTGTTGCGTTTATATTTTTGTTGAGTGTATATTCAGTTGAATACACCACAAAGACAATATATTTGATGTTCAAACTGATCAACTTTATTGTTTTTGTGCAAATATTTGCTCATTTTGAAATGGATGCCTGCAACATGTTTCAAAAAAGCTGGGACAGTGGTGTGTTTACCACTGTGTTACATCACCTTTCCTTCTAACAACACTCAAGAAGCGTTTGGGAACTGAGGACACTAATTGTTGAAGCTTTGTAGGTGGAATTCTTTCCCATTCTTGCTTGATGTATGACTTCAGTTGTTCAACAGTCCAGGGTCTCCGTTGTCATATTTTGCACTCCATAATGCGCCACACATTTTCGATGGACGACAGGTCTGGACTGCAGGCAGGCCAGTCTAGTACCTGCATTCTTTTACTATGAAGCCACACTGTTGTAACGCGTGCAGAATGTGGCTTGGCATTGTCTTACTGAAATAAGCAGGGACGTCCCTGAAAAAGACGTTGCTTGAATGGCAGCATGTGTTGCTCCAAAACCTGGATGTACCTTTCAGCATTGATGATGCCATCACAGATGTATAAGTTGCCCATGCCATTTGACTTTTTTTAGGAGGGATGATCAGTGCGGATGATGATTTCTTCTTCCTCCTCCGGCTGCTACAGGTCAGCAATCAGGGCGGCAGATTCTGTGCAGAATATTCTGGATGATTCAAAGTTTTTGAATGTTACTCTTTAGATCTGTAGTGCCGGTCAGTTTAGGCCGGAATTTATACACGCCAGAATAGTCTAGAAATACATTGTATACCCCCATACAAATTGTTACATAACCTTTGACCTTGGATGACGTTCAAAGGTCAAACTTAAGGTCATAACTTGAAAGCAAACCATATGCCGCCAATAAGGATTAAAAATGGTGGAAGGGTTGAATGTTAGTTGGTTTAATTTGCGACAGAATTGATCAAATAGAAACAGGCAGACAAACTACACACAATTAAGGCAGAATCATGAAGAAGTCATTTGCATGATTCAAATATGTAAATCTAGGTTTTGTGTCCTTTTCCGCCTCTATGTTTTCAGCCCTAGTTTATTTCATGCAATTGTGATAAATAAAAGTATTTCTGCACAAGTGCAACGTTTCGGCACAGACAAGTACAGCAGGTGGCACACAATGTTCTCACAGCATCCCCCAAAGGCTCAGCTGTTCACAAGCAAAGATGGGGTGAGTATCATCACTTTGTGAACAAATGCATGAAAAAATAGTCCAACAGTTTAAGAACAATGTTTCTCAACATTCAATTGCAAGGAATTTAGGGATTCCATCATCTACAGTCCATAATATAATCAGAAGATTCAGAGAATCTGGAGAACTTTCTACATGTAAGCAGCAAGGCCGAAAACCTACATTGAATGCCCGTGACCTTCGATCACTCAGGCGGCACTGCATTAAAAACCGACATCATTGTGGAAAGCATCTTAACGCGTGGGCTCAGGAACACTTCAGAAAACCACTGTCAGTTCATCGCTACATCTACAAGGGCAAGTTAAAACTCTACCATGCAGAGCGAAAGCCATACATCAACAACATGCAGAAATGCCGCTGTCTTCTCTGTGCCCGAGCTCATTTGAAATGGACAGACGCCAAGTGGAAAAGTGTGCTGTGGTCTGATGAGTCCACATTTCAAATTGTTTTTGGAAATCATGGACGTCATGTCCTCCTCACAAAAGAGGAAAAAGGCCATCCATATCGTTACCAGCACAAAATTCAAAAGCCAGCATGTGTGATGGTATGGGGGTGTGTTTGTGCCCATGGCATGGGCAACTTACACATCTGTGAGGGCACCAACAATTCTGAAAGGTACATCCAAGGTTTTTGAGCAACACATGCTACCATTCAAGCAATGTCTTTTTCAGGGACGTACCTGCTTATTTCAGCAAGACAATAACAAGCCACATTCTGCCCGTGTTACAACAGTGTGGCTTCGCAGTAAAAGAGTGCAGGTACGAGACTGGCCTGCCTGTAGTTCAGACCTGTCGCCCACTGAAAATGTATGGCGCATTATGAAGCTCAAAATACGACAAAGGACACCCCGGACTGTTGAACAATTGAAGTCGTGCCTCAAGCAAGAATGGGAAAGAATTCCACCTACAAAGCTTCAACAATTAGTGTCCTCAGTTCACAAATGCTTATTGGGTGTTTTTAAAAGGAAAGGTGATGTAACACAGTGGTAAACATACCAGCGTCCCAGCTTTTTTGAAACGAATTGCAGACATCCATTTCAAAATGAGCAAATATTTGCACATAAACAATAAAGTTTATCAGTTTGAACATTAAATATCTTGTCTTTGTGGTGTATTCAATTGAATATAGGTTGAAGAAGATTAGCAAATGATTGTATTCTGTTTTAATTTACATTTTACACAACATCCCAACTTCATTGGAATTGGGGTTGTATATTACCCCCCTTGGGCCATCTTGGCCCAGAGAATTTACTGAATATCTCATGGACGCCAGTGAATGTAACCATGAAAAAAATAAAATGTGAAGATTACAACAATGAATGTGCAGAAAGGAGACATGTGAGAAGCCATCATGACACCATGACTACTCTGTTGCAGGTTCAGTCTTCATTGTCTCTGATTGGAGATACTGTACATCTAACAAATTTTACCTGTTGTAGGTTCATGGTGGAGTAGCACAGAAAAACACAGTGCTGACTGCCATGTAACTTTTGGTAAACTGGGATCCTGAAATCCTGATTTCTTTATTCAATAGTGAATCATGCATTTTTCAATTATGGATGATTGATTTAACTGAAAGCAGGGAATATTCAGGGGCTTAAAAACATGAGCAACTGTAAAACTAAACTGCTTCAAATACAACAGAAGAATGTCTCAGGCTACAGGGGAAATAATGAGGTTGTGACATATTTACTGAATCAAAGGAGGCTGACATCGTTGAATAGGTGGTTGTTGCAATTTTGTTGACAGCAAGGGTTTAGTTTCATTGATAACTGACCTTCTTTTTGAGCAAGCGTGCTTACCGCTCCAATCTTGACACAACATAACAATGCACAACATGAACATTGACACAAACCTACGTCCCAGGAGGTGGGGCTATTGCTATGGATCTCACTGCGTCCTATGAAGTACCAGACACAGGCCATCCAGTGTGCCAGCAGGGCGAACGTGGACATAAGCAGTGTGAGGACCACAGCACTGTACTGGGAGTAGCGATCCAGCTTCTGTAGGAGGCGCAACAGCCGCAGTAGGCGCACCGTCTTCAGCAGATGAACGCCAAAGTTCTGGGAAACAGAAGAGTCATGTATGTGATTGTATGTACACAAGGCACTGGGTCAGCTGCTCCCAGTTCATACTGAGAGTGGAAATTTGTCATCTGGTGTCAGCCATGCATTCCTTATACCCCCGTCACACTGGAGGCCAAATGAGCTTGAATGCTGTCCAACTGTAAATCTGACCCACGTTCGGGAAGTGTCGAGGCGCACTGAAAAATGTATTCAGTGTTCAGAGAGCAATCTAAACAGTCAGGCACAGTCGTGTGGCCAGCTCGAATGTAGAGCACATGCACTCAACTGTTGAGGTGCGTTCGAGGTGGAAAAATATCGAACGGCGGTCAAAGTGCAGTCTGGCCACAACCTGACTGTATTGTGAATATTCATACACCATGAAAACGACATTCGAAGCATTCTGATCACGTTCGAGGGGCAGTTTAAATTATCCGCCAAGTCGACTACTGGCCGAATGTTCCAACTGTGCCTAAACACACCACGAGTGCACCTTGAGTGCTGCTGGAATATATTTCTTTGACCTGCAATTGTACCTCACTTATACGACAATGTAAGTGCATTCATCCAACCTGCTCTCACGGCAAGTCGTGATTCAGCAGCACAAAATATACATAATCTATTGGTTCGTGATATTGGTGACAAAAAGTGCCTCATTTCGTCACGGCAGCACAAATTCATTCTAATTCATTCCGTGATGGCTGCATGAAATTAAAAGTGAAGCGAGGGGGTCGGAGTTGGCTATGGCTACGATGGGGGGACAGAGTAAGTTTAAGTTATGGTTAAGGTTAGGGTTGGGGGTAGGAGTAGGGTTAGGAATAGTCAGTTTAAAAAAACCCCAATCACGAAATTTGACTCATTTCATCATGGGAGCACGGAAAAAACAAACAAACAAACAAACAAAAAAACGTGAGACTGGGTTGATTCATCACATTCTCACTGTATTCTGACAGCTGTCTGGGTATCCTCATGAAGTTCCACCTACATTTGTAACTGCGTTTGGAGGCTAATATGCACGGCATGTACACGGATCATTCAGGGCAGGTTCAAAGCATCTCAGTATTCAGACGGCTGTCTTCTGCAATTCTTATTCCCTCCTAGATGTGGCACAAATTTATTTATTTATTTATTTATTTATTTTTTGACATTCGGCCCTGATTCGTGTTCATTCTTGCTAAGTGTGACAGGGCCTTTAGTTAGGTTTCTTGGGAAATCCATCACATCTCCTCTACAGTTCAAGAAAAGTGCCACAAAATAACTAAGGATATGTTTATTAGTAAACAATTCTTGTCATATTAAACACTGTTAGAAATCTGCCTCTGGCTGCTTTACTCACCTTTGAGAATTTCTTAGTTTCCAAGAAATCAATTTTTGAAAAATTAATTTCGGGAAGGACTGAATAACAGTCAAAGGTGAAACCATCCCGGAGTTCAAAAAAATTCACTATACTCTTAAAATAGCAATAAATATTGCAAACAAATTTTTTTTTCTTTTTTTCCTAATTTGCTGGCTTATATCAATGGTTCTTTTTGTATGCACATAAAAAATTTGGTTGCTATCTGATTTTTGGCTGTTATCTGATTATTGAGTGGCCATGTAAACAACAAAATCTGATATGTTTTATCTGTTAATGACTTGTGTTATTATGAGGAATTGGATTAATACACCTGGATTTCTCCCCAATACTCCAATTTCTTCTTACATTAATGTAATTTATTCCATTGTTTCAAAGCAGTTGTCAGTCACATGTCCAGAGATACAGTGGGACACACTGCTGTCTCCTCAGGGCTCGTGACATCCTTCTTCAGATCACAAAGAGACACAGAGAATCTGTTGTGTGTACAAAAAAACAATTTGCCAGGATGCCCAAGCATCCTTCAACAGCCCTGTGTGTTTTTTCAGCATTCTCAAGACCAAATTTCTTGGCCATCAATGCAGTTTATAGACAAATATATTAAAGTTGAGTGGAGTGTCCTAAAACCGTGACATCATATTTCGGGTGCAAGGACATCAACCCTGCAAAGCTCCTCACTGAGAGAGAGAGAGAGAGAGAGAGAGAGAGAGAGAGAGAGAGAGAGAGAGAGAGAGAGAGAGAGAGAGAGAGAGAGGAGAGAGAGAGAGAGAGAGAGAGAGAGAGAGAGAGAGACCTTTTCAGTCTATATTTTTCTCTTCAGGAGCTGGCCTTTCTTCTTTCCCCACTTCCAAATAAATCCAACTAATAAGCTGTAATCAGATTACTACTGTTATGTGATTCCTGGCACTTATCTGATTATTATGGTCATTTAAACTAGGACAATGCTGTGCACAGGATGTTGAACGTGTGGTAATAAGAGTTTTTTGATACTTGTCAATGGTATACATAAATACTAAAGACATTTATGTACGTATTTATGGATAATTTAATTGAATTTTTAATTAATTACGGACCACCACCCTGGCAACACCAACAACAACTAACATATAAAAAATCAGTCTCAAAACATTGTTTTCCTGGAAGTGTTAACATCTGGATATATTACCACTTGGGATAACAGTATGTAAAGGATCTGGGCTAGGACTCTTACACAGACAGCAACCAACAAAGGACGGTTGGAAAGACTTTAATTGTCCACAATAATATATTAAGCTTACAGCAGCAAATTAAATGAAATGGTTTGGGTTAAGCACATGGTAATCAGTTCAAAAACTCCCTCACCTTATTGGAGGGGAAATCACAAGAAAATAATTCAAAGAGCCATGCAAGGTTTGGCACCAGGAGTTCTCAATAGAAACCATCTGTCACAGGATTAGGTAGGGGTCATTCCATGTCAATTCAACGAGCCTCACGCACTTTGTCTAAGATTTCTTTAAATTTTAATCAAATATTCCCAGACTATTCAGAACAACAAATCTGAAGTTTAAGGCCTGTAGGCCAAGTAGTTTCTGAGATATCGTCAATTTAGTGTGCATGGGGTCTCCCGTTTTTTAGGCAAAAATTATGGCCGTCATTTCTGGAGCCATGTTCAAAGTAGAATAGCTCAGCAAATAATGGACATAGAGGCCTGAAATTTTCTGTGGCAGTTGTCATGGACACCCAGACTTGGACTATAGTCAAACAACAGACATTGACACTAAACTGTGAAGTTTACGTATGCTCAAACTATGGAAGATATTACATTGACTATTGCGAGCATCCATGTTTGAGACACTGAAGCATACCATCACACTCAAAGAAGCCTTTCCATTTCTTAGCTCCTTAATGCCAGCTATACTGGCTATGAAATATGTAAATTTGTCAAATCTGTGGTAAGCAGTTATTGTGGGAGAAACCTCTGAAATCTGAAAAAAAAAACATTTGTGGTCGAATTTTATAAGAAGAAAAGATCATGTGGGCAGTAAATAAAACTCTTCAAACTGATTCCATTTTGAAGGTATTGATATCTACTTTATGTGTTATAAATATGGCCTTCTTTATGAAACTCCTTCCTGGTTAATTTAAGCATCCAATTATGGCTAATGTGTGCACTCGCGAATGTATTTCTAGTGCTGAAATGACAATTTCATTTTAATTTTGTGCATACACTGCATTATATGATTCATGACACACCCCAGAATGCTTGCACATAGATCTGCCAGGGGAATTCCCTAAGGTTTCCACGGTTACTAGAGGTTTCTCAGAGGTGTCTGAGTCTGGGAATATTTGATTAAAATTTAAATAAAATCTGAGACAATGTGCATGAGGCCCCTCAAATATCATTGAATTGACATGGAATGACCCGTAGGAAAGTTATCCAAAACATAGAATGAGTTCATTGACCTGAGATTCCCATACCACAGACTCTAACGACGGGTGAAAAACATTAATCCAAACTGCCAGCCAAGGTTCTCCAATGTGCAAATCACTGTACTGGAGCAAAACAGTTGCGAGGAATCCAGAAAGATAGCAGAACTCAGTAATGTGGACTGAAAAACTGTAACATGGAATGTTAGAGAGCAGGGCAGAACCTAATACAATCTGTCAACTAGGAGATGGTCCAATAGTGGTTATAAAGGACATGGAGCAATTAAACCAAGAAGGGCAGGGACACGTGAAAGTGGAGGTCAGCAACCCTGAAATCAAGCTGACATGGGACAAAACATCAGAATAAAAGCATGACTAATAAAAATCACTCATTAGCATGGAAACAAAATACTAGAAATAACTGAGTGATATCTGACCAAAACAATAAAACAGAACTAGAGCCAAATCATGACCCATGAAATTAACTCTCCCTAGTCTGTACATCACTGGACATTTAGCATGATGGTTAAGACATCCACATCAACAACAATGATCTTGCAGACTGTCGTTCAATTACTATCATTCAATTCCAAAAAAGATAAAAGTCTAAACCAGTTATTATTATCCCGCTTGCCAAACAGGAAACTTAAGAATGAATTGTTAAGGCAAACAAAAAAGCTGAAAGGAACTGAGGTCTACATAAATGCACATTTGACAAAGAAGAATGCAGTATTGCATGGCAAGCCAGAGCTCTAAAAACAGAAAAAAAAAAAAAATACAAGCAACTTGGACCAGAACTGTAAAGTATGGATTAAATTAAATGGATCCTCCGGAGGAAGCAAAAATTATGATAATAAGAGAGCTCTTGGATCTGGATAAATTAAGTGACTGCTTCCTAGGGAAGACATGCTTATTACTGGTTCTTTTTTGTTACTTGTAGTGATTTCTTTTGTGGTTGATTTGTTTTTTTTCTTTCGCTATGGGACAAATTTTGCGATAAGTATATCACAAATATATTCACAGCTAGCAGCTAGACTTTGATTAGTCACATTTGTTTTGTGGATTACAATTTTTTTTATTTTTATGACAACTGATTCTTATCAATTTACTCCTGCACAGGAGCTCCACTTAAAAATTTTGATTACACTGAACATAGGTTTCATAATATTGAATATAATATAGATCCGGATTGTTTTTTTCCTTAAAAATATTACTCATCATTGCAGTTATTTTTCTGAGGAACAATTAGCAGACATACTGTGTTAAATGGGACATTCCTCCATCATACATTTTAATAGCAGAAGTCTTCCATGAACTTGTCAAAAATTCAGGATTGTTTAAATAGTGCAAATAAACATTTTTCAGTTATTGCAATTTCTGAGACGTGGTTGAAAGAGGAGCATATGGACACTGTCCAGTTTGAGGGTTATGATTTCTTTCTGATAACTAGGATGAACAAATGGGGTGGTGGTGTGGCACTTTATGTTAATTCTGCTTATCACTGTGAAATCATTCAAAACATGTTTTTTCTTGGAAAATGTCATGGAATGTGTCACTGTGGAAATTACATGCAAAAAATCAAAAAATATAATTGTAAGTTGTGTTACAGAGCACCAGGATCAAAAATAAAAACTTTTGTGGGAAAGTTGATTGAGATGTACAACACTATTAAAAATAATAAGTCTGTATTTGTTTGTGGAGACTTAAATCCTCATGGTCAAATACATATAACTGTTTTGTTTGGGAATGTATCCAGTAATTACTCATCCAGCTAGGATAGCTGCGAATACAGCGACACTTATTGACAATATACTTACAAATGTTACCGTGGGGAATTTAGAGGGGGGGATTACTTATTAGTGATATCAATAATCATTTGCCGGTTTTTGTAGTTTAGAATTCTTTCGTTGACAAAATTGACCATACTGAAAATACAAATTCAAAAGGAAAATAATAGCGGAAACTTTGGAAAATCTTAGAATGGACTTAAGCTGGAGTGACATTTACATTGAGGACATTGATCAATCTTATGAGTCATTCATTTCTATATCTCCAATTTATATGATAAACATTGGCCTTTGGTGTCAAATGTTGGAAATAAGCAAAATGTTGACAAAACCTTGGATTACTAAGGGACTGCAAAATGCATGTAAAAGAAAAAAAAAATCTGTACAAGCAATTCTTGTAAGAACTAAGAACATTGATGCTGAGAAAAGATATAAGCTATATAAAAATAAGCTAAATAACATTATGCGATCTTGTAAAAGGCAGTATTAGTATAGTGAATTGTTGGGAAAAAAACAAACATTAAGGGTACTTGGAAGATTTTAAATGAAGTCATAAATAAAAGAAAAGGTATTAAAGAATGTCCTGCCCTTTTTTTTACACAAGCACTGGTACAGTTGTTAAGGAAAATAAAGCTATAGTAGATCATTTTAATGATTACTTTGTAAATGTGGGTAAAAATTTAACTGATTCAGTTGTATCTTGTGGACTGCGTTCTTTGGATTACTGTAAAACAATGAATAAATTCAGGATTCAATGTTCATTAAATAAACTGATGAATATGAAATAATTGACATTGTAAAGTCAAGCGGAAAAAACAACTGATAGTGATCATTTTGATATGTCTTTGATTAAAAATATTATTGATTGTATTGGTAAACCTTTTTACGTATACTTGTAACTTGTCACTAATGACTGGGAAATTTCCTTTCAGAATGAAACTGGCTAAAGTGATACCAATATTTAAATCTGGAGATAAAGATGTCTTCTCAAATTACACTATGTAACAAATTTTTATTTTTGTTTTGTTCCTGGGTACACAGTGTGTTTTCCTAACCTGTTATGCCTTAAATAAATAGAAAATAGCTGTTATTCCACAGAAACTTTGCTTCTGTGATCAGGACAATGATATTTTGAAATTTGTCTGTTTTCAAGAATATTCTCGATTTGCCTTCACTACTACTGAGTAGTCTTCTAGAATATTCTTTAACTGCTAGAACTGTCCAGAATTTTCTAGAAGTTTCCAGAATTATCTAGAAATTTCAAGAAACTTTTAGAACTTTCTAGAACGATAAAAAAAATTAAATCAAAGTTTGTGCTGAATGTAGTAATTTTTCCATAGACTTTAGACATAAGCAGTTGAAATATAACACTTAGAAGCCAGGAACAAAAATTGTGTTACATAGTGTTATAGACCAATCTCACTCCTGCCACAATTTTCCAAAATTTTGGAAAAGGTATTTTTAAAGAGGTTATATGATTTTATAACTAAACATCACATACTTCACGAACAGCAATATGGTTTTAGAAGGAATCGCACTACTTCACTGGCTGTAACTGATTTTGTTGAACAGATTACAAATGCAACTGAAAATAAGCAATGTACTGTTGGTTTTTTTTTTTTTTGTTTTTGTTTTTGTTTTTTTTTATTTGCAGAAGGCATTTGATACTATAGACCAGGGCTATTCAACTATATTTTTCTGGGGGCCAGATTTGTCAGAATGCTATGACCAGTGGGCCGGACATTCCCGTGACCTGTACTATTACTCTCTGATGTACAATTGAGACAAATGCTACTACATTTCTTTTGCCCTTTTTATTTAACAGAACATCAAAAGTATATACTAATGAAGTCACTGAGTGTGGGAAAGTGCAGCAGCCTGTCATTAAGATCACATGAAAAATGTCTATTTTTTATATATATATATATATATATAAAAGCAGTCAGCTTTTCAACCACATCAGCCACTGTTTTATGCTCCCCTGAAGACTCAGAGTAAGACCATTCAAATGATGCATGATATCACTTATAAAGCACATTTCTGAGACAAACGTCTCATCCAGCATTTTTGTCAGAAATGTTTCAGCCTTCTTTTGCTTGCATTCACATAGAAAGGTGATCATTTTCTCCCTCAGTTCACAGATCCTCTGAAGTGCATTACCCTGGCTTAACCACCTGACGTGTAAAAGTAGGTCAGAGTGCTCAGCTGACATATCACCAAGTTGTCTGAGAAACAACCTCTGCTGAAGACTGCATGTTGCTCTGATAAAGTTCACTGCAGCACAGAGTCCATGGTACTTTTCAACTCATCACTAAGCTGAGAGCAGAGGACACTCTGGTGAACGAGACAGTGGAGACACTGTAGTTTTGGTGCAACAGCTTGATTCTTTCTGCCATTGAGGGAGCTCCATCTGTAACCAGCAGGTTAACATGCTCCAGGTCCAGTCCATTTAATAAAAAAAAGCAATAATATTTTGGAAAATTATTTCCCCTGTTGTTTGTCCTTCCAGTGGAATTAAGCCCAACAGATCCTCCTTGAAACAGTCACCGTTGAAAAACTGCACATACAAACAAAGTTGTGCTATATCAGAGCTGCCAGTTGACTCATCCACAGCCAGCGACATGAATTCAGCTTCTTCAACTGACTTAGAAGAGTCTTGAAAACGTCTGTGGCAAAACATCCAGTCGTCTTGCAGCTGTTGTATCTGACAGAGGGATTGACTTGATTGAAGACATTACCTGCTGTTTTAGCTTGTCGTCCACTACCACCTCGTTGACGGCGGGTAATATGCATTCTTTCACTGTTTCGGAGTCAGTGAACGGCATTTTATTTTTAGCAAGAACCCACACAACACGCAGGGATGCTGCTGTTGTCTTCTGTTGCAGAGTGCAGCTACGGGAGAAGATTGCAGTGCTTCGTTTGTAGTTCATATTAAGCCCTTTTATTTTTGATGAGCATCAGAACCTGGTGGATATTCATTGTCAAAACAGGAGTGAGTCGTAATGAAGTGCTTCCGCACTTTATATTCCTTATTCACCGAGCAACAGTCAGAACACCAGCGGGCACATAGGATTGCCTTCGGCATTTTCTACGTGCACATATTCATCAGTCCAGTCATTATTAAATCTTCTATTTTCGTTGTCAACTTTATGTCTCTTCTCCTTGAATGTGCCCTGTTGTCTTCTTCTTACGCAGTGCCCGCACGTGAGGTGGGTCTGTTTGGAAACAGTGCTGACATGCCGTAAAGGACTCAACGTGCCGTAAAGTGCCACAAAGTATTGTAAATGCAGAAAATTGGCGAATGCACTTTGTAGCGGCTTTTGATTGTGTATTTATTATTATTTATGGGTAGATGGGCCGCGGACCGGTCCAAACTTATTAAAGGGCCGATTCTGATCCGTGGGCTGCCAGTTGAATAGCCCTGCTATAGACCATAATGTGCTATTGGACAAACTGCAGAGGTATGGTATCAAGGGACTGGCATATGATTGGATAGTTAGCTATTTATACAATAGATATCAGTGTGTACATATTGGTGGGACAAATTCTGAACTCATGAAAACTACTTGTGGAGTGCCCCAGGGTTCAGTTCTAGGGCTGTTGTTTCTTCTGTATATTAATGACATATGTTTGGTTTCCAGGTCCGTCAGTTGTATTTTGTTTGCTGATGATAAGACTGTGTTTTGTAGTGGGGATCACTTGGGACAGACCTTGGACATGATTGAGAAAGAGCTACAGAAGTTTAAACAGTGGTTTGATTCAAACAAAGTATCACTTCACTTTGGTAAGACAAAGTGTATCATATTTGGAAACAAGTCCAGGAGTTCCTGCAGAAATTTATTATTAAATGATATTGAAATTGAAACTGTAACTGATACAAAATTTCTTGGTGTTGTTATTGATGAAAACTGAGCTGGAAAACGCATATTAATTTTGTTAAATCCAAAATGTCAAAAGCCATTGCAATTCTGCATAAAGCACAAGATTTAATTTCCCAACGCTCATTAACGATTTTATATCATCCATTGCTCGTTCCATACATGACCTACTGTATTGAGATATGGGGAAATACATATACAACTATTACTAGTCCAATATTTTTGTTGCAAAAGAAAGCTGTAAGAATTATTTGTAACAAATCATATTGTGAGCCAACAAATTCATTGTTTGCCCATTTACATATTCTAAAATTCTGGGTCTTGGTTGATTACAATACAAATTACATATAAAGTTAAAAATAAATTGCTGCCACAACATGTCCAGGATCTGTTTAAACTGAGGGACTCCGGTTATAATTTGAGAGGAATTTTATTTTTGAGATATCAAGGATCTGAACTACTGCAAAAAGTCATTGTGTATCTGTCAAAGGTGTTAACATCTGGAACAACTGTCCTGACAATATTAAAGTACTTGGTACGTTAGTAGGCTTTAAAAGATATTACAAGAATAACAAAACTGCGTGCTATAGTTGAAGACTTGGGTCTATTGATCTGTTATTACTTTTGGGTTTGTGTGTTGTGTGCCAGTGTTTGTCTGGTTGTACTTTGGAAATTTGAGTTCATTGACTCACTTTGCACATTTTTTTCTTTTTGGTATTGTCATCATCATCAGGTAGTGTCACCTGCCCAAAATCTGGGCAGGTGGGGAAGGTGAAACAAGAGGACACAAAGAATTAGTGGTCACTGGCTTTATCCAAAAAAACAAGACAGGAAAGATGAACACAGAGTGAACAAGGAAAGGGCAAACACATAGGAGCAGGCCAAAGGACCATGGAAATAGGTAAGGGCTAGTAAGAGAACCAAAAAATGAACAGACAGCAGGAAAAACCCAAGACAACAGGGAACTACTGCATAGATGGACTACGGGAAGAGTATGTCAAAATAAATGCCACACAAGCAAGGAACATGAGGGAATGATCCAAGACATAAGTCGAGATGAAACCAAAACACTGGGAACCATAAACACAAAACATGGATACAAAAACACAAAAGCAATACAAACACTGGATGACAAAACAAGAACTATCAGACAGTAGAGAGAATGCACTATAAATACCAACACCACAAACAACCTGCAGAACACAAACACAGGAGAACAAAAACAGAACAGAAACAAGGGGTGTTTTCACACATAGTTCCTTTAAAAAACAAAAAACAAACAAACAAAAAAAAAACAACGAACTCAGTCCACTGAAAGTGGACCAACAGAAAATGACCTCAATTCTTTTTATCTTCACATTATGAGTTTATTTCAAAGAGGACCAGGGGCCTCATGTACAAAGTGTGCTTACGCAAAAAAAAAAAAAAAAGAAAAATAAGTGCTGTACATCCATCTCCATGCTCACATTCACATGTATCAAAAGTGAAGTGACCGTGGAAATGTGCGGTGCGTCATGCAAAAATCCTGGCTGGTGTATGCACGTTTCTCCAGATATTGTGCCACCTCCAACACCTAGAGGTGACACAGAGAACTGATAATAGTGTGAAAACAAGAAGTCACCAGAGTAATGTGCCCATCAGAGCCACACTGATGAACATTTAATACACCAATGAACATTTAATACTATCATGTGTTTGCAATTATGTAGATGGATATAAAATGGCACTAACAGTGGCTGCATTAGCATTGTTAGAGGACCTTGCAAATGGTGCAATCCAACGTGAGTAATTTTGATTACCAAGGTCACTGTTTCTGGAGTTGTGCACAGAACTGCAGCCGCCCAGATCACAATACTGTGAGGACCCAGGGGTTGTCTGTGCCCACACAGGTGCTGACCACACTGGGCATCCTGGCATCAGGGGCATTTCAGTGTGAGCTGTCTGATCGGTCAGGGGTGTGCCAGTCAACCTTGCGCTGAGCCATGCCAGCTGTGTGAAATGCAATCATCTGAATGTCATCCGGGTACATTCCAACTTTAGAGCATTTTGCAGTGAGAGCCAGTTTCCCTAATGTAATCAAAGCTATTGACTGCACACATATTGCTGCTATAAAGGCACCATCACATGATGAATTTGTTTTTATTAATAGGAAACATTTTCATTCCACCAGTATTCAAATCATATGTGGTGTGCAAATGTGCAATAGGCTGGTGGCTGGCACAGTGCGTGATGGGGAGCTGCTTGGTGGAGTAGAATGACACACCAGCGTGTCAAAAGTCACCTGACCTAATTAAGCAGACATAGCACACAATCAGCTCCCACTCTGAGTGTCTCTTTGAATGCATGTTGAACGTGGATACTTGAACATTCACTTTTAAATTTGTTAATAGGCCAAGTATAACTTGAATTATGCTTAATAATTTACAACCCCAATTCCAGTGAAGTTGGGACATTGTGTTAAATGTAATAAAAACAGAATACAATGATTTGAAAATCCTCTTCAACCTATTGTTGTGTGGGCCGCTGAAGAGGAGGTACTGCTGGCCCACCACCACCAGAGGGCGCCCTGCCTGGAGTGCGGGCTCCAGGCACCAGAGGGCGCTGCAGCCTGATGAGAGCAGCCAGGGTGACAGCTGTCACCCATTACCGGACACAGCTGACTCCATCAGCACGGAGGTATATCATCAGGACGGCGTCTCCACCTCGATGCCGAGATATCGCCTTGAGATAGAGGTAACATTCTCTGCAGCATATTCTGTGTTAATCGATAAACTTGTTAAACCTTTCAGGACAGCGGACTACCGCAGGCCGAGTGACTAGATAAGTACTCACCTTCCTGCTTTTTTGGGACGAGAGGTGGAGGCAGCTTCTCCCCTCTCCGTGTTACTGGGTGCAGCCGCATCCACACCTGTGTGTTGTTGCTCTCTCTTGCAGCAGTACCGGATCCGACGAGCGGAGGCAGTGGCCACCTGGGAATTCGGGACTTGGCGGTTCCAGTACTTCCAGGGTTCGGTGGCAGAGGAAATCTGGATGGTTCCGGTTCGACCTGGACGGACGTCTCCTACCTTCGAGCCTGCCCACACGACACCAGCAGAATTCGGCTTACCCCCAAATTGTTGATTGTTGTATTGGTTGTGCTCGTTTCACAATAGTAAAACTTGTTATTTATCTTCTCCATTGTCCGTTCATTTGCGCTCCCTGTTGTGGGTCCGTGTTCCTACACTTTCACAACAGGATATCTCGGCCAGCGTCATGGATCCCGAGGGGCGTCAACCGGCTGTTGAACGGCCAATGAAGAACAGGGAGCGTCGGCGTCTTCGGGAGGGGTAATCGGTGAGTTGCAGCGGATCCTCACGCTTCACCACTCGGATGGATTTAATGACCGAGCAGAACGTTCTCCTAAAACCGCAGGGTGGCGGCTCTCGCCGCACAAGTGGAAGCACGCCCTTCGGGCGCCGCTGTGGCTCTCCCCTCCCGAGGACCCTGCGCGTAATAGTGACGTTCCACTGGTCATGTCAACGGCCCCTCCCTCCGTCCCCAGAAGCATACATAAGCCCTCCAGAACCGTACGGAGGCTGTGTGGAGAACGTGCGCGGATTTTTTTGATGCAGTGTTCGCCTCGTCTTCGCACAGCGTCCCGTGATGTACGCGACTGACGCTAGCAAGTAGCTTATGTAATAAACCTGCTTCGCGGGGAGGCACGCGCTTGGGCTACAGCGCTCTGGGAGCAGAACTCACGGCTCCTTCATAATACGATGGGTTTGTGCGGGAGCTCAGAACGGTGTTCGATCAATCCCAATAGAGGAGAGACCGCTTCAACCGCGCTACTGTCAATACGCAGGGGCGTCGGAGAGCAGCTGCCTATGCAGTCGCCTTCCGCATCGCAGCGGCGAGATCCGGCTGGAATAGCACTGCCCTCCGCGCCGCCTTTGTAACGGACTGTCATGGTCCTAAAAGATGCACCTGGTGGCGAAGGATGAACGCGGGATTTAGATGGGCTCATCGATCTCGTCATACGACTCGACAACGGCTAGAGGAACGCCGTCGGGAACGAGGCGAAGGGCGTGCCCAGGCACGCGTCGTCCCTCTCCCTTCCGGTTCCGACCGAGCTCCGCCCTCCCCACGCTCCTCATGTTCCTGCGCTCCTGTGCGCCTACGGCTCCCCCTGCTGACCGAAGCTATGGGACACGAGCAGGGCAACATTTAGGGCACCTGGAGCACAAGGAGGCGGGCCCACGGAGGCTTGTTTTGTTTGTGGCTCGATTGAGCATCTGGCAAAGACTGCCCCCGAGCGGTTTTTAAACTCCAACGCCCGCCCCTAGAGACTGGGCCGGGTGGGCCGAAACATTCACGTGGGACGCACCCACATTGCCACACGACTCCCAGTCACGATCCTGTTTGAGGATTCAACCTGAAGGCCCAGCACTGGTGGACACGGGCTCCGAGGGAATCTGCTAGACAGTAGATGGGCGAGGGAGATAGGGCTCCCTCTGGTGGCTATTACCTCGCCTGTGCAGGTTAGGGCACTAGATGGCTCCCTACTCCCACCAATCACGCAATAGACACCTCCTGTAACTCTGGTGGTGTCAGGTACCACCGGGAGGTGGATCGAGTTCTTTGTGACTCAGGCCACCTTCCCGTGTGGTTTTGGGTTTCCCTGGATGCTAAAACACAATCCCCGGATCGATTGGCCGTCCGGGGTAGTGGTTCAGTGGAGCGAAACCTGCCATCGGGAGTGTCTAGGTTCCTCGGTTCTCCCAGCTCCCAAGCTAAGGAGGAGGTCCGAGTCCCGCCCAATCTGAAGGCGGTGCCGGCGGAGTACCATGACCTCGCTGACGTGTTCAGCAAGGATCTGGCTCTCACGCTTCCTCCCACCGCCCGTATGATTGTGCCATTGATTTGGTTCCAGGCAGTGAGTTCACGTCCAGTAGGCTGTACAACCTCTCACGGCCAGAGCGTGAATCAATGGAGACCTACATCCGGACTCATTAGCTGCGGGTTGATCCGGAATTCCACCTCTCCGATGGGTGCTGGTTTCTTTTTTTGTGGGTAAAAAGGATGGCGGGCTTCGTCCATGCATTGATTATAGGGGGTTGAACGAAATCACGGTTCGCAATCGATACCGTTGCCCTGTTGGATCAGTGTTCACCCCCTTGCATGGAGCCAAAAATCTTCACCAAGCTTGATCTTAGGGACATGCGTATCATTTGGTTCGGATCAGAAGGGAGACGAATGGAAGACGGCATTTAACACCCCGTTAGGCCATTTGAGTACCGGTCATGCCGTTCGGGTCTCACAATGCTCTCCCGCGAACTTTCCAAGCGCTTGGGTAAACGATTGTCTTGCGGACTTCCTGCACCGGTTCAGTCTTCGTGTATCTGGACGAGTATATCCTATCTGTTTCCCGGATCCTGAGACTCATGTCCGGCCTGTCCGTCAGGTCATTCCTGCAGCGGTTGTTGGAGAACCGCCTGTTTGTGAAGGGCGAGAAGTGTGAATTCCACCGCACTTCTTTGTCCTTCCTGGGGTTTATCATCTCCTCCAACTCCGTCGCCCCTGATCCGGCCAAGGTTGCGGCGGTGAGAGATTGGCCCCAACCCACAAGCCGTAGGAAGCTGCAACAGTTCCTCGGCTTTGCTAATTTCTACAGGAGGTTCATTAAGGGCTACAGTCAGGTAGTTAGCCCCCTGAGCCCTGACCTCACCAAAAGTCCCCTTCACCTGGTCGGATCGGTGCGAAGCCGCGTTCAAGGAGTTGAAACGGCGCTTTTCGTCTGCACCAGTTCTGGTGCAGCCCGATCCTAGCCGCCAGTTAGTGGTTGAAGTGGATGCCTCGGACTCAGGGATAGGAGCGGTGCTCTCCCAGAGCGGGAAGACCGATAAGGTCCTTCACCCATGTGCCTATTTTTCCCGCAGGTGACCCCGCTGAACGGAACTATGACGTCGGCAATCGGGAACTCCTTGCTGTGAAAGAGGCCTCGAAGAGTGGAGACATCTGTTGGAGGGAACAGCCGTGCCATTCACGGTTTTCACTGACCATCGGAACCTGGAGTACATCAGGACCGCCAAGCGGCTGAACCCCAGGCAAGCCCGCTGGTCACTGTTCTTTGGCCGTTTTGATCCGGATTACCTACCGTCCCGGGACCAAGAATCAAAGATCGGATGCATTGTCCCGGGTGCCGAAGACGAAGTCAAAACGGAACCGTCGGATCCCCCGGATCCATCATCCCGGAGTCCGCTATCGTGGCCGCCCTCACTGGGACGTGGAGAAGACCGTCCGGGAGGCCCTGACCCGTGACCCGGACCCCGGAAATGGACCAAAGAACATACTATACGTCCCACCAGAAGCTAGGCTGCAGTCCTGGACTTCTGTCACGGTTCTTAAACTCTCCTGTCACCCTGGGTGCGAAGGACCGTGACAGTCGTCCGGCAACGCTTCTGGTGGGCATCCTGGAGGCCGACATCCGGGACTACGTCCAGGCCTGTACCACCTGCGCCAGGGGCAAGGCCGACCACAGAAAGACCTCAGGGCAGCTACAGCCACTGCCCGTGCCTCATCGCCCTGGTCCCACATCGGCCTGGACTTTGTCACGGGTCTCCCGCCGTCCCAGGGAAACACCGTCGTCTTCACGATAGTGGACCGTTTCTCCAAGGCGGCCCACTTCGTGGCCTCCCGAAGCTCCCAACGGCCCAGGAGACAGCGGACCTCCTGGTCCACCACGTCGTCCGTCTGCATGGTACCATCAGACATCGTCTCCGATCGCGGTCCCCAGTTTACCTCACACGTTTGGAGGAGCTTCTGCCGGGAACTGGGGGCCTCGGTCAGCCTTTCGTCCGGGTACCACCCCCAGACCAACGGGCAAGCAGAGGGGCCAACCAAGAATTGGAGCAGACACTACGCTGTGTGACAGCCGCGCACCCGACGGCCTGGAGTACCCACCTGGCCTGGATCAAGTACGCCCACAACAGCCAAGTGTCATCAGCCAACGGCCTTCCCCGTTTGAGGTGTGCTTGGGGTATCAGCCCCCTTGTTTCGGTGGTCGAGGGAGAGGTCGGTGTGCCCTCGGTCCAGGCCCACCTACGGAAGTGCCGTCGGGTGTGGCGTGCCGCCCGCTGCTTTGTTGAAGGCCCGGACGAGGGCGAAGAAACATGCAGACCGGCGGCGGGCCCCGGCCCCCACGTATCGTCCTGGGCAGGAAGTTGGTTGTCCACCAAGGACATTCCCCTTCAAGTGGACTCCCCAAGCTCCAAGAACGATACATCGGTCCCTTCAAGATCCTCAAAGTCATCAATCCCGCCGCAGTGAGGCTTCAGCTTCCGGCCTCGCTGCGGATTCACCCAGTGTTTCATGTCTCCCGGATAAAACCCCATCACACCTCACCCCTCTGCACCCCGGGTCCGGCACCACCTCCTGCCCGGATCATCGACGGGGAACCGGCTTGGACCGTGCGCCGGCTCCTCGATGTCCGTCGAATGGGCCGGGGTTTTTACCTGGTGGACTGGGAGGGGTACGGCCCCGAAGAACGCTCCTGGGTGAAGAAGGGCTTCATCCTGGACCCGGCCCTCCTGGCCGACTTCTACCGTCACCATCCGGACAAGCCCGGTCGTGCGCCAGGAGGCGCCCGTTGAGGGGGGGGTCCTGTTGTGTGGGCCGCTGAAGAGGAGGTACTGCTGGCCCACCACCACCAGAGGGCGCCCTGCCTGGAGTGCGGGCTCCAGGCACCAGAGGGCGCTGCCGCCTGATGAGAGCAGCCAGGGTGACAGCTGTCACCCATTACCGGACACAGCTGACTCCACTCAGCACGGAGGTATATCATCAGGACGGCGTCTCCACCTTGATGCCGAGATATCGCCTTGAGATAGAGGTAACATTCTCTGCAGCATATTCTGTGTTAATCGATAAACTTGTTAAACCTTTCAGGACAGCGGACTACCGCAGGCCGAGTGACTAGATAAGTACTCACCTTCCTGCTTTTTTGGGACGAGAGGTGGAGGCAGCTTCTCCCCTCTCCGTGTTACTGGGTGCAGCCGCATCCACACCTGTGTGTTGTTGCTCTCTCTTGCCAGCAGTACCGGATCGACGAGCGGAGGCAGTGGCCACCTGGGAATTCGGGACTTGGCGGTTCCAGTACTTCCAGGGTTCGGTGGCAGAGGAATCTGGATGGTTCCGGTTCGACCTGGACGGACGTCTCCTACCTTCGAGCCTGCCCACACGACACCAGCGAATTCGGCTTACCCCCAAATTGTTGATTGTTGTATTGGTTGTGCTCGTTTCACAATAGTAAAACTTGTTATTTATCTTCTCCATTGTCCGTTCATTTGCGCTCCCTGTTGTGGGTCCGTGTTCCTACACTTTCACAAGTACAACATACCTATTCAATTGAATACACCACAAAGACAAGATATTTAATGTTTAAACTGATAAACTTTATTGTTTTTGTGCAAATATTTGCTCATTTTGAAATGGATGCCTGCAACATATTTCTAAAAAGCTGGGACAGTGGTATGTTTACCATTGTCCCAGCTTTTTTGAAACATTTTCATTTTCTTGTATATATGTAAATGAAATGTAAAAATTCCTGCTGTGGTTTATTGTGTTCAGGTGGAAACATTGTTGGTCAATTCTAGGTAGTTTTCACTTGAAACAAAATGTCTGCTGCTGTTCTTGCCCTCCTGTGTTTTCTGGTTAAATTAGCCCTCACACGTAGGGAAAATTAAAATATGTATTTGTATAAAAATATGTATAAATAAGCTTTAATTCATTTGAAAGCTTGACTCTTAGTCTTGTCCATCCAATTGGAAGTCCCAAAACCAGTTTTTTGTTATTATCTATCGTCCACCTGGTCGTTACTGTGAGTTTCTCTGTGAATTTTCAGACCTTTTGTCTGACTTAGTGCTTAGCTCAGATAAGATAATTATAGTGGGCGATTTTAACATCCACACAGATGCTGAGAATGACAGCCTTAACACTGCATTTAATCTATTATTAGACTCTATTGGCTTTGCTCAAAAAGTAAATGAGTCCACCCACCACTTAATCATATCTTAGATCTTGTTCTGACTTATGGTATGGAAATAGAAGACTTAACAGTATTCCCTGAAAACTCCCGTCTGATCATTTCTTAATAACATTTACATTTACTCTGATGGACTACCCAGCAGTGGGGAATAAGTTTCATTACACTAGAAGTCTTTCAGAAAGCACTGTAACTAGGTTTAAGGATATGATTCCTTCTTTATGTTCTCTAATGCCATATACCACAGTGCAGAGTAGCTACCTAAACTCTGTAAGTGAGATAGAGTATCTCGTCATAGTTTTACATCCTCATTGAAGACAACTTGGATGCTGTAGCTCCTCTAAAAAAAGAGAGCTTTAAATCAGAAGTGCCTGACTCCGTGGTATAACTCAAACTCGTAGCTTAAAGCAGATAACCCGTAAGTTGGAGAGGAAATGGCGTCTCACTAATTTAGAAGATCTTCACTTAGCCTGGAAAAAGAGTCTGTTGCTCTATAAAAAGCCCTCCGTAAAGCTAGGACATCTTTCTACTCATCACTAATTGAAGAAAATAAGAACAACCCCAGGTTTCTTTTCAACACTGTAGCCAGGCTGACAAAGAGTCAGAGCTCTATTGAGCTGAGTATTCCATTAACTTTAACTAGTAATGACTTCATGACTTTCTTTGCTAACAAAATTTTAACTATTAGAGAAAAATTACTCATAACCATCCCAAAGACGTATCGTTATCTTTGGCTGCTTTCAGTGATGCCAGTATTTGGTTAGACTCTTTCTCTCCGATTGTTCTGTCTGAGTTATTTTCATTAGTTACTTCATCCAAACCATCAACATGCTTATTAGACCCATTCCTACCAGGCTGCTCAAGGAAGCCCTACCATTATTTAATACTTCGATCTTAAATATGATCAATCTATCTTTGTTAGTTGGCTATGTACCACAGGCTTTAAGGTGGCAGTAATTAAACCATTACTTAAAAAGCCATCACTTGACCCAGCTATCTTAGCTAATTATAGGCCAATCTCCAACCTTCCTTTTCTCTCATAAATTCTTGAAAGGGTAGTTGTAAAACAGCTACTGATCATCTGCAGAGGAATGGTCTATTTGAAGAGTTTCAGTCAGGTTTTAGAATTCATCATAGTACAGAAACAGCATTAGTGAAGGTTACAAATTATCTTCTTATGGCCTCGGACAGTGGACTCATCTCTGTGCTGTTCTGTTAGACCTCAGTGCTGCTTTTGATACTGTTGACCATAAAATTTTATTACAGAGATTAGAGCATGCCATAGGTATTAAAGGCACTGCGCTGCGGTGGTTTGAATCATATTTGTCTAATAGATTACAATTTGTTCATGTAAATGGGGAATCTTCTTCACAGACTAAAGTTAATTATGGAGTTCCACAAGGTTTTGTGCTAGGACCAATTTTATTCACTTTATACATGCTTCCCTTAGGCAGTATTATTAGACGGTATTGCTTAAATTTTCATTGTTACGCAGATGATACCCAGCTTATCTATCCATGAAGCCAGAGGACACACACAATTAGCTAAACTGCAGGATTGTCTTAGACATAAAGACATGGATGACCTCTAATTTCCTGCTTTTAAACTCAGATAAAACTGAAGTTATTGTACTTGGCCCCACAAATCTTAGAAACATGGTGTCTAACCAGATCCTTACTCTGGATGGCATTACCCTGACCTCTAGTAATACTGTGAAATCTTGGAGTCATTTTTGATCAGGATATGTCATTCAAAGCGCATATTAAACAAATATGTAGGACTGCTTTTTTGCATTTACGCAATATCTCTAAAATCAGAAAGGTCTTGTCTCAGAGTGATGCTGAAAACTAATTCATGCATTTATTTCCTCTAGGCTGGACTATTGTAATTCATTATTATCAGGTTGTCCTAAAAGTTCCCTAAAAAGCCTTCAGTTAATTCAAAATGCTGCAGCTAGAGTACTGACGGGGACTAGAAGGAGAGAGCATATCTCACCCATATTGGCCTCTCTTCATTGGCTTCCTGTTAATTCTAGAATAGAATTTAAAATTCTTCTTCTTACTTATAAGGTTTTGAATAATCAGGTCCCATCTTATCTTAGGGACCTCGTAGTACCATATCAACCCAATAGAGCGCTTCGCGCTCAGACTGCAGGGGTACTTGTAGTTCCTAGGGTTTGTAAGAGTAGAATGGGAGGCAGAGCCTTCAGCTTTCAGGCTCCTCTCCTGTGGAACCAGCTCCCAATTCAGATCAGGGAGACAGACACCCTCTCTACTTTAAGATTAGGCTTAAAACTTTCCTTTTTGCTAAAGCTTATAGTTAGGGCTGGATCAGGTGACCCTGAACCATCCCTTAGTTATGCTGCTATAGACGTAGACTGCTGGGGGGTTCCCATGATGCACTGTTTCTTTCTCTTTTTGCTCTGTATGCACCACTGCATTTAATCATTAGTGATCGATCTCTGCTCCCTCCACAGCATGTCTTTTTCCTGGTTCTCTCCCTCAGCCCCAACCAGTCCCAGCAGAAGACTGCCCCTCCCTGAGCCTGGTTCTGCTGGAGGTTTTCCTGTTAAAAGGGAGTTTTCCTTCCCACTGTAGCCAAGTGCTTGCTCACAGGGGGTCGTTTTGACCGTTGGGGTTTTACATAATTATTGTATGGCCTTGCCTTACAATATAAAGCGCCTTGGGGCAACTGTTTGTTGTGATTTGGCGCTATATAAAAAAAAAAATTGATTGATTGATTGATTGATTGATTGATTTCTCCAGACTAGCAAACTACCCACCCTGTGGGCGGGAACTTTGAAGGCAAAGATTTCAAATGCTGAAATCATATATTTTGGAAAGGAATTATAATCCTCATTTTGTCATTTACCTGCTATATGATAGTCATGAAAGGGACATTTGAGTGAAGAGTTTTACCATTTCACAATTACACTGGTCACTGACATTTATGCAGCGATGCAAAAGTACATTTTCACACAGCTTTTTCTGCATCACTGTCATCAGTGTTGTTGGGCAGATTGATCCAAATATTGATAATGGCCAAGATCAACATCGCGGAGGTCTCTGAGTGAGACTTTGCTTTTTATTATTTTCTCTTATTTTTGAGCTTAGAATTAAGGGCACAATGCAAGTAAACATCAAATATGACCGAGTGACCTTGTTCCAGCTGGAAGTGAGTAATCAGAGCTTAATTTTTGAAACAAGTGTCTTGGACTCTTTCCCTGAACTGATCGCGACACCAGGGCAAGCCACAGCAAGGATCTTGTCTGAGGACAACAGGCAGAGGAGGCGACGTGGTAGAAGAGGAGGAATTGACCGGAAGGTCCGCTACCTGGTTAGCAAAAGTAGGCTAACTCTCTTGGTCATGTTGTTTGTTAATGTTTAGTCTCTGGATAATAATTTGGATGACCTGCATGCACACTTATGTGAGCAACGCAAAACATGGAACTGTTCCATACTGGGCTTCTGTGAAATGTGGCTTGGTGAGAACACACCAGACGAGCCCATAACAATGGCAGGCTACACCACGTTCAGGGCTGACCGCGATGCAGTGAAGAGCAGTAAGACCCAATGAGGGAGAACGGCTATCATGGTACAGCAATCCTGGTACACTAACTGCCAAGTTAATTCACAGTAAAATCTGGCAAATCTGGAGGGCTGTCTGGAGCTAACAGATATGTCAGAATTCAAAGAAGCCACAGCCAGCATACATGAATATACGGAGATAGCAATTACATCAGCTGGTGTACATCCATTTGTGTCCCCTCCAAAACTGTCTGTGTTTTCCCAATTCAAAAACCAGGGTTTAATGCAGATGTCCGCAAGAAATAAAATATAAGTGGGCCCATTACGAGCAGTGTAAAACCATCAGAGGTGCTAAAACAGCATATTCTCAAACACATGAAGGCTTCAACCTAGACAACAACACACATAGTATGTGGCAGGGAATTCAATCAGCCAATAACTACAGGAGAAACTTGGACACGGAGGTCAGAGACAACACCCTTCCAGACTTTCAGCTTTTATGCCAGATTTGACAGATTTAACACAGACTCTACACAAAACTCCCCTGTAGCCCAGATTATTCTGTCATTCAGGTGTCACACACTCAGGTTAGGAGGGCTTTGAAACAGGTGAACCCCTGGAAAGCAGCAGGTCTAGATAATGTCTCACCTGGGTTTTATTTCATTCATTTAAAAGAAAAGAGAAAAGCAAAATTAACAAAACATTACAAACCATTGAACGAAAAGGAGCAGTTTGGAAGAACAAGTCTTATATATTCTGCCCCTTTTTTACAATACAATCTTGCAAAGCATCATCAATCGACATCATTGTATTTCTTTGACTGTCACATGCCACCGACTTCTTTCCTAATTTTAACCATTATTTAAAAGACTACATCCCTAATAGATTACATTTTAAACTTCAAACATTCTAAACATTTAACAGATTACATTTTTGGCTTTGTCACAGCCCACTGACTTATTTCATAGTTTCATACTTACGAAATACATCAAGTTTAATATGTTTTTTAAATAATTTAAGCAACCTTGATTCTTTGATTTCTTTGTTGAGGTTGTTCCATAATTTTACACCATTCACTGCAATACTCCGTTCCTTTATCTTGGTTCTGAATCTTGGTTTTTTTAAAGACTTCTATGCCCTTCAAATTATAACTACTTACCTTTTTTCAAACATATTTTGAATGTTTATTGGTAAGGTATTGTTATTCGCTTGGTACATTATTTGTAGTAATTTCAAATCAACTAAATCATGAAATTTAAGTATCCTATACTTAATGAACAATGGATTAGATGGATCTCTAAATCAACTGTTGCCAATCACTTTTAAAGTTCTTTTCTGCAAAATAAATAAAGGTTGTGTATAAGTTGTACATGTTGATCCCCAGATTTCTACACAATAAGTCAAATATGGAACAATCAATGTATTGTACAATGTTAATAAACCATAACTATTTAATAAATATTTAACTTTATGCAAAACAGCAATGACTTTCGCTATCTTTCCTTTTATGTAATTTATGTGTGACTTCCATGTAAAATCTTCATCAATCATAACTCCTAAAAATTCCGCTTCTTTTACCCTTTGAATGTCCATTCCATCTATTTTTAATGACACATCATTTTTTTAACTCTGTCATTAAACAATATGAAATTTGTTTTATTAAGATTAAGTGACAATCTGTTTATATCAAACCAATATTTCACTTTTTCCAACTCTGCATTTATCACTTGTGCTATTTCCTGTATATCTGATCCAGAGTAAAATAATGATGTATCGTCAGCAAATAAAATGCTACCAAGTGCATTAGATATATTCACAAAATCATTGATATACAAAATAAACAGTTTGGCTCCAAGTACCGACCCTTGTGGTACTCCACATATAATTACACAATTCTGATTTAGTATTATTATCTAAACAAACTGTTTTCTATTTTCTAAGTAGCTTTTTACCCACTGATGTGCAATCCCTCTTATTCCATATTGTTGTAACTTGTGAAGCAATCTTGAATGATCGATAACATCAAAAGCTTTTTCAAGTCAATAAAAAACACTTACCACTCAAAATTGGCTTGTTAGCAGCTGAGAGTGTATGGGAGATAAAATTGAAAGTTATCGGTTAGCTGAAGCTTCCAATAAGTTTTTAGGCAGTTTATCGGTTTAGAATTAAAAAGATAACTTTTCAGTTAGCTGATTACCAGTTATCAAAGCTAACGTTTTGGTTAGCTGTGCCCACCACTGACAGCATGCAAGAAAATACCCACAAATCACTATGAGAAAAGGAAATGCAATTTCTCTGTAGATATTGAAGAAATCATGCCAATAGCTGGATTTGAAGAGCCATGGTGCCATGCAGTAGTTCGCATGTGCGTATGCTCCACCTACCTGCCTGGCTGGGCATAACAAACCACATTGCCATTTGGAGCATATGTTTAGATCATCCAGGTAATGCAATGGCAGAGAATAGGCTGATTAAAAGCATCAGAGAGCACTTAAAAGACAGAAATGTTTCAACCACGGGTTACGGAAAAGAGGAGCTGTTAGATTTGGCGATATTGGCCTGCCAGTGAGAGAAGACAACGATCATGAACAGGAAATCCCAACCCAGTCTCACGGCATGTCATGATTCAGCAGCACGAAATATACATTAATCTATGGTTTGCGATATTGTAACGGAAAGCGCATCATTGTCGTCATGGCAGCACAAATTCATTCTAATACATTCTGTGATGGCTGCACAAAATTCAAAGTGAAGCGGGGTCGGGGTGGTTATGGTTAGGGTTGGGGGAAGTAGTAGGGTTAGGTTATGGTTAAGGTTAGGGTTGTGGGTAGAAGTAGGTTAGTAATAGTGAATTTAAAAAAACCTTCATGAAAATTTGAATAATTTCGTGATGGGAGCATGAAAAAAAAAGTGAGACTGGGCTGGGAATACCTATGACGTAAAAATGTTGTCCACAATGACGAGTCATTTGTATTACCTGCATTATCGGCTGTTCCAGCATGGTATGACTCTTGGAAGGACTGTTCCGACAACAGCAGATGTATTTGTTCATCTAATGACAAACTGGCTGCGATGGGTGATATTGGCGCACAACTGCCCACAGCCCAAAAAGGCAATGTGGACCTTCAATCTTCACCCTGTGGGCTCAACACCCGCACCACTGGTATTGGTGCACTGTCCCATGGGTGGCAGTGAAAGTCGAGGGCCTCTGTGGACCATACCCAGGCGGCAGGGGCTAGTTCTGGGGGTGTGGAACGTCACCTCACTGTGGGGAAAAGAGCCGGAGCTTGTGTGGGAGGTAGAGCAATACCAGTTAGTTGTTGTGGCCTCACTTCCATGCACAGCCTCGGCTCCACAACCACTCTGCTTGATAGGTGTTGGACCTTATTCTTCTCTGGAGTTACCCAGGGTGTGAGGAGCCAGGTGGGTGTGGGGATAATCAGGAGTTCCCGGCTGAGCGCAACTATGTTGGAGTTTACCCTGGTAGGTGAGAGGTCGCTTCCCTGTGCCTTCAGGTGGTGGGAGGGAAAACTCTGACTGTTGTTTGTGCATATGCAATGAACAGCAGTATGGAGGATTCGGCCTTCTTGAAGTCCCTGAATGGACTCCAAGAAGAAATGGAGTCCTGTATGGGGCTCCGGTTGGGGACTCCATTGTTCTGCTGGGGACTTAAACGCATACATGGGCAATGACAGAGACACCTGGAGTGGCGTGCTGTGAGGAACGGCCTCCCCGATCTAAACCCGAATGGTCCTTTGTTATTGGACTTCTTTGCTAGTCATGGACTGTCCATAACAAACACCATGCTCAAGCATAAGGATGCTCATAAGCAGAGATGTCACCAGCAGGTCACTCTCAAGTCATGAACCTGCAAGTCTCAAATCAAGTCTCAAGTCAAGTCTCAAGTCATAATGACCACCAACTGTTTGTAAGCTGACTTGAGACTTGGCTTGAGACTTGCAGATTCATGACTTGAGAATGACTTGACAGTGACTTCGTCCCACCTCTGCTCATAAGTGTACATGGTACCAGAGCACCCTAGACCAAAGATCGATGATCGATTTTGTGATTGCATCATCTGATCTGAGGCCTCATGTTCTGGAGACACAGGTGAAGAGAGGGGCAGAGCTGTCAACTGATCACCATATGGTGGTGAGTTGGATCAGAAGATGGGGAGGACTTTGGACAGACCTGGTAAGCCCAACTCACACCTCCAGCGGAGCTTTTCTAGCATCCCTTTGGAGGTTAATGGCATTGAAACAGAACGGGCAATGTTCAAAGCTTCCATTACTGAAGATGCAGCGGGGAGCTGTGGCCTGAAGGTCTTAGATGCCTCAAGGGTCAGCAACCCTTAAACACTGTGGTGGACACCGGTGGTCAGGGAAGCCGTCCGACTGAAGAAGGAGGCCTTCTGGGTTATCTCGGAGGACTCTGGAGGCAGTTGCAAGGTACCAACAGGCCCAAAGGGCAGCAGCTTCTTCTGTGGGGGAGGCAAATCAGCAGGTGTGGGAGGAGTTCAGAGCAACCATGGAAAAGGACTTTCAGCCGGAAACACAGTGCTTCTGGCGGACCATGAAGCACCACAGGAGGAGAAATCGGGGAACCATCCAAGCTGTCTACAGCAAGGTTGGGACTCTGTTGATCTCAACTGAGTATGTAATCCGCCACTGGAAGGAAGACTTTGAGGAACTCCTGCATCAGACTGGAGCACCCTCGATAACAGAGGCAGAGCTGGAAGCTGATTGAGGATTATCATCAATTTTCCTGGTGGAAGTCACTGAGGTAGACAAACAACTCAATAGTGGCAAATCTTTCATTGAGATCTGTCCAGAAATACCAAAGTCTCTGGGTGTGGAGGGACTGCCTTGCCTTCAAAATTGCATTGAGGTCTGGGATAGTGCCTAAGGAATGGCAAAATGGTGGTCCCCATATTTTGAAAAAGGGGACCAGAGAGTGTGTGCCAATTACAGAGGCATCACACTACTCAGCCTCCCTGGTAAAGTCTACTCCAGGGTGCTGGAAAGGAGGGTTCAGCTGATAGTCAAACCTCTGAACAGAAATAATGTGGGTTACGTCCTGGCCGTGGAACAACCAACCCGCTCTTCAGTCTCACAAGGATCCTGGAGGGTACCTGGGAGTATGCCCATGGAGTTTATATGTGTTTCATGGACTTGGAGAAGCAGTATGATCGGGTACCCTGGAAGATACTGTAGGAGGTGCTGCAGGAGAATGGAGTGAGGAGGTCCCTTCTCAGGGCTATCCAATCTCTGTACTCACAAAGCGAGAGCTGTGTTCGGGTGCTTGGCATTAAGTCAGACTCATTTCCGGTGGGGGTTGGCATCAGCCAAGGTTGTACCTTGTCACCAATCCTGTTTGTGATATTCATGGACAGGATACTGAGGCGTAGTTGGGGGAGAAAGGTTTCCAGTTTGATGGGCTCATGGTTTTGATGAGTTCGCAGCAGAGTGTGAAGCAGCACAAGCCGCAGGTACACAGTCACTGGCCGTGTGCCATGGTCAGCTCCATCTCTGCTTGATTTTGAATGACATCCAACCCATGATGTGATTACATTACTGGCTGGGCCACTCAAGGACATTCACAGAGTTGTCCTGAAGCCACTCCTTTTTTTCTCTTGGCTGTATGTTTAGGATCAATGTCCTCCGAAAGATGAACCGTCGCCCCAATTTGATGAGAAATGAACATTCAATACACGAGCAACAGCTCTGGTTGACATTCCTGCTGTCAGCATGCCAATTGCACGCTCCCTCAATCTTGCGACATCTGTGGCATTGTGCTGTGTGATAAAACTGCACCTTTCAGAGTGGCCTTTATTGTGGGCAGTCTAAGGCACACCCTGTGCACTAATCATGGTGTCTAATCAGCATCTTGATATGGCACACCTGTGAGGTGGGATGGATTATCTCAGCAAAGGAGAAGTGCTCCACTATCACAGATTTAGACTGGTTTGTGAACAATATTTGAGGGAATGGTGATATTGTGTATGTGGAAAAAGTTTTAGATCTTTGAGTTCATCTCATACAAAATGGGAGCAAACCAAAAGTTGTTGCGTTTATATTTTTTGTTGAGTGTATATTCAGTTGAATACACCACAAAGACAATATATTTGATGTTCAAACTGATCAACTTTATTGGTTTTGTGCAATATTTGCTCATTTTGAAATGGATGCCTGCAACATGTTTCAAAAAGCTGGGACAGTGGTGTGTTTACCCACTGTGTTACATCACCTTTCCTTCTAACAACACTCAAGAAGCGTTGGGAACTGAGGACACTAATTGTTGAAGCTTTGTAGGTGGAATTCTTTCCCATTCTTGCTTGATGTATGACTTCAGTGTTTCAACAGTCCAGGGTCTCCGTTGTCATATTTTGCACTCCATAATGCCCACACATTTTCGATGGACGAAGGTCTGGACTGCAGGCAGGCCAGTCTAGTACCTGCATTCTTTTACTATGAAGCCACACTGTTGTAACGCGTGCAGAATGTGGGCTTGGCATTGTCTTACTGAAATAAGCAGGGACGTCCCTTGAAAAAGACGTTGCTTGAATGGCAGCATGTGGTTGCTCCAAAACCTGGATGTACCTTTCAGCATTGATGATGCCATCACAGATGTATAAGTTGCCATGCCATTTGACTTTTTTTAGGAGGGGATGATCAGTGCGGATGATGATTTCTCTTCCTCCTCCGGCTGCTACAGGTCAGCAATCAGGGCGGCAGATTCTGTGCAGAATATTCTGGATGATTCAAAGTTTTGAATGTTACTCTTTAGATCTGTAGTGCCGGTCAGTTAGGCCGGATTTATACACGCCAGAATAGTCTAGGAAATACATTGTATACCCCCATACAAATTGTTACATAACCTTTGACCTTGGATGACGTCAAAGGTCAAACTTAAGGTCATAACTTGAAAGCAAACCATACTGCCGCCAATAGGATTAAAAATGGTGGAAGGGTTGAATGTTAGTTGGTTTAATTTGCGACAGAATGATCAAATAGAAACAGGCAGACAAACTACACACAATTAAGGCAGAATCATGAAGAAGTCATTTGCATGATTCAAATATGTAAATCCTAGGTTTTGTGTCCTTTTCCGCCTCTATGTTTTCAGCCCTAGTTTATTTTCATGCAATTGTGATAAATAAAAGTATTTTCTGCACAAGTGCAACGTTTCGGCACAGACAAGTACAGCAGGTGGCACACAATGTTCTCACAGCATCCCCCAAAGGCTCAGCTGTTCACAAGCAAAGATGGGGTGAGTATCATCACTTTGTGAACAAATGCATGAAAAAATAGTCCAACAGTTTAAGAACAATGTTTCTCAACATTCAATTGCAAGGAATTAGGGATTCCATCATCTACAGTCCATAATATAATCAGAAGATTCAGAGAATCTGGAGAACTTTCTACATGTAAGCAGCAAGGCCGAAACCTACATTGAATGCCCGTGACCTTCGATCACTCAGGCGGCACTGCATTAAAAACCGACATCATTGTGGAAAGCATCTTAACGCGTGGGCTCAGGAACACTTCAGAAAACCACTGTCAGTTCATCGCTACATCTACAAGGGCAAGTTAAAACTCTACCATGCAGAGCGAAAGCCATACATCAACAACATGCAGAAATGCCGCTGTCTTCTCTGTGCCCGAGCTCATTTGAAATGGACAGACGCCAAGTGGAAAAGTGTGCTGTGGTCTGATGAGTCCACATTTCAAATTGTTTTTGGAAATCATGGACGTCATGTCCTCCTCACAAAAGAGGAAAAAGGCCATCCATATCGTTACCAGCACAAAATTCAAAAAGCCAGCATGTGTGATGGTATGGGGGTGTGTTTGTGCCCATGGCATGGGCAACTTACACATCTGTGAGGGCACCAACAATTCTGAAAGGTACATCCAAGGTTTTTGAGCAACACATGCTACCATTCAAGCAATGTCTTTTTCAGGGACGTACCTGCTTATTCAGCAAGACAATAACAAGCCACATTCTGCCCGTGTTACAACAGTGTGGCTCGCAGTAAAAGAGTGCAGGTACGAGACTGGCCTGCCTGTAGTTCAGACCTGTCGCCCACTGAAAATGTATGGCGCATTATGAAGCTCAAAATCGACAAAGGACACCCCGGACTGTTGAAACAATTGAAGTCCGTGCACTCAAGCAAGAATGGGAAAGAATTCACCTACAAAGCTTCAACAATTAGTGTCCTCAGTTCACAAATGCTTATTGGGTGTTTTTTAAAAGGAAAGGTGATGTAACACAGTGGTAACATACCAGCGTCCCAGCTTTTTTGAAAACGAATTGCAGACATCCATGTTCAAAAATGAGCAATATTTGCACATAAACAATAAAGTTTATCAGTTTGAACATTAAATATCTTGTCTTTGTGGTGTATTCAATTGAATATAGGTTGAAGAAGATTAGCAAATGATTGTATTCTGTTTTAATTTACATTTACACAACATCCCAACTTCATTGGAATTGGGGTTGTATATTACCCCCCTTGGGCCATCTTGGCCCAGAGGAATTTACTGAAATATCTCATGGACGCCAGTGAATGTAACCATGGAAAAAAATAAAATGTGAAGATTACAACAATGAATGTGCAGAAAGGAGACATGTGAGAAGCCATCATGACACCATGACCTACTCTGTTGCAGGTTCAGTCTTCATTGTCTCTGATTGGAGATACTGTACATCTAACCAATTTTACCTGTTGTAGGTTCATGGTGGAGTAGCACAGAAAAACCACAGTGCTGACTGCCATGTAACTTTTGGTAAACTGGGATCCTGAAATCCTGATTTCTTTATTCAATAGTGAATCATGCATTTTTCAATTTATGGATGATTGATTTAACTGAAAGCAGGGAATATTCAGGGGCTTAAAAACATGAGCAACTGTAAACTAAACGCTTCAAATACAACAGAAGAATGTCTCAGGCTACAGGGGAAATAATGAGGTTTGTGACATATTTACTGAATCAAGGAGGCTGACCATCGTTGAATAGGTGGTTGTTGCAATTTTGTTGACAGCAAGGGTTTAGTTTCATTGATAACTGACCTTCTTTTTGAGCAAGCGTGCTTACCGCTCCAATCTTGACACAAATAACAATGCACAACATGAACATTGACACAAACCTACGTCCCAGGAGGTGGGCTATTGCTATGGATCTCACTGCGTCCTATGAGTACCAGACACAGGCCATCCAGGTGTGCCAGCAGGGCGAACGTGGACATAAGCAGTGTGAGGACCACAGCACTGTACTGGGAGTAGCGATCCAGCTTCTGTAGGAGGCGCAACAGCCGCAGTAGGCGCACCGTCTTCAGCAGATGAACGCCAAAGTTTCTGGGAACAGAAGAGTCATGTATGTGATTGTATGTACACAAGGCACTGGGTCAGCTGCTCCCAGTTCATACTGAGAGTGGAAATTTGTCATCTGGTGTCAGCCATGCATTCCTTATACCCCCGTCACACTGGAGGCCAAATGAGCTTGAATGCTGTCCAACTGTAAATCTGACCCACGTTCGGGAAGTGTCGAGGCGCACTGAAAAATGTATTCAGTGTTCAGAGAGCAATCTAAACAGTCAGGCACAGTCGTGTGGCCAGCTCGAATGTAGAGCACATGCACTCAACTGTTGAGGTGCGTTCGAGGTGGAAAAATATCGAACGGCGGTCAAAGTGCAGTCTGGCCACAACCTGACTGTATTGTGAATATTCATACACCATGAAAACGACATTCGAAGCATTCTGATCACGTTCGAGGGGCAGTTTAAAATTATCCGCCAAGTCGACTACTGGCCGAATGTTCCAACTGTGCCTAAACACACCACGAGTGCACCTTGAGTGCTGCTGGAATATATTTCTTTGACCTGCAATTGTACCTCACTTATACGACAATGTAAGTGCATTCATCCAACCTGCTCTCACGGCAAGTCGTGATTCAGCAGCACAAAATATACATTAATCTATTGGTTCGTGATATTGTGACAAAAAGTGCCTCATTTTCGTCACGGCAGCACAAATTCATTCTAATTCATTCCGTGATGGCTGCATGAAATTAAAAGTGAAGCGAGGGGGTCGGAGTGGCTATGGCTACGATGGGGGGACAGAGTAAGTTTAAGTTATGGTTAAGGTTAGGGTTGGGGGTAGGAGTAGGGTTAGGAATAGTCAGTTTAAAAAACCCCATCACGAAAATTTGACTCATTTCATCATGGGAGCACGGAAAAAACAAACAAACAAACAAACAAAAAAACGTGAGACTGGGTTGATTCATCACATTCTCACTGTATTCTGACAGCTGTCTGGGTTATCCTCATGAGTTCCACCTACATTTGTACTGCGTTTGGAGGCTAATATGCACGGCATGTACACGGATCATTCAGGGCAGGTCAAAGCAGTCTCAGTATTCAGACGGCTGTCTTCTGCAATTCTTATTCCCTCCTAGATGTGGCACAAATTTATTTATTTATTTATTTATTTATTTTTTGACATTCGGCCCTGATTCGTGTTCATTCTTGCTAAGTGTGACAGGGCCTTTAGTTAGGTTTCTTGGGAAATCCATCACATCTCCTCTACAGTTCAAGAAAAGTGCCACAAAATAACTAAGGATATGTTTATTAGTAAACAATTCTTGTCATATTAAACACTGTTAGAAATCTGCCTCTGGCTGCTTTACTCACCTTTGAGAATTTCTTAGTTTCCAAGAAATCAATTTTTGAAAAATTAATTTCGGGAAGGACTGAATAACAGTCAAAGGTGAAACCATCCCGGAGTTCAAAAAAATTCACTATACTCTTAAAATAGCAATAAAATATTGCAAACAAATTTTTTTTCTTTTTTTCCTAATTTGCTGGCTTATATCAATGGTTCTTTTTGTATGCACATAAAAAATTTGGTTGCTATCTGATTTTTGGCTGTTATCTGATTATTGAGTGGCCATGTAAACAACAAAATCTGATATGTTTTATCTGTTAATGACTTGTGTTATTATGAGGAATTGGATTAATACACCTGGATTTCTCCCCAATACTCCAATTTCTTCTTACATTAATGTAATTTATTCCATTGTTTCAAAGCAGTTGTCAGTCACATGTCCAGAGATACAGTGGGACACACTGCTGTCTCCTCAGGGCTCGTGACATCCTTCTTCAGATCACAAAGAGACACAGAGAATCTGTTGGTGTACAAAAAAACAATTTGCCAGGATGCCCAAGCATCCTTCAACAGCCCCTGTGTGTTTTTTCAGCATTCTCAAGACCAAATTTCTTGGCCATCAATGCAGTTTATAGGACAAATATATTAAAGTTGAGTGGAGTGTCCTAAAACCGTGACATCATATTTCGGGTGCAAGGACATCAACCCTGCAAAGCTCCTCACTGAGAGAGAGAGAGAGAGAGAGAGAGAGAGAGAGAGGGAGAGAGAGAGAGCGAGAGGAGAGAGAGAGAGGAGGAGAGAGAGAGAGGAGAGAGAGAGAGGAGAGGGAGAGAGAGAGAGAGAGAGAGAGAGAGAGACCTTTTTCAGTCTAATTTTTCTCTTCAGGAGGCTGGCCTTTCTTCTTTCCCCACTTCCCAAATAAATCCAACTAATAAGCTGTAATCAGATTACTACTGTTATGTGATTCCTGGCACTTATCTGATTATTATGGTCATTTAAACTAGGACAATGCTGTGCACAGGATGTTGAACGTGTGGTAATAAGAGTTTTTTTGATACTTGTCAATGGATACATAATACTAAAGACATTTATGTACGTATTTATGGATAATTTAATTGAATTTTTAATTAATTACGGACCACCACCCTGGCAACACCAACAACAACTAACATATAAAAAATCAGTCTCAAAACATTGTTTTCCTGGAAGTGTTAACATCTGGATATATTACCACTTTGGGATCAACAGTATGTAAAGGATCTGGGCTAGGACTCTTACACAGACAGCAACAACAAAGGACGGTTTGGAAAGACTTTAATTGTCCACAATAATATTATTAAGCTTACAGCAGGCAAATTAATGAATGGTTTGGGTTAAGCACATGGTAATCCGTTCAAAAACTCCCTCACCTTATGGAGGGGAAATCACAAGAAAATAATTCAAAGAGCCATGCAAGGTTTGGCACCAGGAGTTCTCAATAGAAACCATCTGTCACAGGATTAGGTAGGGGTCATTCCATGTCAATTCAACGAGCCTCACGCACTTGTCTAAGATTTTCTTTAAATTTTAATCAATATTCCCAGACTATCAGAACAACAAATCTGAAGTTTAAGGCCTGTAGGCCAAGTAGTTTCTGAGATATCGTCAATTTAGTGTGCATGGGGTCTCCCGTTTTTTAGGCAAAAATTATGGCCGTCATTTCTGGAGCCATGTTCAAAGTAGAATAGCTCAGCAAATAATGGACTAGAGGCCTGAAATTTTCTGTGGCAGTTGTCATGGACACCCAGACTTGGACTATAGTCAAACAACAGACATTGACACTAAACTGTGAAGTTACGTATGCTCAAACTATGGAAGATATTACATTGACTATTGCGAGCATCCATGTTTGAGACCACTGAAGCATACATCACACTCAAAGAAGCCTTTCCATTTCTTAGCTCCTTAATGCCAGCTATACTGGCTATGAAATATGTAAATTTGTCAAATCTGTGGTAAGCAGTTATTGTGGGAGAAACCTCTGAAATCTGAAAAAAAAAACATTTTGTGGTCGAATTTTATAAGAAGAAAAGATCATGTGGGCAGTAAATAAAACTCTCAAACTGATTCCATTTTGAAGGTATTGATATCTACTTTATGTGTTATAAATATGGCCTTCTTTATGAAACTCCTTCTGGTTAATTTAAGCATCCAATTATGGCTAATGTGTGCACTCGCGAATGTATTTCTAGTGCTGAAATGACAATTTCATTTTAATTTTGTGCATACACTGCATTTATATGATTCATGACACACCCCAGAATGCTTGCACATAGATCTGCCAGGGGAATTCCCTAAGGTTTCCACGGTTACTAGAGGTTTCTCAGAGGTGTCTGAGTCTGGGAATATTTGATTAAAATTTAAATAAAATCTGAGACAATGTGCATGAGGCCCCTCAAATATTCATTGAATTGACATGGAATGACCCGTAGGAAAGTTATCCAAAACATAGAATGAGTTCATTGACCTGAGATTCCCATACCACAGACTCTAACGACGGGTGAAAAACATTAATCCAAACTGCCAGCAAGGTTCTCCAATGTGCAAATCACTGTAACTGGAGCAAAAACAGTTGCGAGGAATCCAGAAAGATAGCAGAACTCAGTAATGTGGACTGAAAAACTGTAACATGGAATGTTAGAGAGCAGGGCAGAACCTAATACAATCTGTCAACTAGGAGATGGTCCAATAGTGGTTATAAAGGACATGGAGCAATTAAACCAAGAAGGGCAGGGACACGTGAAAGTGGAGGTCAGCAACCCTGAAATCAAGCTGACATGGGACAAAACATCAGAATAAAAGCATGACTAATAAAAATCACTCATTAGCATGGAAACAAAATACTAGAAATAACTGAGTGATATCTGACCAAAACAATAAAACAGAACTAGAGCCAAATCATGACCCATGAAATTAACTCTCCCTAGTCTGTACATCACTGGACATTTTAGCATGATGGTTAAGACATCCACATCAACAACAATGATCTTGCAGACTGTCGTTCAATTACTATCATTCAATTCCAAAAAAAGATAAAAAGTCTAAACCAGTTATTATTATCCCGCTTGCAAACAGGAAACTTAAGAATGAATTGTTAAGGCAAACAAAAAAGCTGAAAGGAACTGAGGTCTACATAAATGCACATTTGACAAAGAAGAATGCAGATATTGCATGGCAAGCCAGAGCTCTAAAAAACAGAAAAAAAAAAAAAATACAAGCAACTTGGACCAGGAACTGTAAAGTATGGATTAAATTAAATGGATCTCCGGAGGAAGCAAAAATTATGATAATAAGAGAGCTCTTGGATCTGGATAAATTTAAGTGACTGCTTCCTAGGGAAGACAATGCTTATTACTGGTTTTTTTGTTTACTTGTAGTGATTTCTTTTGTGGTTGATTTGTTTTTTTCTTTCGCTATGGGACAAATTTTGCGATAAGTTATATCACAAATATATTCACATCTAGCAGCTAGACTTTGATTAGTCACATTTTTGTTTTGTGGATTACAATTTTTTTTTATTTTTATGACAACTGATTCTTATCAATTTACTCCTGCACAGGAGCTCCACTTAAAAAATTTTGATTACACTGAACATAGGTTTCATAATATTGAATATAATATAGATCCGGATTGTTTTTTTTCTTAAAATATTATCATCATTGCAGTTATTTTTCTGAGGAACAATTTAGCAGACATACTGTGTTAAATGGGACATTCTCCATCATACATTTTAATAGCAGAAGTCTTTCCATGAACTTGTCAAAAATTCAGGATTGTTTAAATAGTGCAAATAAACATTTTTCAGTTATTGCAATTTCTGAGACGTGGTTGAAAGAGGAGCATATGGACACTGTCCAGTTTGAGGGTTATGATTCTTTCTGATAACTAGGATGAACAAATGGGGTGGTGGTGTGGCACTTTATGTTAATTCTGCTTATCACTGTGAAATCATTCAAAACATGTTTTTCTTTGGAAAATGTCATGGAATGTGTCACTGTGGAAATTACATGCAAAAAATCAAAAAATATAATTGTAAGTTGTGTTTACAGAGCACCAGGATCAAAAATAAAAACTTTTGTGGGAAAGTTGATTGAGATGTACAACACTATTAAAAATAATAAGTCTGTATTTGTTTGTGGAGACTTAAATCCTCATGGTCAAATACATATAACTGTTTTGTTTGGGAATGTATCCAGTAATTACTCATCCAGCTAGGATAGCTGCGAATACAGCGACACTTATTGACAATATACTTACAAATGTTACCGTGGGGAATTTAGAGGGGGGATTACTTATTAGTGATATCAATAATCATTTGCCGGTTTTTGTAGTTTAGAATTCTTTCGTTGACAAAATTGACCATACTGAAAATACAAATTTCAAAAGGAAAATAATAGCGGAAACTTTGGAAAATCTTAGAATGGACTTAAGCTGGAGTGACATTTACATTGAGGACATTGATCAATCTTATGAGTCATTCATTTCTATTATCTCCAATTTATATGATAAACATTGGCCTTTGGTGTCAAATGTTGGAAATAAGCAAAATGTTGACAAACCTTGGATTACTAAGGGACTGCAAAATGCATGTAAAAAGAAAAAAAAAAATCTGTACAAGCAATTCTTGTAAGAACTAAGAACATTTGATGCTGAGAAAAGATATAAGCTATATAAAAATAAGCTAAATAACATTATGCGATCTTGTAAAAGGCAGTATTAGTATAGTGAATTGTTGGGAAAAAAACAAACATTAAGGGTACTTGGAAGATTTTAAATGAAGTCATAAATAAAAGAAAAGGTATTAAAGAATGTCCTGCCCTTTTTTTACACAAGCACTGGTACAGTTGTTAAGGAAAATAAAGCTATAGTAGATCATTTTAATGATTACTTTGTAAATGTGGGTAAAAATTTAACTGATTCAGTTGTATCTTGTGGACTGCGTTCTTTGGATTACTGTAAAACAATGAATAAAATTCAGGATTCAATGTTCATTAAATAAACTGATGAATATGAAATAATTGACATTGTAAAGTCAAGCGGAAAAAACAACTGATAGTGATCATTTTGATATGTCTTTGATTAAAAATATTATTGATTGTATTGGTAAACCTTTTTACGTATACTTGTAACTTGTCACTAATGACTGGGAAATTTCCTTTCAGAAAAACTGGCTAAAGTGATACCAATATTTAAATCTGGAGATAAAGATGTCTTCTCAAATTACACTATGTAACAAATTTTTATTTGTTTTGTTCCTGGGTACACAGTGTGTTTTCCTAACCTGTTATGCCTTAAATAAATAGAAAATAGCTGTTATTCCACAGAAACTTTGCTTCTGTGATCAGGACAATGATATTTTGAAATTTGTCTGTTTTCAAGAAATTCTCGATTTGCCTTCACTACTACTGAGTAGTCTTCTAGAATATTCTTTAACTGCTAGAACTGTCCAGAATTTTCTAGAAGTTTCCAGAATTATCTAGAAATTTCAAGAAACTTTTAGAACTTTCTAGAACGATAAAAAAAAATTAAATCAAAGTTTGTGCTGAATGTAGTAATTTTCCATAGACTTTAGACATAAGCAGTTGAAATATAACACTTAGAAGCCAGGAACAAAAATTGTGTTACATAGTGTTATAGACCAATCTCACTCCTGCCACAATTTTCCAAAATTTTGGAAAAGGTATTTTTAAAGAGGTTATATGATTTTATAACTAAACATCACATACTTCACGAACAGCAATATGGTTTTAGAAGGAATCGCACTACTTCACTGGCTGTAATTGATTTTGTTGAACAGATTACAAATGCAACTGAAAATAAGCAATGTACTGTTGGTTTTTTTTTTTTTTTTTTTTTTTTTTTTTTTATTTGCAGAAGGCATTTGATACTATAGACCAGGGCTATTCAACTATATTTTTCTGGGGGCCAGATTTGTCAGAATGCTATGACCAGTGGGCCGGACATTCCCGTGACCTGTACTATTACTCTCTGATGTACAATTGAGACAAATGCTACTACATTTCTTTTGCCCTTTTTATTTAACAGAACATCAAAAGTATATACTAATGAAGTCACTGAGTGTGGGAAAGTGCAGCAGCCTGTCATTAAGATCACATGAAAAATGTCTATTTTTTTTTATATATATATATATATATAAAAGCAGTCAGCTTTTCAACCACATCAGCCACTGTTTTATGCTCCCCTGAAGACTCAGAGTAAGACCATTCAAATGATGCATGATATCACTTATAAAGCACATTTCTGAGACAAACTTCTCATCCAGCATTTTTGTCAGAAATGTTTCAGCCTTCTTTTGCTTGCATTCACATAGAAAGGTGATCATTTTCTCCCTCAGTTCACAGATCCTCTGAAGTGCATTACCCTGGCTTAACCACCTGACGTGTAAAAGTAGGTCAGAGTGCTCAGCTGACATATCACCAAGTTGTCTGAGAAACAACCTCTGCTGAAGACTGCATGTTGCTCTGATAAAGTTCACTGCAGCACAGAGTCCATGGTACTTTTCAACTCATCACTAAGCTGAGAGCAGAGGACACTCTGGTGAACGAGACAGTGGAGACACTGTAGTTTTGGTGCAACAGCTTGATTCTTTCTGCCATTGAGGGAGCTCCATCTGTAACCAGCAGGTTAACATGCTCCAGGTCCAGTCCATTTAATAAAAAAAAGCAATAATATTTTGGAAAATTATTTCCCCTGTTGTTTGTCCTTCCAGTGGAATTAAGCCCACAGATCCTCCTTGAAACAGTCACCGTTGAAAAAACTGCACATACAAACAAAGTTGTGCTATATCAGAGCTGCCAGTTGACTCATCCACAGCCAGCGACATGAATTCAGCTTTCTTCAACTGACTTAGAAGAGTCTTGAAAACGTCTGTGGCAAAACATCCAGTCGTCTTGCAGCTGTTGTATCTGACAGAGGGATTGACTTGATTGAAGACATTACCTGCTGTTTTCGCTTGTCGTCCACTACCACCGTCGTTGACGCGGGTAATATGCATTCTTTCACTGTTTCGGAGTCAGTGAACGGCATTTTATTTTTAGCAAGAACCCACACAACACGCAGGGATGCTGCTGTTGTCTTCTGTTGCAGAGTGCAGCTACGGGAGAAGATTGCAGTGCTTCGTTTGTAGTTCATATTAAGCCCTTTTATTTTTGATGAGCATCAGAACCTGGTGGATATTCATTGTCAAAACAGGAGTGAGTCGTAATGAAGTGCTTCCGCACTTTATATTCCTTATTCACCGAGCAACAGTCAGAACACAGCGGGCACATAGGATTGCCTTCGGCATTTTCTACGTGCACATATTCATCAGTCCAGTCATTATTAAATCTTCTATTTTCGTTGTCAACTTTATGTCTCTTCTCCTTTGAATGTGCCCTGTTGTCTTCTTCTTACGCAGTGCCCGCACGTGAGGTGGGTCTGTTTGGAAACAGTGCTGACATGCCGTAAAGGACTCAACGTGCCGTAAAGTGCCACAAAGTATTGTAAAATGCAGAAAATTGGCGAATGCACTTTGTAGCGGCTTTTGATTGTGTATTTATTATTATTTATGGGTAGATGGGCCGCGGACCGAGTCCAAACTTATTAAGGGCCGATTCTGATCCGGTGGGCTGCCAGTTGAATAGCCTGCTATAGACCATAATGTGCTATTGGACAACTGCAGAGGTATGGTATCAAGGGACTGGCATATGATTGGATAGTTAGCTATTATACAATAGATATCAGTGTGTACATATTGGTGGGACAATTCTGAACTCATGAAAACTACTTGTGGAGTGCCCCAGGGTTCAGTTCTAGGCTGTTGTTTCCTTCTGTATATTAATGACCTATGTTTGGTTTCCAGGTCCGTCAGTTGTATTTTGTTTGCTGATGATAAGACTGTGTTTTGTAGTGGGGATCACTTGGGACAGACCTTGGACATGATTGAGAAAGAGCTACAGAAGTTTAAACAGTGGTTTGATTCAAACAAGTATCACTTCACTTTGGTAAGACAAAGTGTATCATATTTGGAAACAAGTCCAGGAGTTCCTGCAGAAATTTATTATTAAATGATATTGAAATTGAAACTGTAACTGATACAAATTTCTTGGTGTTGTTATTGATGAAAACTGAGCTGGAAAACGCATATTAATTTGTTAAATCCAAAATGTCAAAAGCATTGCATTCTGCATAAAGCACAAGATTTAATTTCCCAACGCTCATTAACGATTTTATATCATCCATTGCTCGTTCCATACATGACCTACTGTATTGAGATATGGGGAAATACATATACAACTATTACTAGTCCATATTTTTGTTGCAAAAGAAAGCTGTAAGAATTATTTGTAACAAATCATATTGTGAGCCAACAAATTCATTGTTTGCCCATTTACATATTCTAAAATTCTGGGTCTTGGTTGATTACAATACAAATTACATATAAGTTAAAAATAAATTGCTGCCACAACATGTCCAGGATCTGTTTAAACTGAGGGACTCCGGTTATATTTGAGAGGAATTTTATTTTTGAGATATCAAGATCTGAACTACTGCAAAAAGTCATTGTGTATCTGTCAAAGGTGTTAACATCTGGAACAACTGTCCTGACAATATTAAAGTACTTGGTACGTTAGTAGGCTTTAAAGATATTACAAGATAACAAAACTGCGTGCTATAGTTGAAGACTTGGGTCTATTGATCTGTTATTACTTTTGGGTTTGTGTGTTGTGGTGCCAGTGTTTGTCTGGTTGTACTTTGGAAATTTGAGTTCATTGACTCACTTTGCACATTTTTTTCTTTTTGGTATTGTCATCATCATCAGGTAGTGTCACCTGCCCAAAATCTGGGCAGGTGGGGAAGGTGAAACAAGAGGACACAAAGAATTAGTGGTCACTGGCTTTATCCAAAAAAACAAGACAGGAAAGATGAACACAGAGTGAACAAGGAAAGGGCAAACACATAGGAGCAGGCCAAAGGACCATTGGAAATAGGTAGGGCTAGTAAGAGAACCAAAAAATGAACAGACAGCAGGAAAAACCCAAGACAACAGGGAACTACTGCATAGATGGACTACGGGAAGAGTATGTCAAAATAAATGCCACACAAGCAAGGAACATGAGGGAATGATCCAAGACATAAGTCGAGATGAAACCAAAACACTGGGAACCATAAACACAAAACATGGATACAAAAACACAAAAGCAATACAAACACTGGATGACAAAACAAGAACTATCAGACAGTAGAGAGAATGCACTATAAATACCAACACCACAAACAACCTGCAGAACACAAACACAGGAGAACAAAAACAGAACAGAAACAAGGGGTGTTTTTCACACATAGTTCCTTTAAAAAACAAAAAACAAACAAACAAAAAAAAAAACACGAACTCAGTCCACTGAAAGTGGACAACAGAAAATGACCTCAATTCTTTTTATCTTCACATTATGAGTTTATTTCAAAGAGGACCAGGGGCCTCATGTACAAAGTGTGCTTACGCAAAAAAAAAAAAAAAAAGAAAAATAAGTGCTGTACATCCATCTCCATGCTCACATTCACATGTATCAAAGTGAAGTGAACCGTGGAAATGTGCGGTGCGTCATGCAAAATCCTGGCTGGTGTATGCACGTTTCTCCAGATATTGTGCCACCTCCAACACCTAGAGGTGGCACAGAGAACTGATAATAGTGTGAAAACAAGAAGTCACCAGAGTAATGTGCCCATCAGAGCCACACTGATGAACATTTAATACACCAATGAACATTTAATACTATCATGTGTTTGCAATTATGTAGATGGATATAAATGGCACTAACAGTGGCTGCATTAGCATTGTTAGAGGACCTTGCAATGGTGCAATCCAACGTGAGTAATTTTGATTACCAAGGTCACTGTTTCTGGAGTTGTGCACAGAACTGCAGCCGCCCAGATCACAATACTGTGAGGACCAGGGGTTGTCTGTGCCCACACAGGTGCTGACCACACTGGGCATCCTGGCATCAGGGGCATTTCAGTGTGAGCTGTCTGATCGGTCAGGGGTGTGCCAGTCAACCTTGCGCTGAGCCATGCCAGCTGTGTGAAATGCAATCATCTGAATGTCATCCGGGTACATTCCAACTTTAGAGCATTTTGCAGTGAGAGCCAGTTTCCCTAATGTAATCAAAGCTATTGACTGCACACATATTGCTGCTATAAAGGCACCATCACATGATGAATTTGTTTTTATTAATAGGAAACATTTTCATTCCACCAGTATTCAAATCATATGTGGTGTGCAAATGTGCAATAGGCTGGTGGCTGGCACAGTGCGTGATGGGGAGCTGCTTGGTGGAGTAGAATGACACACCAGCGTGTCAAAAGTCACCTGACCTAATTAAGCAGACATAGCACACAATCAGCTCCACTCTGAGTGTCTCTTTGAATGCATGTTGAACGTGGATACTTGAACATTCACTTTTTAAATTTTGTTAATAGGCCAAGTATAACTTGAATTATGCTTAATAATTTACAACCCCAATTCCAGTGAAGTTGGGACATTGTGTTAAATGTAAATAAAAACAGAATACAATGATTTGAAAATCCTCTTCAACCTATTGTTGTGTGGGCCGCTGAAGAGGAGGTACTGCTGGCCCACCACCACCAGAGGGCGCCCTGCCTGGAGTGCGGGCTCCAGGCACCAGAGGGCGCTGCCGCCTGATGAGAGCAGCCAGGGTGACAGCTGTCACCCATTACCGGACACAGCTGACTCCATTCAGCACGGAGGTATATCATCAGGACGGCGTCTCCACCTCGATGCCGAGATATCGCCTTGAGATAGAGGTAACATTCTCTGCAGCATATTCTGTGTTAATCGATAAACTTGTTAAACCTTTCAGGACAGCGGACTACCGCAGGCCGAGTGACTAGATAAGTACTCACCTTCCTGCTTTTTTGGGACGAGAGGTGGAGGCAGCTTCTCCCCTCTCCGTGTTACTGGGTGCAGCCGCATCCACACCTGTGTGTTGTTGCTCTCTCTTGCCAGCAGTACCGGATCCGACGAGCGGAGGCAGTGGCCACCTGGGAATTCGGGACTTGGCGGTTCCAGTACTTCCAGGGTTCGGTGGCAGAGGAAATCTGGATGGTTCCGGTTCGACCTGGACGGACGTCTCCTACCTTCGAGCCTGCCCACACGACACCAGCAGAATTCGGCTTACCCCCAAATTGTTGATTGTTGTATTGGTTGTGCTCGTTTCACAATAGTAAAACTTGTTATTTATCTTCTCCATTGTCCGTTCATTTGCGCTCCCTGTTGTGGGTCCGTGTTCCTACACTTTCACAACAGGATATCTCGGCCAGCGTCATGGATCCCGAGGGGCGTCAACCGGCTGTTGAACGGCCAATGGAAGAACAGGGAGCGTCGGCGTCTTCGGGAGGGGTAATCGGTGAGTTGCAGCGGATCCTCACCGCTTTCACCACTCGGATGGATTTAATGACCGAGCAGAACGTTCTCCTAAACCGCAGGGTGGAGGCTCTCGCCGCACAAGTGGAAGCACGCCCTTCGGGCGCCGCTGTGGCTCTCCCTCCCGAGGACCCTGCGCGTAATAGTGACGTTCCACTGGTCATTCAACGGCCCCTCCCTCCGTCCCCAGAAGCATACATAAGCCCTCCAGAACCGTACGGAGGCTGTGTGGAGACGTGCGCGGATTTTTTGATGCAGAGTGTTCGCTCGTCTTCGCACAGCGTCCCGTGATGTACGCGACTGACGCTAGCAAAGTAGCTTATGTAATAAACCTGCTTCGCGGGGAGGCACGCGCTTGGGCTACAGCGCTCTGGGAGCAGAACTCACGGCTCCTTCATACATACGATGGGTTTGTGCGGGAGCTCAGAACGGTGTTCGATCATCCCAATAGAGGAGAGACCGCTTCAACCGCGCTACTGTCAATAAGACAGGGGCGTCGGAGAGCAGCTGCCTATGCAGTCGCCTTCCGCATCGCAGCGGCGAGATCCGGCTGGAATAGCACTGCCCTCCGCGCCGCCTTTGTAAACGGACTGTCACTGGTCCTAAAAGAGCACCTGGTGGCGAAGGATGAACCGCGGGATTTAGATGGGCTCATCGATCTAGTCATACGACTCGACAACCGGCTAGAGGAACGCCGTCGGGAACGAGGCGAAGGGCGTGGCCAGGCACGCGTCGTCCCTCTCCCTTCCGGTTCCGACCGAGCTCCGCCCTCCCCACGCTCCTCTGTTCCTGCGCTCCGTGCGCCTACGGCTCCCCCTGCTGACGAAGCTATGGACACGAGCAGGGCAACATTTAGGGCACCTGGAGCACAAAGGAGGCGGGCCCACGGAGCTTGTTTTGTTTGTGGCTCGATTGAGCATCTGGCAAACGACTGCCCCGAGCGGTTAAACTCCAACGCCCGCCCCTAGAGACTGGGCCGGGGTGGGCCGAAACATTCACGTGGGACGCACCCACATTGCCACACGACTCCCAGTCACGATCCTGTTTGAGGATTCAACCCTGAAGGCCCCAGCACTGGTGGACACGGGCTCCGAGGGGAATCTGCTAGACAGTAGATGGGCGAGGGAGATAGGGCTCCCTCTGGTGGCTCTTACCTCGCCTGTGCAGGTTCGGGCACTAGATGGCTCCCTACTCCCACCAATCACGCATAAGACACCTCCTGTAACTCTGGTGGTGTCAGGTAACCACCGGGAGGTGATCGAGGTCTTTGTGACTCAGGCCACCTCCCGTGTGGTTTTGGGTTTTCCTGGATGCTAAAACACAATCCCCGGATCGATTGGCCGTCCGGGGTAGTGGTTCAGTGGAGCGAAACCTGCCATCGGGAGTGTCTAGGTTCCTCGGTTCCTCCCAGCTCCCAAGCTAAGGAGGAGGTCCGAGTCCCGCCCAATCTGAAGGCGGTGCCGGCGGAGTACCATGACCTCGCTGACGTGTTCAGCAAGGATCTGGCTCTCACGCTTCCTCCCCACCGCCCGTATGATTGTGCCATTGATTTGGTTCCAGGCAGTGAGTTCCCGTCCAGTAGGCTGTACAACCTCTCACGCCAGAGCGTGAATCAATGGAGACCTACATCCGGGACTCATTAGCTGCCGGGTTGATCCGGAATTCCACCTCTCCGATGGGTGCTGGTTTCTTTTTTGTGGGTAAAAAGGATGGCGGGCTTCGTCCATGCATTGATTATAGGGGGTTGAACGAAATCACGGTTCGCAATCGATACCCGTTGCCCTTGTTGGATTCAGTGTTCACCCCCTTGCATGGAGCCAAAATCTTCACCAAGCTTGATCTTAGGAATGCGTATCATTTGGTTCGGATCAGGAAGGGAGACGAATGGAAGACGGCATTTAACACCCCGTTAGGCCATTTTGAGTACCTGGTCATGCCGTTCGGTCTCACTAATGCTCCCGCGACTTTCCAAGCGTTGGTAAACGATGTCTTGCGGGACTTCCTGCACCGGTTCGTCTTCGTGTATCTGGACGATATACTCATCTTTTCCCCGGATCCTGAGACTCATGTCCGGCATGTCCGTCAGGTCCTGCAGCGGTTGTTGGAGAACCGCCTGTTTGTGAAGGGCGAGAAGTGTGAATTCCACCGCACTTCTTTGTCCTTCCTGGGTTTATCATCTCCTCCAACTCCGTCGCCCCTGATCCGGCCAAGGTTGCGGCGGTGAGAGATTGGCCCCAACCCACAAGCCGTAGGAAGCTGCAACAGTTCCTCGGCTTTGCTAATTTCTACAGGAGGTTCATTAAGGGCTACAGTCAGGTAGTTAGCCCCCTGACAGCCCTGACCTCACCAAAAGTCCCCTTCACCTGGTCGGATCGGTGCGAAGCCGCGTTCAAGGAGTTGAAACGGCGCTTTTCGTCTGCACCAGTTCTGGTGCAGCCCGATCCTAGCCGCCAGTTAGTGGTTGAAGTGGATGCCTCGGACTCAGGGATAGGAGCGGTGCTCTCCCAGAGCGGGAAGACCGATAAGGTCCTTCACCCATGTGCCTATTTTTCCCGCAGGTTGACCCCCGCTGAACGGAACTATGACGTCGGCAATCGGGAACTCCTTGCTGTGAAAGAGGCCCTCGAAGAGTGGAGACATCTGTTGGAGGGAACAGCCGTGCCATTCACGGTTTTCACTGACCATCGGAACCTGGAGTACATCAGGACCGCCAAGCGGCTGAACCCCAGGCAAGCCCGCTGGTCACTGTTCTTTGGCCGTTTTGACTTCCGGATTACCTACCGTCCCGGGACCAAGAATCAAAGATCGGATGCATTGTCCCGGGTGCACGAAGACGAAGTCAAAACGGAACCGTCGGATCCCCCGGATCCCATCATCCCGGAGTCCGCTATCGTGGCCGCCCTCACCTGGGACGTGGAGAAGACCGTCCGGGAGGCCCTGACCCGTGACCCGGACCCCGGAAACGGACCAAAGAACAGACTATACGTCCCACCAGAAGCTAGGGCTGCAGTCCTGGACTTCTGTCACGGTTCTAAACTCTCCTGTCACCCTGGGGTGCGAAGGACCGTGACAGTCGTCCGGCAACGCTTCTGGTGGGCATCCCTGGAGGCCGACATCCGGGACTACGTCCAGGCCTGTACCACCTGCGCCAGGGGCAAGGCCGACCACAGAAAGACCTCAGGGCAGCTACAGCCACTGCCCGTGCCTCATCGCCCCTGGTCCCACATCGGCCTGGACTTTGTCACGGGTCTCCCGCCGTCCCAGGGAAACACCGTCGTCTTCACGATAGTGGACCGTTTCTCCAAGGCGGCCCACTTCGTGGCCCTCCCGAAGCTCCCAACGGCCCAGGAGACAGCGGACCTCCTGGTCCACCACGTCGTCCGTCTGCATGGTATACCATCAGACATCGTCTCCGATCGCGGTCCCCAGTTTACCTCACACGTTTGGAGGAGCTTCTGCCGGGAACTGGGGGCCTCGGTCAGCCTTTCGTCCGGGTACCACCCCCAGACCAACGGGCAAGCAGAGCGGGCCAACCAAGAATTGGAGCAGACACTACGCTGTGTGACAGCCGCGCACCCGACGGCCTGGAGTACCCACCTGGCCTGGATCAAGTACGCCCACAACAGCCAAGTGTCATCAGCCACCGGCCTCTCCCCGTTTGAGGTGTGCTTGGGGTATCAGCCCCCCTTGTTTCCGGTGGTCGAGGGAGAGGTCGGTGTGCCCTCGGTCCAGGCCCACCTACGGAAGTGCCGTCGGGTGTGGCGTGCCGCCCGCTCTGCTTTGTTGAAGGCCCGGACGAGGGCGAAGAAACATGCAGACCGGCGGCGGGCCCCGGCCCCCACGTATCGTCCTGGGCAGGAAGTGTGGTTGTCCACCAAGGACATTCCCCTTCAAGTGGACTCCCCCAAGCTCCAAGAACGATACATCGGTCCCTTCAAGATCCTCAAAGTCATCAATCCCGCCGCAGTGAGGCTTCAGCTTCCGGCCTCGCTGCGGATTCACCCAGTGTTTCATGTCTCCCGGATAAAACCCCATCACACCTCACCCCTCTGCACCCCGGGTCCGGCACCACCTCCTGCCCGGATCATCGACGGGGAACCGGCTTGGACCGTGCGCCGGCTCCTCGATGTCCGTCGAATGGGCCGGGGTTTTCAGTACCTGGTGGACTGGGAGGGGTACGGCCCCGAAGAACGCTCCTGGGTGAAGAAGGGCTTCATCCTGGACCCGGCCCTCCTGGCCGACTTCTACCGTCGCCATCCGGACAAGCCCGGTCGTGCGCCAGGAGGCGCCCGTTGAGGGGGGGGTCCTGTTGTGTGGGCCGCTGAAGAGGAGGTACTGCTGGCCCACCACCACCAGAGGGCGCCCTGCCTGGAGTGCGGGCTCCAGGCACCAGAGGGCGCTGCCGCCTGATGAGAGCAGCCAGGGTGACAGCTGTCACCCATTACCGGACACAGCTGACTCCACTCAGCACGGAGGTATATCATCAGGACGGCGTCTCCACCTTGATGCCGAGATATCGCCTTGAGATAGAGGTAACGTTCTCTGCAGCATATTCTGTGTTAATCGATAAACTTGTTAAACCTTTCAGGACAGCGGACTACCGCAGGCCGAGTGACTAGATAAGTACTCACCTTCCTGCTTTTTTGGGACGAGAGGTGGAGGCAGCTTCTCCCCTCTCCGTGTTACTGGGTGCAGCCGCATCCACACCTGTGTGTTGTTGCTCTCTCTTGCCAGCAGTACCGGATCCGACGAGCGGAGGCAGTGGCCACCTGGGAATTCGGGACTTGGCGGTTCCAGTACTTCCAGGGTTCGGTGGCAGAGGAAATCTGGATGGTTCCGGTTCGACCTGGACGGACGTCTCCTACCTTCGAGCCTGCCCACACGACACCAGCAGAATTCGGCTTACCCCCAAATTGTTGATTGTTGTATTGGTTGTGCTCGTTTCACAATAGTAAAACTTGTTATTTATCTTCTCCATTGTCCGTTCATTTGCGCTCCCTGTTGTGGGTCCGTGTTCCTACACTTTCACAAGTACAACAATACCTATATTCAATTGAATACACCACAAAGACAAGATATTTAATGTTTAAACTGATAAACTTTATTGTTTTTGTGCAAATATTTGCTCATTTTGAAATGGATGCCTGCAACATATTTCTAAAAAGCTGGGACAGTGGTATGTTTACCATTGTCCCAGCTTTTTTGAAACATTTTCATTTTTCTTGTATATATGTAAATGAAATGTAAAAATTCCTGCTGTGGTTTTATTGTGTTCAGGTGGAAACATTGTTGGTCAATTCTAGGTAGTTTTCACTTGAAACAAAATGTCTGCTGCTGTTCTTGCCCTCCTGTGTTTTCTGGTTAAATTAGCCCTCACACGTAGGGAAAATTAAAATATGTATTTGTATAAATAAATATGTATAAATAAGCTTTAATTCATTTGAAAGCTTGACTCTTAGTCTTGTCCATCCAAATTGGAAGTCCCAAAAACCAGTTTTATTTGTTATTATCTATCGTCCACCTGGTCGTTACTGTGAGTTTCTCTGTGAATTTTCAGACCTTTTGTCTGACTTAGTGCTTAGCTCAGATAAGATAATTATAGTGGGCGATTTTAACATCCACACAGATGCTGAGAATGACAGCCTTAACACTGCATTTAATCTATTATTAGACTCTATTGGCTTTGCTCAAAAAGTAAATGAGTCCACCCACCACTTTAATCATATCTTAGATCTTGTTCTGACTTATGGTATGGAAATAGAAGACTTAACAGTATTCCCTGAAAACTCCCGTCTGATCATTTCTTAATAACATTTACATTTACTCTGATGGACTACCCAGCAGTGGGGAATAAGTTTCATTACACTAGAAGTCTTTCAGAAAGCACTGTAACTAGGTTTAAGGATATGATTCCTTCTTTATGTTCTCTAATGCCATATACCAACACAGTGCAGAGTAGCTACCTAAACTCTGTAAGTGAGATAGAGTATCTCGTCAATAGTTTTACATCCTCATTGAAGACAACTTTGGATGCTGTAGCTCCTCTAAAAAAAGAGAGCTTTAAATCAGAAGTGCCTGACTCCGTGGTATAACTCACAAACTCGTAGCTTAAAGCAGATAACCCGTAAGTTGGAGAGGAAATGGCGTCTCACTAATTTAGAAGATCTTCACTTAGCCTGGAAAAAGAGTCTGTTGCTCTATAAAAAAGCCCTCCGTAAAGCTAGGACATCTTTCTACTCATCACTAATTGAAGAAAATAAGAACAACCCCAGGTTTCTTTTCAACACTGTAGCCAGGCTGACAAAGAGTCAGAGCTCTATTGAGCTGAGTATTCCATTAACTTTAACTAGTAATGACTTCATGACTTTCTTTGCTAACAAAATTTTAACTATTAGAGAAAAAATTACTCATAACCATCCCAAAGACGTATCGTTATCTTTGGCTGCTTTCAGTGATGCCAGTATTTGGTTAGACTCTTTCTCTCCGATTGTTCTGTCTGAGTTATTTTCATTAGTTACTTCATCCAAACCATCAACATGCTTATTAGACCCCATTCCTACCAGGCTGCTCAAGGAAGCCCTACCATTATTTAATACTTCGATCTTAAATATGATCAATCTATCTTTGTTAGTTGGCTATGTACCACAGGCTTTTAAGGTGGCAGTAATTAAACCATTACTTAAAAAGCCATCACTTGACCCAGCTATCTTAGCTAATTATAGGCCAATCTCCAACCTTCCTTTTCTCTCATAAATTCTTGAAAGGGTAGTTGTAAAACAGCTAACTGATCATCTGCAGAGGAATGGTCTATTTGAAGAGTTTCAGTCAGGTTTTAGAATTCATCATAGTACAGAAACAGCATTAGTGAAGGTTACAAATTATCTTCTTATGGCCTCGGACAGTGGACTCATCTCTGTGCTTGTTCTGTTAGACCTCAGTGCTGCTTTTGATACTGTTGACCATAAAATTTTATTACAGAGATTAGAGCATGCCATAGGTATTAAAGGCACTGCGCTGCGGTGGTTTGAATCATATTTGTCTAATAGATTACAATTTGTTCATGTAAATGGGGAATCTTCTTCACAGACTAAAGTTAATTATGGAGTTCCACAAGGTTTTGTGCTAGGACCAATTTTATTCACTTTATACATGCTTCCCTTAGGCAGTATTATTAGACGGTATTGCTTAAATTTTCATTGTTACGCAGATGATACCCAGCTTTATCTATCCATGAAGCCAGAGGACACACACCAATTAGCTAAACTGCAGGATTGTCTTACAGACATAAAGACATGGATGACCTCTAATTTCCTGCTTTTAAACTCAGATAAAACTGAAGTTATTGTACTTGGCCCCACAAATCTTAGAAACATGGTGTCTAACCAGATCCTTACTCTGGATGGCATTACCCTGACCTCTAGTAATACTGTGAGAAATCTTGGAGTCATTTTTGATCAGGATATGTCATTCAAAGCAGCATATTAAACAAATATGTAGGACTGCTTTTTTGCATTTACGCAATATCTCTAAAATCAGAAAGGTCTTGTCTCAGAGTGATGCTGAAAAACTAATTCATGCATTTATTTCCTCTAGGCTGGACTATTGTAATTCATTATTATCAGGTTGTCCTAAAAGTTCCCTAAAAAGCCTTCAGTTAATTCAAAATGCTGCAGCTAGAGTACTGACGGGGACTAGAAGGAGAGAGCATATCTCACCCATATTGGCCTCTCTTCATTGGCTTCCTGTTAATTCTAGAATAGAATTTAAAATTCTTCTTCTTACTTATAAGGTTTTGAATAATCAGGTCCCATCTTATCTTAGGGACCTCGTAGTACCATATCAACCCAATAGAGCGCTTCGCTCTCAGACTGCAGGCTTACTTGTAGTTCCTAGGGTTTGTAAGAGTAGAATGGGAGGCAGAGCCTTCAGCTTTCAGGCTCCTCTCCTGTGGAACCAGCTCCCAATTCAGATCAGGGAGACAGACACCCTCTCTACTTTAAGATTAGGCTTAAAACTTTCCTTTTTGCTAAAGCTTATAGTTAGGGCTGGATCAGGTGACCCTGAACCATCCCTTAGTTATGCTGCTATAGACGTAGACTGCTGGGGGGTTCCCATGATGCACTGTTTCTTTCTCTTTTTGCTCTGTATGCACCACTGCATTTAATCATTAGTGATCGATCTCTGCTCCCCTCCACAGCATGTCTTTTTCCTGGTTCTCTCCCTCAGCCCCAACCAGTCCCAGCAGAAGACTGCCCCTCCCTGAGCCTGGTTCTGCTGGAGGTTTCTTCCTGTTAAAAGGGAGTTTTTCCTTCCCACTGTAGCCAAGTGCTTGCTCACAGGGGGTCGTTTTGACCGTTGGGGTTTTACATAATTATTGTATGGCCTTGCCTTACAATATAAAGCGCCTTGGGGCAACTGTTTGTTGTGATTTGGCGCTATATAAAAAAAAAAATTGATTGATTGATTGATTGATTGATTGATTTCTCCAGACTAGCAAACTACCCACCCTGTGGGCGGGAACTTTGAAGGCAAAGATTTCAAATGCTGAAATCATATATTTTGGAAAGGAATTATAATCCTCATTTTGTCATTTACCTGCTATATGATAGTCATGAAAGGGACATTTGAGTGAAGAGTTTTACCATTTCACAATTACACTGGTCACTGACATTTATGCAGCGATGCAAAAGTAATACATTTTCACACAGCTTTTTCTGCATCACTGTCATCAGTGTTGTTGGGCAGATTGATCCAAATATTGATAATGGCCAAGATCAACATCGCGGAGGTCTCTGAGTGAGACTTTGCTTTATTTATTATTTTCTCTTATTTTTGAGCTTAGAATTAAGGGCACAATGCAAGTAAACATCAAATATGACCGAGTGACCTTGTTCCAGCTGGAAGTGAGTAATCAGAGCTTAATTTTTGAAACAAGTGTCTTGGACTCTTTCCCTGAACTGATCGCGACACCAGGGCAAGCCACAGCAAGGATCTTGTCTGAGGACAACAGGCAGAGGAGGCGACGTGGTAGAAGAGGAGGAATTGACCGGAAGGTCCGCTACCTGGTTAGCAAAAGTAGGCTAACTCTCTTGGTCATGTTGTTTGTTAATGTTTAGTCTCTGGATAATAATTTGGATGACCTGCATGCACACTTATGTGAGCAACGCAAAACATGGAACTGTTCCATACTGGGCTTCTGTGAAATGTGGCTTGGTGAGAACACACCAGACGAGCCCATAACAATGGCAGGCTACACCACGTTCAGGGCTGACCGCGATGCAGTGAAGAGCAGTAAGACCCAATGAGGGAGAACGGCTATCATGGTACAGCAATCCTGGTACACTAACTGCCAAGTTAATTCACAGTAAAATCTGGCAAATCTGGAGGGCTGTCTGGAGCTAACAGATATGTCAGAATTCAAAGAAGCCACAGCCAGCATACATGAATATACGGAGATAGCAATTACATCAGCTGGTGTACATCCATTTGTGTCCCCTCCAAAACTGTCTGTGTTTTCCCAATTCAAAAACCAGGGTTTAATGCAGATGTCCGCAAGAAAATAAAATATAAGTGGGCCCATTACGAGCAGTGTAAAACCATCAGAGGTGCTAAAACAGCATATTCTCAAACACATGAAGGCTTCAACCTAGACAACAACACACATAGTATGTGGCAGGGAATTCAATCAGCCAATAACTACAGGAGAAACTTGGACACGGAGGTCAGAGACAACACCCTTCCAGACTTTCAGCTTTTATGCCAGATTTGACAGATTTAACACAGACTCTACACAAAACTCCCCTGTAGCCCAGATTATTCTGTCATTCAGGTGTCACACACTCAGGTTAGGAGGGCTTTGAAACAGGTGAACCCCTGGAAAGCAGCAGGTCTAGATAATGTCTCACCTGGGTTTTATTTCATTCATTTAAAAGAAAAAGAGAAAAGCAAAATTAACAAAACATTACAAACCATTGAACGAAAAGGAGCAGTTTGGAAGAACAAGTCTTATATATTCTGCCCCTTTTTTACAATACAATCTTGCAAAGCATCATCAATCGACATCATTGTATTTCTTTGACTTTGTCACATGCCACCGACTTCTTTCCTAATTTTAACCATTATTTAAAAGACTACATCCCTAATAGATTACATTTTAAACTTCAAACATTCTAAACATTATTAACAGATTACATTTTTGGCTTTGTCACAGCCCACTGACTTATTTCATAGTTTCATACTTACGAAATACATCAAGTTTAATATGTTTTTTAAATAATTTAAGCGACCTTGATTCTTTGATTTCTTTGTTGAGGTTGTTCCATAATTTTACACCATTCACTGCAATACTCCGTTCCTTTATCTTGGTTCTGAATCTTGGTTTTTTAAAGACTTCTATGCCCTTCAAATTATAACTACTTACTCTTTTTTCAAACATATTTTGAATGTTTATTGGTAAGGTATTGTTATTCGCTTGGTACATTATTTGTAGTAATTTCAAATCAACTAAATCATGAAATTTAAGTATCCTATACTTAATGAACAATGGATTAGATGGATCTCTAAATCAACTGTTGCCAATCACTTTTAAAGTTCTTTTCTGCAAAATAAATAAAGGTTGTGTATAAGTTGTACATGTTGATCCCCAGATTTCTACACAATAAGTCAAATATGGAACAATCAATGTATTGTACAATGTTAATAAACCATAACTATTTAATAAATATTTAACTTTATGCAAAACAGCAATGACTTTCGCTATCTTTCCTTTTATGTAATTTATGTGTGACTTCCATGTAAAATCTACATCAATCATAACTCCTAAAAATTCCGCTTCTTTTACCCTTTGAATGTCCATTCCATCTATTTTTAATGACACATCATTTTTTTAACTCTGTCATTAAACAATATGAAATTTGTTTTATTAAGATTAAGTGACAATCTGTTTATATCAAACCAATATTTCACTTTTTCCAACTCTGCATTTATCACTTGTGCTATTTCCTGTATATCTGATCCAGAGTAAAATAATGATGTATCGTCAGCAAATAAAATGCTACCAAGTGCATTAGATATATTCACAAAATCATTGATATACAAAATAAACAGTTTGGCTCCAAGTACCGACCCTTGTGGTACTCCACACATAATATTACACAATTCTGATTTAGTATTATTTATCTAAACAAACTGTTTTCTATTTTCTAAGTAGCTTTTTACCCACTGATGTGCAATCCCTCTTATTCCATATTGTTGTAACTTGTGAAGCAATCTTGAATGATCGATAACATCAAAAGCTTTTTTCAAGTCAATAAAAACACTTACCATATAATCCTTATTATCTATTGCTGTTGATATTTTCTCTGTTAATTCCATAATTGCCATAGCTGTCGAATGTTTTGTTCTAAATCCATACTGAGCATTATTTAAAATATGATGTTTCTCAATGAATTTATCCAACCTTGTCACAAAAACCTTTTCCATAATTTTAGAAAACTGTGGAAGCAATGACACTGGCCTGTAATTTGAAACGTTATGTTTGTCTCTATTTTTATGTAATGGGACTACCTTGGCAATTTTAATTTCGTCTGGGAAAATTCCTGTTGACAGAGACAGATTACAAATGTAAGTAAATGGTTCAATAACAGTTTCTATTATACTTTTTACAGTCGTCATGTCTAAATCTTCATAGTCAGTTGATCTTTTGCTTACAGTTTTTTACAATATTCCTTATTTCATCTTTTTCCACATTGTCAAGGAAAATACTATTGACCGTATTTACAATTGTACTTATTTTATCTTCTACTATTGGTTTATTTCCCACCAGATTTGATCCCACCTTTGAGAAATAATCATTAAACTCATTTACAACTTATTTTATATCATTTATCTCTTTATTTTCCTTGACAAGGTAATTCGGAAAAGTTGATTTCACTCCGTCACTTTCCATCACATTTTTTATAATTCCCCATGTTGCCCTCATATTGGGCCTCATGTATCAATGTTGCGCACTTGTGGCGTAAATTTACGGCGTAAACTTGAAATACACCAAAGTCGCCGTGACATGTATCAAGCAGTGCGCACCTGCCCATTTCTGGCGTACGCCTGACGTGATCTTGATAAATGCGGCGGGTGGAAACGATCGTAATTATAATAAACACGCCCATAAATATTCAGACTCTGCTTCAGACACACCCTCATTTTACGACATAGAAGCCGGAAAGACGGCAAAGAAAAAGAACTCCACCAATCACGACGCGTGCCAATAGAGCGTCAAAAGCGGCCGTCATATCAATTGTTTTGTAGTATATAATCAATAAAGTGTTACAGTGGTCCCTCATTAATCGCTGGAGTTACGTTCTAAAAAATAGCCCGTAATACGCGAAACCGCGACGTAGTCAGCGTTATTTTTTACAATTATTATAGACGTTAAAAAGCTGTAAAACCCCTCACTACACAGTTTATACACTTTCTCAATCAGGCATGAACATTTTCTCACTTTTCTCTCGTGTGTAAACACTCTCAAAGTTCAAACCTTAGTAGGAAAATAATACCAAACTGTTTTCAGGCCCAAACATTTGTTTGAGAAATAAAAATAGAACGTTTTCCTATAAATAATTATGATGGAATTTAGAACTAACGAATTAATTTTAACGATCAACAAACGAGGTCGGACACATAAGAAATTATTAATAGTGACTGACCAGTATTTCACAGATCGGGCCTCTGCGTCCTGACGCCAGCGCCTTTTTCCACTCACATCTCGCTGCAGCAGGTGTTTGTTTCCGTGTGACAAACACAGTTATGAGTAGTTGTTGGCGCTCTTTTTTCTTCTGGGCAACAAAATTTTTATAAACAGATACGCAGAACACAGAACACTGTAAAAAAAAGGCATGCAAAATTGGACTAAAAACTCCGCGAGACTCCGAGGCCACGACAGGTGAACGGCGTTATAGCGAGGGACCACTGTATTCTCTTTTCACGTCAATAATTCTTGACATGTGGATATTTGCTCGCTCAATTAATAAGATACGCCTAATCTGTCAGATTTCTTTATTTTTTAAATGTATTTCTGTATTTATTTTATTGTGACAACCGAATGGAGACGACAAAACCTGATTGCAGCACGGGCGAATTAAGGGAATGATGAAACTACAGTTGTTATTTTCAATTTCATAGTCTAAAACGATCACACCACATGAAGTTAAGCTCAGTGCTGCTCTGGCTCCAGGCACGAAGTCTGGAGAAAAAGGCGAGCAGCGCTGTCTTTGCAGTCAGCGCTGTGACCACGGATCGTGCTCCATAACAATCCCGCAACAGCGGGATTTGTATGGATTATTATGTAGTATAATCAGGAAAGTGTTATTTATGTAACATATGCATTGATTTGTATAATGGCACTGTTTATCATGTTGATAATCTTCATTTTTATGTGGATTCCAGCGCTGGTTCATTTTGGTGTATACGTTACGCCACCTCTCAACCTGGTGTATATTTTCAGCGCAGCGTACGCCAACGACCACATTGATAAATGCCAAGTAGCGCAGCCGTTTTGGTGTACACCCCATATACGCTCAAATATTGCCGTACGCAACGTTGATACATGATGCCCATTATCTTTACTCTTATTCAATTGTTCACTATAATAATCTTTTTTTGTTTCCTAATTATTGTCAATAGTTTATTTTTATATTTTTTGTATCTGTGTTCTGTTTCCTTTGTTTGCATTTTTAAAAAGCACTTATATAAATAGTTTTTCTTTACACAAGCGTTTTTTATTCCCTTGGTCAGCCATGGTTTATTTACTCTTTTCTTACTAGTTTTTATTAATTTACAATTTTTATTATATGATTTCATCAGTATTTTCATGAATGAACTATATGCTACATTAATGTCACCGACATAAACCTCTTCCCAATTTTGATTTTTAAGATCATAATTTAATGCCTCTAAGGCTGTTAATGACTTATCTCTTTTAAAGTTTATAACAGTTTTTTTTGTACCTATTTTTATATTTAAATATTGAAAAAACTGGTAAATGATCACTGAGATCTGTCATCAATATCCCATTCTTAATCATTTCATCTGTTCTATTTGTGAATATATTGTCAATTACAGTTGCACTTTGCGATGTAATTCTGGTTGGTTTTGTTATCAAAGGGAATAAACCCAAGCTTTTCATTGAATTCACAAAATCACTTACTCTTTGGCAACTGGAGCTTTCCACATTAACATTAAAGTCTCCACACATAAAGAGCATTTTGTTTTTGATTTGATGGAATAATTATATTATTTTATCTGTAAATTTCACAACACAAGAGTCTGGTGCTCTGTATACACAACTGATTAGAATATTTTTAGATGTTTCATGTACAATTTCCACTGTCACATTTTCTATGACATCATCTAGAATAGTCATTTCTTCTACAATTTTACATGTCAGATCTGTTTTTATGTAAAAAGCAATACCTCCACCTTTTTTTTCTCTTCTATTTACAAAATATAACTCATATCCCTCCATTTGAACATAAGCCATGAGGTCATTTTTAAGCCAAGATTCTGTGATTGCAACAATGCTGAATCTATTTTTAAACTGGTTTAAATAATCTTTTATTTTTGACATTTTATAGTACAAGCTTCGAATGTTTATATGTATGAGTGACAGAGTATCTTCAGTAATTTTTTCACTATTTAACTGTTTTTCCGTATAATACTCACAACCAATTGTAGTCAAGTCAAATATACTTTCATCAATATTGGTGTCTATGTCATATATTTTATCATCTGTTTCCATGTTTAATCTGATTTTTTGGTCATACTACCAACTGACGTCATATTCATTTGTCTACTCAGGTCTGTACTTTGTAAGGTCCTCCATGTCTCTGATTTGTATACCCTTTGTTCCTTCTTTCACTCTAATCCAAACCCTACAGTTCCAGACCCATGTAGCAACATGTTTCTGTTTTTTTAATAGTCTTGCTTCCCTGGCAATATCTGCATTTTTTTCGTTAGATGCTCATTTATATATACATTTGTTTCTTTCAGATTCTTTACCTGTCTTAATAATTCATTTTTGTATTTTCTGCTTATAAATCGTATTATTATATTTGGTAGTTTATTTTTACTGTCTTTGGATGGAATTGTGTGACAGTCTGAAATAGTGTCTTGATGTATGACAACAACTTTTTGATTTAAAAAATTTGTAACTTAGTGTTCTAATGTTTGTAATTCTTCAGGTGGTGCATCCTCCCCACTGGCTCCACCAGAATCCACTACCTTTGCGTACGACCGATGTTTTGTTTCCAAACCAGTTATTATAACATCATCTTTTCTAGTATATTGTTCAAGTTCATCCACCCGTTGCTCAAGTTTCTTAATAATCTTGTCCTGTTCTTTAACAAGATTTTGGAGCTCCTTAATCTCCTTCATCAACTTGTCTAAACTGGACATGTCTTTTGAAATACGATTCAATGAGGTCTTTATCTCCTCCAAGTCTTCCTCCAATTTCTCTGTCTTCCTTGTTGGTGCCATGTTACCTCCTGTAGCTCAGTACAGGCCACTATTAATTGTAAAGCAATTCCCACTCGTGGTCTCCACCACCTCCACCATCACAAATCCGGTCGCCACACACCAGCTTTCCCCGATGTTGATCCCAGATATAGCCACCACCAACCTCGGTCGTAGACGCCGTCAGCCTCGGTCGCAGCTGCCGCAGCCTCAGATGTCGCCGCACTAGCTCCAGATGTAGCCTCCGCTAGCTTTGGATGTAGCCGTCTCCAGCCTCGGGTGCAGCCGTCGCCACCCCGGATGCAACCGAGGCTGTGGGCCTGTGCAGAACAACTGGCAGGTGTCTACACAGATATCTTCAATGCCTCTCTTGCACAGACAACGGTCCCACATATCTTCAAATCCTCCACCATCATTCCTGTACCTAAGAAACCAGGTGCATCCACTCTGAATGACTTCAGACCAGTGGCCCTCACATCAGTCGCAGTAAAATGTCTGGAAAAGCTGGTGCTCGATCATCTCAGCTCCATGGTGCCAGAAACTGTTGACCCTCTTCAATTTGCCTATTGTCCAAACAGATCAGTGGATGATGCAGTAGCTACAGCCCTCCACCACACCCTCCAACACCTGGACCACAGCGGAATGTATGTCAGGATACTCTTCCTCTCTATACTCTATACACTTTTGCCTTCAATACTATCCGACCAGGAAAGCTGATTGGAAAACTGTCCGACCTGGGCGTCCTGACTTCCATCTGCAACTGGGTTCTGGATTTCCTTACAGACATACCGCAGGTTGTAAGGATGGGAAACAAAATGGTATTATGATCAGCACTGGATTATTATTATCAGGGGCTGCTGCCTCAGCCCCAAACTCTTCACGTTATACACACACAACTATGTATCCAACATGGACAACACAGTCATCATCAAATATGCTGATGACATGCCCATCTTGAGTGTCATCAAAGGTGGGGATGAGACTGGGTACAGGGCGGTGATCGACAGCACACTTGCCTACAGAGAGGAAAATGACGTCAACCTCAATATAGAAAAGACAACAGAAATGATCATTGACTTCAGGAAGATGGCATGAAAGCCCTCAACTGCACTTCCTCACCATCAGGGGCACTGACGTGGTAAAAGTGGACAGCCACAAGTTCCTCTGCCTTCATGTGTCATTTGATCTGAGCTGGTTGACAAACACTGTGGCCACTGAGAAAAGAGCTCAGAAGTGGCTGCACTTCATCAGACTGCTCAGGAAGGCTGGGATGAGCTGCCATACCCTCACACAAGGCTACACAGGCCTGGTGGAGAGTATTCTTACCACTGGCATCTCATTGTGGTACGGCAACACCATTCAGGAAGGCTCTCCAAAGAGTCATCAAAACAGCTGAAAAAATGATCAGGACAGAACTTCCATCAATGGACTCAGTTTACAGTCAACGATACAAAAGGCGGACAGTATCATTACACACAGAACTTGATTCCATAAAAGTTTTTGGTAAAACTTTACTTGAAGGTATCGTCATAACAGTAACATGACACTGTCATAGCTGTTACATGATAGTCATGAAGGTGTCATATACATTATGTAAATGTCATAAGTGTTTATGACCGCTGTCATTAAGTGTCATTCGGCCTTTGTCATGACACGTTGGCAAGTTGGCATACAACTGAAGACCAAAAAAGGCCAAAGACAACTTCTGGTTATGTTGCTCTGATTAATATCAAGTTGTCATATTCAAGACAACCCAGAAAATATCAACTTGTCATTACAAAAACCAAATGACACTTAATGACAGCAGTCATAAACATTTCTGACATTGACATAATGTTTACGACACATTCATGACTGTCATGTAACAGTTATGACAGTGTTATGTCACTATTATGATGATACCTTCAAGTAAAGTGTAACCAAGTTTTTTTCTAGCCACAGTCAGACTGATGGCATCACTGAACTCAGAGTAATGGAATGTTCACAAAGAAATAAAACCTAATGTGCAACATTTTATTCCTTCCGAAATAACAATCATTGGTGTAATATCTGTTTGATCTACATGTGCAATACACACTTTATTATCTGTGCAATATCCACTGTCTTTGGAATACAAAGTGTTCAATAACTGCTGTTCACTATCCCATTAAGCTGAGACACTGTAATATATATTTATTATGAGCACCGGGTAACAAATGATCCTTTTATATACTTTTATACCTTGATACAACCCCAATTCCAATGAAGTTGGGACATTGTGTAAAATGTAAATAAAAAGAGAATACAATGATTTGCAAATCCTCTTCAACCTATATTCAATTGATTCCTGATTTCCTGAATTTTCTCACACATCTGTATCTCATTTCCTTAATCACATCCTGTTATTTAAGCCTTGCACAAAACAAGGGAGCAGCCGAAGGGACTTGCTTGCATGTTTCTTTGTTCAATGCCAGTTCGTTCAGCTTACGCCTCATGCCACAGCCCTCGTTCCAGCCTGTTCCCTTGCTCTAGTTTGTCCTTGATCATCTGTTCAGCCATGAATGACCTTGTTTGTGTTTTTTTACCCTGATTTTGCCTCAGCTCTGATAATATTGTTACTCCATGCCTCTGAACTCAGCTTGTTTTTTGACCATGCCTCAGCCTCACTTCTGCTGATTACAATCCCAATTCCAGTGAAGATGGGACATTGTGTAAAATGTAAATAAAAACAGAATACAATGATTTGCAAATCCTCTTCAACCTATATTCAACTGATTACACCACAAAGACGAGATATTTAATGTTCACACTGATCAACATTATTGTTTTGTGTAAATATTTAGTCATTGTGAAATGGATGCCTGCAAAACGTTTCAAAAAAGCTGGTATAGTGGTATGTTCGCCACTGTGTTACATCACCTTTCCTTCTAACAACACTCAATAAGTATTTGGGAAATGAGGACTCTCATGATTGGATATAAAAGGAGCATCCCCAAAAGTCTCAGCCGTTCACAAGCAAAGATGGGGCGAGGATCACCATTTTGTGAACAAGTGCTTGAAAAAAATAGTCCAACAATTTAAGAACAATGTTTCTCAACGTTCAAGTGCAAGGAATTTAGGGATTCCATCATCTACAGTCCATAATATAATCAGAAGATTCAGAGAATCTGGAGATCTTTCAACACGTAAGTGGCAAGGCCGAAAAAAAACACTGAATGCCTGTGACCTTCAATCCCTCAGGCGGCACTGCATTAAAAACCGACATTATTGTGTAAAGGATCTTACCACGTGGGCTCAGGAACACTTCAGAAAACCATTGTCAGTTAACACAGTTTGTCACTACATCTACAAGTGCAAGTTAAAACTCTACCATGCAAAGCGAAAACCATACATCAACAGCATCCAGAAACGCCGCCGCCTCCTCTGGGCCCGATCTCATTTGAAATAGATGGACATAAAATGGAAAAGTGTGCTGTGGTCTGATGAGTCCACATTTCAAATTGTTTTTGGAAATCAAGGACATCGTGTCCTCTGGACAAAAGAGGAAAAAGACCATCCAGTTTGTTACCAGCGCAAAGTTCAAAAGCCAGCATGTGTGATGGTATGGGGGTGTGTTAATGCCCATGGCATGGGCAACTTACACATCTGTGATGGCACCATCAATGCTGAAAGGTACATACAGATTTTGGAGCAACACATGCTGCCATCCAAGCAACGTCTTTTTCAAGGACGTCCCTGCTTATTTCAGCAAGACAATGCCAAGCCACATTCTGTATGTGTTACAAAAGTGTGGCTTTGTAGTAAAAGAGTGCGGGTACTAGACTGGCCTGCCTGCAGTCCAGATGTGTCGCCTATTGAAAATGTGTGGCATATTATGAAGCGCAAAATACAACAATGGAGACCCCGGACTGTTGAACAACTGAAGTCGCACATCTAGCAAGAATGGGAAAGAATTCCACCTACAAAGCTACAACAATTAGTGTCCTCAGTTCCCAAATGCTTATTGAGTGTTGTTAGAAGGAAAGGTGATGTAACACAGTGGTAAACATACCACTGTCCCAGCTTTTTTGAAACATGTTGCAGGCATCCATTTCAAAATGAGCAAATATTTGCACAAAAACAATAAAGTTTATCAGTTTGAACATTAAATATCTTGTCTTTGTGGTGTATTAAATTGAATATAGGTTGAAGAGGATTTGCAAATCATTGTATTATTTTTATTTATATTTTACACAACATCCCAACTTCATTGGAATTGTGTTTGTAAAATAATGTTACAATTTCTCCGTTTTGCCTCCGTGTGGAGCGGAGAAGCCACACAACACGGCAAAATATTTACGGTTTGTATTTGTGTGTACATATTTAATTAAAAGTTTAAAAAATAGTGTTGAGAGTGAAAAACTGTTTAGCTCTGTGTCAAACATTTTAGATAACAGAAACAGGCTCACAGCTAATAACACAAAGAAGCTTTGTTTCATCAAAAAAAATCTCCCCTCACATTTTCAAAAAAAGGTTTAGTCTTCACAGACATAAATAGTTAGTGATGGACAGTTTCAGTTCTGTTCCTGGTGTTGTATATTTTGTAGTTCTGAAGTCCACAGGTTACATTTAAGTGAGATGTCTGGCAGTGTCATATTTGTTAAGAAACACAGTTAACATTAAAGGACAATTTGTTGTAGTCAAAAAGTGATGTTACATGATTTAAGTGAAGTGTTTGTAAATAAAAACAAAGCTAATGATATTAGTAGCAGTTACAGTCAAAAAGTAAGGAACAACTGATGAATAAAACATGTTTTCAAACTCATAATAAAACTGTAATGGTATCATGAAGTATTCATATTGGTACTCTGTATCAACGAGTACCAAAATGTATGTACTCGTACTTGCACTCAGTCTGGAAAAAAAGTGGTATTGGTGCATCCCTAATCCCAACAGTCAAATCCTGCACATTTTGATTAAAAGCTGTGAGAAATGTGAGCATTTATCATCCAGGATGTATTATACCTTCCTGCTCCAAGACAACTAATCAACATCCCCATATATTAGCTTCCGGTACATGAACCAAGTACTTACTGCAAGACATCACTTAATAAACACGACATTTATGAACAAATTTCTGCAGTTACGTTTAAAAACAGTTATACTTGACCGTACGTGTGAGTGAGTGAGAGTGTTAATGTGTTTGTCTGTCTATATGTGGCCCTGTGATAGACTGGGCACCTGTCCAGGGTGTATTCCGCTGCTCACCCTATGTCTCCTGGGATAGGCTCCAGCCTCCCACTGTGACCATTAATTAGAATCAGTAGGTATAAACGAATGAATGAACAGACATTTTAATTACACAAAACGTAATGACCACACAATACAAACACTGAATTAATAAACTTTAATATGGCCTCAGTACCAGCAAATACCTGTCTAAAAATTTGTACTTATCTATTCACTATGATAAAATGTGACACTGATACATATGTGCACTCACCCATGACATCAGTGAATAAATGTGGCCCTTTAAAATCACTTCACTTCACTTCACTTCACTTTATTTGTGTCCCCCATGGGACAATTAGTTTTGCAGCTTGAGAATACATTAAAAGCACATGACACACAGAACACATATCAGTACCATGGTGCAGCATCACAAACAATTACACAGTCCAAACATTAAAAAATACAGTCCATTAAAATGCTTCCACAGTTTTAACTCCTTCCTTGGTCTGTGTTCAGAACAGTAATGGCTGCAGGAACAAAAGAGAACTTAAATCTGTTACCCTTCATAGAGGGAAACCTGAGCTATGAGCCAGAAGGTAAATATTGAAAGTCACTAAAAAGAGGATGAGCAGAGTTCGACAGTATACTCAATGCTTTTCTCTTTACTTGTCTGTAGTATAGGTCAGACAACGTACTCTGTGGTACTCCCAGTACCTTTCCACAGGCCTTCACTATTTTAACCAGTGAATGTTTAGCCTTAAGACTTAGATTCCCATACCAGCACAACATAGAAAAGGTTAAAAAAGACTCGATACAAGATTTGTAAAAAATAATCATAATAGTCTTATCCACTTGAAAATAAGACAATTTACGAAGACAGAACAGATATTGTTGACCCTTTTTACACAACATGTCAGTATTAACATTAACATTTAGCTTGTGGTCAATTATAGTCCACAGATACTTATAAGTTTCCACAGACTCCACCTGCTGGCCCTTAATGAAGGTAGCCTGAGCTGGTGTGAGCTGTCGTCGGACATCCACAGACATATCTTTTGGTTTAGCCACGTTTAGTTGTAAATATGACTCATCACACCACTTTACAAAATCTTCCACCACCGGGCCATGGTTATTCTCATGATTTTGTAAGAGACTAACAATGACAGTATCGTCTGCAAATTTCAAAATAAAATAATTTTCGTGATGGCTTTGACAATCATTAGGGTACAATATGTACAGAAGTGGCGAAAGGACACAGCCCTGAGGAGATCCTGTTGAGGACAAAAGGGTGTCTGACATGCACCCATTTACTCTGACTCTCTGTGATCGGTCTGTTAAAAAATCTAAAATCCAACCAACAATATTAAAATCTACAGAAAAATTATTCACAAGTTAAAATGTGAGGTTGGATAGTATTAAAAGCAGATGAAAAGTCAAGAAATAAAAGTTTGGCATGTGCTTTGTTGCCCTCAAAGTGTTTAAAAACAAGATTTAAAAGTGTGGCAGTAGCATCCTCCACTCCACAGCCAGCCCTATAGGCAAACTGGAAGGGATCTAATAATGACTCTACATGTGAAATGCTATTCATGACTTTCAAATGCCTTCATAACAAGAGATGTTAGGGCTACCGGTCTAAAGTCATTTAAAACTTTGGGATGCTTGTTTTTAGCCACTGGTATTACTATGCTCTGTTTCCAATTCTTTGGAACCTTTTGTTGAGCAAGCGACAGTTTAAAAATATAAAAGAAAATAGGGCCTAGTTGCTCCGCACAAGAAGACAGCAAACGACCACAAATATTGTCAGGTCCTGGACTTTTTTTAACTTTAGTGCATTTAAAGAAACTGATCATGGAACGTTCATCAAAAGGTGGAGAACCAGATATTTATAGTTCATCACTAAAATCTAGTGTATCAAATCTACTATAGAACTGATTAAAATCCTGGGCAAGTTGTTTGTCCGATTTGGACCCAGCCAAAATGACTTTAGATTTTTTACTATTTTTCCCTAGAATGGTATTTAGGCCATCCCAAGCAGAGCCTAACTTATTTTGGCTAAATTGTTTCTCGATCCTGGCTGTGTAGTTGTATTTTGCTCTCCTAATTTCACATTTGATCTCCCTTTTTAATCTGTTTAGCTCTGGGAGATCTGTCTCACGGAATGCCTTTTTTCTTTTGTTGATTAGAACTTTCAGTGCTCTTGAGACCCAAGGTTTAGCGTTTGGGTAGATTTTAACTGTCTTTTTGGGGATCACAAAATCTTCACAAAAAGTAACATAACTGCTGACAACATAAGTCAGTTAGTTCATCAATATCAGCAGACGACTCCTTGAATATTTCCCACTCCGTGCAGTCATAGCAGCCTTGCAGACGCACAACAGAGTCCTCTGTCCATTGCTTTGTCTGCCTGGTCAGGACACTGCCTCTCCTCAACATGGTGCAATACACCGGGATGAGCTGCACGCAGTTATGATCAGCCCCGCCCAACGGGGGAAGAGAGAGAGATCTATATGCTCCTTTCACTGAGCCATAGCACATGTCCAGTATTTTGTTATGCCTGGTTGAACATGTCACATACTGGTAAAAATTCCTCAGCACTTGTTTAAGAGAGCATTTATTAAAATCACCAAGGACAAAAATGGGCGCATCAGGACATTTAGACTGCAGCTTCTGAGTCCCATTCAATATAGCCTCGGATGCTTTGTCCACATTTGCTCTGGGGTGGACATATACCACCATGACAAATATTTGTGGGAATTCCCGGGGCAGGTAATGGGGGCAAAGGGAGACAACCAGCAGCTCAATGTCCTTTGTACAGCAACTGTCTCTGACAAGAACATTTTTGCACCAGCGCTCATTCACATAAAGGCACACACCCCCTCCCAATGATTTGCCAGTAACCCCAGCATCCTGGTCGAGGCGAAAAGGCACTCCAAAACCATCTATATCCAGATCCGTATGCACATCACGATCTGTAAGCCAGGACTCCGTAATAGCCAGAAGGCATGCATCTCTGTATTCATGTTGAAATCTGACATGTGCTTGCAACTCGTCAACTTTATTTCTGAGTGATTGTGCATTTATTAACATCATAGAGGGTAATGGGATACGGTTTAGGCTCTGTCTCCAAAGTCTCTGACATGCCCCGCCCCTTTTCCCCACTTCCTGGTTTTCCACGCAAAGGAATTCAGCCGGCTTTTTCCATAATCCGCTGGATCAACACCCGGCAAA